>NC_034184.2:74653778-74891278 GCF_002021735.2 Oncorhynchus kisutch
TCTCTCAGCCATATATTATTGACATATAACCCCTATCTCTCAGCCATCTATTATTGACATATAACCCCTATCTCTCAGCCATCTATTATTGACATATAACACCTATCTCTCAGCCATCTATTATTGACATATAACCCCTATCTCTCAGCCATATATTATTGACATATAACACCTATCTCTCAGCCATATATTATTGACATATAACCCCTATCTCTCAGCCATCTATTATTGACATATAACCCCTATCTCTCAGCCATCTATTATTGACATATAACCCCTATCTCTCAGCCATCTATTATTGACATATAACCCCTATCTCTCAGCCATCTCTCTCCTTTCACTATGCCATATACCTATATTTTCTCTATTCCTATTTCTTTTATACCTGATTTTACATTTCCTCCCCGTTTTCCCAGGCTGTTTCTTATATCTGCATTCTTTCTCCCTCGCTCTCATTTCCCATTCTTTCTCATTTCTTTATACATCTCTCTCACTCCTCTCTTTCCCACCTTTCCTCCCCTAGAGCGAGCAGTATGGAGGACAGGAGTCAGGCTGGGCTGAGCAGGGCTTTTGAATAATATGGAGAAATGTCTCTTGATTTATAATTGGTTCCATTCACTCTGATGTATGAGCTGCCAAAGAAGCTAGGGGCCCCTTCCACTCCACTCCTCCCTTTATTTTTTCCCTGTCTGTCTTTGTGTGTCTGTAGCTATAATCCATGTATGTTGTTATGTGTTTATCTGTCTTTGTGTGTCTGTAGCTATAATACATGTATGTTGTTATGTGTTTATCTATCTTTGTGTGTCTGTAGCTATAATCCATGTACGTTCTGGAGGATTGAACTGGTCTTGTTTATTACAACCTATATTTTTATTTTTGTATGCCTCTGTGAGTATACTTTAACTATGTGACGATGCCAGTTTGGCGTGTGAGTGTGTATATGTGAGTATGTGTATGTGTGTGTGAGTGTGTGTGTGTGTGTAATACTGGGCATTAGTTTGCGTGTGTGTGTGTGTGTGTGTGTTTTAGTTTGGTGTCTTCTTCCTGTGGTGTATGGGACTGATTACTTGATTACTCAGGGAGTTTGCTCTGGGGCTCTTGGCTCTTAGTGAAAGCTTCTCAGAAACGCCCTGTCTTCCCTGAAGAGAAGCAAAAAACACACGCGCACACACACACACACACACACACACACACACACACACACACACACACACACACACACACACACTCATTAGAGGCTCTTTATGCTTGTGAAGTTAACTACAGTATTCCATTTAGCTGTTGCATGTGGTATGACGAAAGCAGTAACTTCTAGTCTATAGCTCATTATTATCATAAACACACACAACTGTAAACACACAAGCTGCAACACACATGCCCAGGGTGGTGTTGGATCGTGGGTAGGGCTCAGTCAGGTGGTTCTAGTTCCCGTGGCCCTGGAGGACACAGAGGCAGACATCCACCCAGCTTCCGTCGTGACATTATGTGTTTGTTAACCATGGCATTATGAACCCTGCCGGAGCACCAGAATTAGCGTTCAATGGTTCATTTTGCCTCGTTATATAAATGATGCAAATGCAGCGGTGCCTAATTGATTAGAGCCCCCTCCGGGCTTGGCTTGATCTCCCTCGTTAATCCCTGAGACGGCCTGGTGCTCGTTAGCATCGATGGAATGATGGGGTGGAGGGGGGAGAGAATAGCTCATTAATACTTTGTGAAGAGTGTGGGGGGATCCCAACCTTGTTAGACGATGCTTTTGATGTGAAATTTCTGTAGCATGGGAGCTGTTGATGTCTGGAGATGTAGAGAAATGTTGAGAGGGGGATTGTGGGTACTCAGCTCAGAGAGAGGGGTATGAGCGGGGCACGACCTCCTGGGTTCCACCTGCTGGAGCAGGCTCAACTGCCAACCTCACCAACTCAGACCTCACCAGCGCCACCACCAGGAGGACACGGCGGCCTGATAGAAATGCCCTGTAAAGACCAGCTAACATGATTCCCTAATCTACATGACATAGACTTGTGTTCTACATAAAACAGTTCTATCTGCATGTTCTGTAACGTTGGTTTTACCACATTAAACGCCACCCAGAACTCTCCAGAATGTTGCGGCAACATCCATAGACATTAAAACCAGAGAGGGGGATAGCTCTGACTCCAAATGGCGCATGAAGCCGCAAGTATTTGAATATGAAGCACGTTTTCATCCTGGCTGAGGTAGTCAACCTATGAGCACCCCATACCCCCATAAGGGCAAGAAGTGTGCATGGGGGTGCGAGCCTCCTCGTAGCCTGCCGGCCTGTGATTGGTCTGTGTCAGCACGTGATCCTGTGTGACGACAAATGTAGTCGTCAGAATTGATCATTGTTTAATTAAATATCTTGGTTTGTAAGCGAACAGAATTCACATTGGAGATTGAACTTGATCATAATAAACACATTTTAGAGCACAAACTGGGCATCTACACAATTGTTTTGGCTCATTCTGGCGATTGGAATTCACATAGGCTTTCTAGGGCAAAACAAGATTTTTGACTTTTGGCAAAGCTCATGACTTCACGCTCCAGATCGGACACTGGGACACATTATGAGAACCCTGAGAGAACCCTCCAGAATATTCTGTTAATGTCAGAGGTCAGAGAGAACCCAGGTACTGGACTAGCCAATGAGAGGGCCAGGACTGTGTGTTGAAACAGTATGTGCTAGGTATAGACCTAGCCATAGCATAGGGACCTGGGATGAACTGGTTCCTGTACAGCTAACAGGTTGCTCCTGAGTGTAGCTAACAGATTGTTTAGGTAACAGTGTAGGCTATTAAAGCTATAGTCTGGGATTGAGAAAAGAACCAAACGGCAGCACTGCCACTTCTTTTAGTAAACAGCTGAGGGAACGGATGGGGAAATGGAATTCAGTCCCTCCACGATTCCGCAGGTATTTTTTTGTGATATTTGCCGGCAAAAATTGCTGCTGCAATTCTGACATTTAGCATAGCATTATACAACGATTTTGTCCAATTAGTTCAGAAAATGCGCTGATGAGGGAAAAAGTTTGTTGACTTGTGGCTTGATTGAACCATATTATGCTGTTAGTGTCGGGTGATTGGTTGAAATTGCGAGCCCTCTTTTTGTACTATGGTGATGGGTCAGTTTTAAGCAATAATATTGCGATGATTTGAAAGTTTCATGGGGAAATTGTGTGGTGATTGGTCAAATTTGCAAGCCCACACATATTATGCGGGGAGTTGTTGATTTTGCCACCAAAAAATGTGATTGTAGAATTGTGGAATCCTGGAGGGCCTGGTAATTCATCTTAAATTGGCACGGGGGAACGGAACAAATTAAAATGGATGCACTCACTACTAAGTAAGTCGCTCTGGACATGAGCGTCAGCTAAATGACTAAAATGTCAAACGAGAGCAGAGCTTTAGCGGTTGTTGTCTTTTATCTCCTTCACTCAGCCTGACCAGCCTGACCAGCCTGACCAGCCTGACCAAAGGGCCAGCATCCAGATTGACTGAGTGCAGGGAAAATATGTTGGACACATTCAAACGAGGCTCTCACACACCCTCTCTTTGACAAGACCCTCTGTCCTCCTGCTCGCCTGCCAGTTGGCATCCCCTCTGTTAATTTGAACCCTGTTCTGCTTTCTCAGTCAAGCCCTCTCCATCCCCTTCACCCCCCAAACCTCACCCATCTAAGCCCCCCTCCTCCCCTCTCCACATTACTCTCAACCCTCTTGGTCATTGAACCCCACCCACCCCCCCACTCACCTCTCCACATTACTCTCAACCCTCTTGGTCATTGAACCCTCCCCCCACTCACCTCTCCACACTACTCTCAATCCTCTTGGTCATTGAACCCTCCCCCCACTCACCTCTCCACACTACTCTCAATCCTCTTGGTCATTGAGCCTCCACCCCCCCACTCACCCCCCCACATTACTCTCAAACTGCCCCCCCACACACACACTCTCTTCCTCTCCTCTCTTCCATTGAGCAGGCCCCATCATCAGCTCTTCCCGGGGCCCTTCAGAGTAGCGTCTCCCCTTTCTCTCTGGGGGTCCGTGGGGTCTTTGTCCCCTTTCTCTCTGGGGGTCCGTGGGGTCTTTGTCCGCGCGCCGGCTCACTGCTTTACAATGACTCTCCACTCTATTAAGGTACGTTCTGCCTGTTAGCGTCGCTAGGGGCAACCGGCCTCCCGCATGGCAGCTATGCAGTGCGGCATTGTGGGCCGGCGGGCCCGAGCGGAGCAGTTGAACCCAGCAATCCTCACACTTGACACCGCATGTGTTTATCTAAAGGGGGGCCATTGTGATGTTTGGATGGGGGGGTGGTAAAGGATGTAAAATGGTGGATAGGAAGAGAGAGAGGGTGTGAGGAAGAGAGGAGGAGGAGGAGTAGGGGGGTGATACATATTCAACAGCTTAGCTACCCAACACCCCTAACCCGCCCCTCATCCTGTGTCCTCTCTCTCCATGCTAGAAAGCAGATGGAATTTGAGTGGTCAGGGAGGAGGCTCCAGCCTGGTTTTATCCAATTAGCAGTCTTGTCAAAACTAATTTATCCTGGGAGGCAGGGGAACAATAGGGCCCTGATTTGGCCCGGGGAACCCAAGAAGCCTGCCTGCACCAGCGCCACAAAGAGGCTTTATCCACTGACTCCTAATACCTCTCACCATCTCATACACCTCTCACCATCTCATACACCCCTCACCATCTCATAATACACCTCTCACCATCTCATACACCTCTCACCATCTCATACACCTCTCACCATCTCATACACCTCTCACCATCTCATACACCTCTTACCATCTCATACACTTCTCACCATCTCATACACCTCTCACCATCTCATATACCTCTCCCCATCTAATACACCTCTCACCATCTCATACACCCCGCACCATTTCATACACCTCTCACTATCTAATACATCTCATACACCCATCACCATCTTATACACCTCTCACCATCTCATATACCTCTCCCCATCTCATACACCCCTCACCATCTAATACACCTCTCACCATCTCATACACCTCTCACCATCCCATACACCTCTTACCATCTCATACACCCCGCACCATTTCATACACCTCTCACTATCTAATACATCTCATACACCCATCACCATCTTATACACCTCTCACCATCTCATACACCCCTCCCCATCTCATACACCCCTCACCATCTTATACACCTCTCACCATCTCATACACCCCTCACCATCTCATACGCCTCTCACCATCTCATACAGCCCTAACCATCTCATACACTTCTCACCATCTCATACACCTCTCACCATCTCATACAGCCCTAACCATCTCACACACTTCTCACCATCTCATACAGCCCTAACCATCTCATACAGCCCTCACCATCTCATACACCTCTCACCATCTCATATAGCCCTAACCATCTCATACAGCCCTAACCATCTCATACTAGTACACAGCATACCGTTACACACACCAGACCTGCCAACCCTGTCCAACTTTTTAAGAGTACCAGATGCGCGCGGCAAATTGGAGATTCAACTCGCTCGGTGTAGCACGCACAGAATTGGGGTTTTCTTTCCCTGCATGCTCGTGCGCACGCTGTTCGTGAGTCTGATTGCAATTATAGAATTGTACCAAATCAAGTCTATAAAAGGTTGGAATACTTTCTTTCTTGACAGCATTCCAAACATTAAAACCAATGATTGCATCGACACAGACTGCAAACTATGTAAAGGTGTCTGTTGTATTTCTTTGCGCATATATCATTTCAGATTTTTGAAATGGATCAAATCTAAAATGTAGTACAAAGGCATTTTAGAAGCATTTCCTCTAAATCTAATACCGGACATTCATTCATCGCGCAGTCTTCTAAACTCGACTCCATTTAATTCCAAGATGTTTATATTTATTTTTGATTACACTTTTGTAATGCTTTTTGTGACGTGGATCATAATTACTGTTAGTCTATCAGGTTGTGTTATCCTCGTAATGTTACGTGGAAAATGGGATACGTGGAAAATGGGACGCAGAATTAAATGTTTTTCACACTCGCACAAATGCGAACAGTTATTTTTCGTATTTGCATTTAATTTCTTTCACTAGCAAATGCGAGTGAACTGCTGACACATTAGAGCCCACTGAATGTCCATCTTATGTTCGCTAACGTTAGCTTGAACCAATGCGTTTACCTTTCCACAACACACAGAGTCCATGTGTTAACTTACAGCTGACAGTCTGCAAACTCAGCATCACAACAAACAGGAGGGACAGACACGAGGAAGCTACGTTGAATAATGATGTATTCATCTCCATGTCCGTTGACACAAACTCCGTACATGTCTGTGTGTTGCAGCTGGGGAATCGGGATGTTAGATTTACTCAGTGGATTTATTTTTCTTGTATTTAAAAATTAAAAAATTAAAAATACCAGGTCTTTTTCCTTTCTGCGTACTTTTAACTCGGATCTCGTACCTGCGTACATGGACAGGGAATTGCGTACTTGGTACGCAAAATGAGTGCATAATGGCAGGTCTGGATACACGTATATGCCCATAGTACTGATGCAACATCCAAGACTCATAAGTACTGCTTGCCATCTACATCTCTCACATAAGAGCAAACAACATACTCATACACCTATACTCACTCATACACTCCACACACATATTACATACCCAACCCAACCCAACCCATACCCACAAGTCAGTTTATTAGGTACACCACCCCGTTCACAAAAAATGGTTTGCTCCTACAGACAGTGAGTCACGTGGCCGTGGCTCGCAATATAAAGCAGGGAGACAGGCACAAAGGCATTCAGTTACTGTTGGATTGGACATTAGACTGGGCAAAATGAGTGACCAAATCAACTTTGAGCGTGGTATGATCGTCGGTGCCAGGTGCCCCGGTTCCAGTATAAACTGCCGGCCTCCTGGGGTTCACCTCCTGGGGTTCACCGAGAATGGAGCGACAAACAACAATCACCCAGTCAGCGGCAGTCCTGTGGGCGAAAACAGCAGGTTTAGGATAGAGGTTGAAGGAGACAGGCTGGCCACAAACAGGTGGAAACAGCTGGTTTATGATAGAGGTCGAAGGAGACAGGCTGGCCACAAACAGGTGAAAACAGCTGGTTTATGATAGAGGTCGAAGGAGACAGGCTGGCCACAAACAGGTGAAAACAGCTGGTTTATGATAGAGGTCGAAGGAGACAGGCTGGCCACAAACAGGAGGAAACAGCTGGTTTATGATAGAGGTCGAAGGAGACAGGCTGGCCACAAACAGGTGGAAACAGCTGGTTTATGATAGAGGTCGAAGGAGACAGGCTGGCCACAAACAGGTGAAAACAGCTGGTTTATGATAGAGGTCGAAGGAGACAGGCTGGCCACAAACAGGTGGAAACAGCAGGTTTATGATAGAGGTCGAAGGAGACAGGCTGGCCACAAACAGGTGGAAACAGCTGGTTTATGATAGAGGTCGAAGGAGACAGGCTGGCCACAAACAGGTGGAAACAGCTGGTTTATGATAGAGGTCGAAGGAGACAGGCTGGCCACAAACAGGTGGAAACAGCTGGTTTATGATAGAGGTCGAAGGAGACAGGCTGGCCACAAACAGGTGGAAACAGCTGGTTTATGATAGAGGTCGAAGGAGACAGGCTGGCCACAAACAGGTGGAAACAGCTGGTTTATGATAGAGGTCGAAGGAGACAGGCTGGCCACAAACAGGTGAAAACAGCAGGTTTATGATAGAGGTCGAAGGAGACAGGCTGGCCACAAACAGGTGAAAACAGCTGGTTTATGATAGAGGTCGAAGGAGACAGGCTGGCCACAAACAGGTGAAAACAGCTGGTTTATGATAGAGGTCGAAGGAGACAGGCTGGCCACAAACAGGAGGAAACAGCTGGTTTATGATAGAGGTCGAAGGAGACAGGCTGGCCACAAACAGGTGGAAACAGCTGGTTTATGATAGAGGTCGAAGGAGACAGGCTGGCCACAAACAGGTGAAAACAGCTGGTTTATGATAGAGGTCGAAGGAGACAGGCTGGCCACAAACAGGTGGAAACAGCAGGTTTATGATAGAGGTCGAAGGAGACAGGCTGGCCACAAACAGGTGGAAACAGCTGGTTTATGATAGAGGTCGAAGGAGACAGGCTGGCCACAAACAGGTGGAAACAGCTGGTTTATGATAGAGGTCGAAGGAGACAGGCTGGCCACAAACAGGTGGAAACAGCTGGTTTATGATAGAGGTCGAAGGAGACAGGCTGGCCACAAACAGGTGGAAACAGCTGGTTTATGATAGAGGTCGAAGGAGACAGGCTGGCCACAAACAGGCAAATAACGGCGCAGTACAACAGTGGTGTTCAGAACGGCATCTCGGAACACACAACTCGGCGGTCCTTGTCACAGATGGGCTACTACAGCAGTCGACCACACCAGGTTCCACTCCTATCAACTAAAAACAAGAAGAAGCGGCTCCAATGGGCACAAGATCAATAACACTGGACAATTGAGGAATGGAAAAACATCGCCTGGTCCGACGAATCCTGGTTCCATGGATCCTGCCTGGTGTCAACGGTACAGGCTGGTGGTGGTGGGGGAATGTTTTCCTGGCACACGTTAGTTCCCTTGATATCAATTGAGCAACGTTTCCATGCTCCGAAGAATTCAGGCTGTTCTGGAAGCAAAGGGAGGTCTGACCCGGTACTAGATGGGTGTATGTAATAAACTATCATACACAAACGACCCCAACACACCTCTGGAGTGCAGACATCTGGAGCTTATAGGATACACACAGGAGTTTACCAACATACTGACAGATTTACCAAGCTTTGAACTGGGAGCAAAAAATTATAGTTACATATCAGGATATTTTTATTGACGATGTATTATTTTCACAATATCCAAGTCTTATTTTTACACTAGTAGACTGTACCTGCACCAAAACAAAGTATTTTTCTTTCATAGCTTGTTCTCCATCTTCTATTTAAATAGAGAGACAATTAGTTTTCATCACTTTTATTTCCATGACTGATTAAAGCTTGTTTTCTCGTGACTCTCTTGTCCCTCTGCAGAAGACATGGTGAACAATATGTTTGGGACATCAACTCACAATAAAATCACAGTTTGCAATACATATAGAATCGTGAGAATCGAAATACATATCATATCGGCGCGTAACTATTGTGAGGTTCCTGGCTATTCCTAGCCCTAATTTCTTCCTGAGGTTAACTCCAGGCTATTTGCAACAGACTCTTATTCTTCTGTCCTAAATCAGAGGACCTGTCTGTGTGTGTGTCTCTGGTCTTCATCAGCCTCCCTCTGCTCTGGGATACAGAGGAGGAGAGAGAGAGGACAGGAAAGAAAAGAAGAAGGCTTCATTAGTCTCTCTCTCTCTCTGCTTTCTCTCTGCTCTCTCTCTCTCTCTCTTGCTGTGCCCTCTCTCTCCCTCTCTCTCTCTCTCTAGCTGTTCTTTCTCACTCTCTCTCTCCCACTCTATGGCCTCTCTCTGCTCTCTTTCTATCTCTGCTGGAATGGATGGATGGAAAAAGTGGTATTGAGGCCAGCTTGTCACCCTGAGGCATGGTATCTGCTAAGCAAATACAGTCTGTTCTGATGAATGGATATTGAAGAGCAAGAGCCAGAGAGGAGGCTGCTTTTAGGCAGGGATGATGTTGGAGAGATACTCATGGAAGAAGAAGAGTGTTTTTAAACCATGATGAATCATGTGAAACCGTGTGAATGTGGTTGTTAGTCTGCAGTGAAAATGTTTTTGTCTGTGTGTGTGGGTCTTACAATTTTGCTTGTGTGTTTTTTGAGGATTCGTAGCTCTCCTCATTGGGACCCACAGGTGGTTGGTTCCCTAGATGAGAGAGGGGTGTGTGTCACTTTCTTTCCCCTGTGTGTGTGTGTGTGTGTGTGTGTGTGTGTGTGTGTGTGTGTGTGTGTGTGTGTGTGTGTGTGTGTGTGTGTGTGTGTGTGTGTGTGTGTGTGTGTGTGTGTGTGTGTGTGTGTGTGTGTGTGTGTGTGTGTGTGTGTGTGTGTGAGAGAGAGAGAGAGCTAAATACATGTTCCAGTATGTTCAGACAGAGCTCATATGATCCAGCCCATGTAGATGGAAAGAGGGTCAGGGTTCTGGGTCAGGAGTCAGGGTTTTGGGTCAGGAGTCAGGGTTTTGGGTCAGGAGTCAGGGTTCTAGGTCAGGAGTCAGGGTTCTGGGTCAGGAGTCAGGGTTCTAGGTCAGGAGTCAGGGTTTTGGGTCAGGAGTCAGGGTTCTAGGTCAGGGTTTTGGGTAAGGAGTCAGGGTTTTGGGTCAGGAGTCAGGGTTCTAGGTCAGGAGTCAGGTTTTGGGGTCAGGAGTCAGGGTTTTGGGTCAGGGTTCTGGGTGGAGAGAGAAGGGTAAGAGATTAATGGAGAATCAAAGAGTTTGTGTACATATAGGATCCTCATCTATGTCTTGATGACTTTAGTTTATACTTTATGGAAGTTGTTTATTAATAGTGGACAACTATCTATTAGCAGCTGTTTTGCTTAGAATCCTGTGCCCACCAACCAAAGAAAATGGTTTCACTAAAGTGCCATTGGAATATAATTATGTTGCGGCGTAATATTTTCCACTCTCTCTGTCCTGCTTTCCCCCTGCGTGCGTGTACACGAGTGTGTGAGTGTGTGTGAGTGTGTTTGCTACTCTGTGTTTTTGGTCGTTAGGCTCTGTCACTAAAGCCTGTAGCTTCATCAATCATTCCCTTGCAACGATAGGATCAGGGCCAGCTTGTGTGTGTGTTTGCTTGTGTGTGTGCTTGCTTGTGTGTGTGCTTGTGTGTGTGTGTGCTTGTGTGTGTTTGTGTGCAAGAGTGTTAATGTGTTTATGTATTCTTGCATGTATGAGTATGCAGTGTGTATGAGCCTGTGTAGTACCGTGTGTTTGTTTATGTATGAGGATGTGTGTGTTCGCATGCTAGTGTGTATGTAGGCCTGTGTGTGTGTGAGAGAGAGAGAGAGAGAGAGAGAGAGAGATAGAAGGAGAGAGAGAGGAGAGAGAGAGAGAGAGAGAGAGAGAGAGAGAGAGAGAGAGAGAGAGATTTTCTCCATGAGCTGTGGACCACCCTCCTCATCCTGATGGGAAGTTGTTAGTTTAACCTGACAGGGAAGAATTTGGGAAACTTGGCAGAGCGACAAGGCAGAGAGAAAAGCTCCCCGCTCTGCATTAACTGTTAATAGACTGACCATTACCAGCCCCCTCTATCATTCTCTCTTGCTCTCTGGCCTTATTTCTCCCTCTATCTTACACACACACACACACACACACACACACACACACACACACACACACACACACACACACACACACACACACACACACACACACACACACACACACACACACACACACACACACACACACACACACACTGCTGCAATACTAGTATTCCCCCCTTTCCCCTCCCTGTCCTCCTTGTATTCAGTTGTTCTTTGTGTGGTGAATACAGGCTCTCTGTCCCCTTCCTGCTCCCCCATACCCTCTACCTGTATCAGTTACACCTGAGTGGGGGAGAGGCGGGTTAACCCCCGCAGAATGAGGGCGCCTCTTTGATGAAGGGGCTGAAAGGGGGATGAGTGGTGAGGGGGTCAGTGCTGGCATGGGGGCTGACAGAAAAGAGAGGTTTTGTTTGTGTCTGGGCTGGAGTTGTGTTCCTGAGCGCTGTGAGCAGGACCTTCACCTGGGCTCTACCTTTCAGTGGGGTGTGTATATGTGTGTGTGTGTGTGTGTTTCCGCTGTGTGTGTATATGGTGTGTGGCTGGTGTATGTATATGTACCTGTATGTGGAGGTTTGTTTATGGCGTTGCCATGGGATTTGTCAGTGGTTTGAGTGGTTGTTGGTTTAGTGGCAGAATAAAATAAGGTGTGTGTATGTGTGTGTGCGTGAGAGAGAGAGTGTGTGTGTGAGAGTGTGTGTGTATTTGACTGTGTGTGTGCCCATTTGTGATTCAGTGGATTCACACTGTTTGTTTTGAGTGTCGTAAATCTGTGTATGACCATCTGACCTCTCCCTCTCTCTCTCTCCCTCCACCAGGGGGTAGTGTATGGAAGATGTCTGGAACATTAGACTGGACTCCGTGGATGAGAAAGCGACGGGCACGAGTGCTGTGTGCTCTGAGTGCAGTGCTGCTGTGCTGCCTACAGGGCGGCGCCACCGTCAATGGTGCTACTGGTGAGTAGAGCACTGGTCATGTGATGTCACAACATCTCAACAGTGAAACAGGGATAGTTAGAGAGATACTAACATCAGAAGTAAGGATTCAATCCCATGTAGGTAGATGGAGAATAGGATGACTTCACACAGTTTAAATAGGTGTACGGCAGTGTCTCTCATCCCTCTCTCATCCCTCGTCCTCTCTCATCCCTTTCTATCAGAGGAAGTACCCGTGTTCACAGAGGAGCCTCTGTCGGTGGTCCAGAAGCTAGGGGGAAGTGTGGTTCTGAGGTGCAGCACCCAACCCCCCTCAGCCAACATCAGCTGGCGGCTAAACGGCCGCGAGCTGGTTACCGGGGCTGTTGGGGAACTGGGGGTGGTACTGGAGCCTGGCACTCTGCTCATTCCCGCCCTCACTAACCTCACCCTGGGCAGGTACCAGTGTGTGGCCAGCACCAACGCAGGGGCCCTGGCCAGTGTGCCCGCCAATGTCACCGCTGCCAGTGAGTTGTTGTTCATGCATTTAAGGTTTATATAACATCCACATTGGCACAGAAATAAAGTATCACCCGATGTCACGTTTGTCGTAATAATGGTCGGACCAAGGCGCAGCGTGCGTAGAGTTCCACATGTTTAATAAATGAAACTCACCAAAACAATACAGAACAAACGAAATGTGAAGTCAATGCAGTGCTCACAGGCACTACACAAAAACAAGATCCCACAAATCCCCCGTGGGAAAAGGCTGCCTAAATATGATCCCCAATCAGAGACAATGATAAACAGCTGCCTCTGATTGGGAACCATACCATGCCAACATAGATATACAATGGCCTAGATAACCCACCCTAGTCACACCCCGACCTAACCAACATAGAGAATAAAAGGCTCTCTATGGTCAGGGCATGACACCCGATGTGTAGGTTTCACCATAGTGTGAGTATTTGTGCTAATTTTCAACACTCTCCCTACATTATATATACAAATCCTTATGCCAAGTTATTTGAATGTGGGAAAACACTGTATCCGACGGAACATACTATTGTACAAAAACCGGTCATAAAAAAAACTCAATCTGTTTTTAAAGTGTAGCTGTTGGTTAACCAGTAGACTGTTGGCATGGGCAGAGAAGAGGACTGTAGTGTAACGGGACTCCATCGTGTGGATGCTAAATAGACTGCTAGAGAAGTTAACCAAACAGCTACCTGGACACTCTGCATTGACCCCCCCTTTGCTCTGCTACTGCTTATTATCTCTCCTATTACCCCTATCTATGTGTACATATCTACCTCAATTACCTTCGTACCCCTCCACATATATATCCAAGATATCGTTACTCATTGTGGATTTATTCCTTGTGCTATCATTTTTCTATTATTTCTCTCTGCATTATTGGGAAGGGCCCGTGAAGTAAACATTTCACTGTTGGTCTACACCTGTTGTTCACGGCGCATGTGCCAAATAAAAGATGTGATTTGATGGAGTAGTGAACAATAAGGGTGTGTAGTGGTAGTGTGTATCACTCTCGGGGACAGAGAGGAACTGAGAGGGGGTCTGCCTGGAGAATGTGACCCTGAAGCCTGGTGGTGGGGCCTGACCAGGGGAGGGGACTGGGGTTGCTGTGAATGGGGCCCTGCCAGGGCAGGGGACCATGGGGTCACTGTGAATGGGACCTCCTCCCTGACTCTCAGCTCTTCTCCCCACGACACCACATTCCTGTGACGCAGGAGTTATGGTCCTGTAATTGGGGAGAGGGCTGATTTTCTTGTGAGGGGAAGATAAGGGTATGTGTGTGTGTGTGTGTGTGTGTGTGTGTGTGTGTGTGTGTGTGTGTGTGTGTGTGTGTGTGTGTGTGTGTGGTGTGTGTGTGTGTGTGTGTGTGTGTGTGTGTGTGTGTGTGTGTGTGTGTGTGTGAGAGAGAGAGAGACAAAAACGAGTCACAACTCCTGCAGCTCTGTCGCAAGCTAGGTATGTACATAGTCAATGGTAGGCTTTCATCTCTTGGCAGTAGTACTGTAGACTACTTTATCACTGATCTCATGCTCTAAATGGAAGGGAAGTAGTGTGTAAAACTACCAAAAACAGGTAGTAGGTAGGCAGAGAGAGAGAATGTTTAGTGAGGTTGTCTTAGGCCTGTGTGAGGTTATGTGTTAGGCCTGTGTGACTGTGTGTGTAGTTTTTATAGAGTGGGTGTGTAGTGTTTTCATATAGTGTGTGAGCTGAGAATCAGGAGGTGTTTTTAAGCCAGATGAGACAGGGTCCCCTCACAAGATGAGAGGTGATGTCACAGTCTCCAGTCTCCCTCTCTCTACCTCACATTCTTTCTCTCTCTCTTCTATTGTCTTTCTCTCTTTACCCTCTCATTCTCTCTCTTCCCCCCTCTCATTCTCTCTCTTCCCCCTCTCATTCTCTCTCTTCCCCCTCTCATTCTCTCTCTTCCCCCTCTCATTCTCTCTCTTCTCTTCCCCCCTCTCATTTCTCTTCCCCCCTCTCATTCTCTCTCTTCCCCCTCTCATTCTCTCTCTTCCCCCTCTCATTCTCCTCTCTTCCCCCCTCCTCAATTCTCTCTCTTCCCCCCTCTCATTCTTCCTCTTCCTTCCCCCCCTCATTCATCCCTCTTCCCCCCTCTCATTCTCCTCTTCCCCCCTCTCCATTCTATCCTCTTCCCCCTCTTCATTCTCCTCTTCCCCCCTCTCATTCTCCCTCTTCCCCCCTCTCATTCTCTCTCTCCCCTCTCATTCTCTCTCTTCCTCTCTTCTCATTCTCCCTCTTCCCCCCTCTCATTCTCTCTCTTCCCCCCCTCTCATTCTCCCTCTTCCCCCATCTCATTCTCTCTCTTCCCCCCCTCATTCTCCCTCTTCCCGCCTCTCATTCTCCCTCTTCACCCCCTCCATTCTTCTCTTCCCTCATTCTCCTCTTCCCGCCATCTCATTCCTCCATCCTTCCCCCCCTATTCATCTCTCTCTCCCCCTCCTCATCATCTCCCTCTTCCCCCCTCTCATTCTCTCTCTTCCCCCCTCTCATTCTCCTCTCTTCCCCCTCTCATTCTCTCTCTTCCCCCTCTCATTCTCTCTCTTCCCCCCTCTCATTCTCTCCTCTTTCCCCCCTCTCATTCTCCCTCTTCCCCCCTCTCATTCTCCCTCTTCCCCCTCTATTCTCTCTCTCCCCCCCTCTCATTCTCCCTCTTCCCCCTCTCATTCTCTCTCTTTCCCCCTCTCATTCTCTCTCTCCCCCCTCTCATTCTCTCTCTTCCCCCCTCTCATTCTCTCTCTTCCCCCCTCTCATTCTCTCTCTTCCCCCTCTTCCCTCTATTCTCTCTCTTCCCCCCTCTCATTCTCTATTCCCCCTCTCATTCTCTCTCTTCCCCCTCTCATTCTCCCTCTTCCCCCCTCTCATTCTCTCTCTTCCCCCTCTCATTCTCCCCTCTTCCCCCCTCTCATTATCTCTCTTCCCCCCTCTCATTCTCTCTCTTCCCCCCTCTCATTCTCCCTCTTCCCCCCTCTCATTCTCTCTCTTCCCCCCTCGTCATTCTCCCTCTTCCCCCCTCTCATTCTCTCTCTTTCCCCCCTCTCATTCTCCCTCTTCCCCCCCTTCATTCTCTCTTCTTCCCCCCTCTCATTCTCCCTCTTCCCCCTTCATTCTCTCTCTTCCCTCTCTCATTCCTTCTCTTCCCCCCTCTCATTCTCTCTCTTCCCCCTCTCATTCTCCCTCTCCCCCTCTCATTCTCTCTCTTCCCCCCTCTCATTCTCCCTCTTCCCCCCTCTCATTTCTCCCTCTTCCCCCCCTCTCATTCTCCTCTCTTCCCCCTCTCATTCTCCTCTTCCCCCCTCTCATTCTCTCTCTTCCCCCCTCTCATTCTCTCTCTTCCCCCCTCTCATCTCTCTCTTCCCCCCTCTCATTCTCTCTCTTCCCCCCTCTCATTCTCTCTCTTCCCCCCTCTCATTCTCTCTCTTCCCCCCTCTCATTCTCTCTATTCCCCCCTCTCATCTCATTCTCTCTCTTCCCCCCTCTCATTCTCCCTCTTCCCCCCTCTCATTCTCTCTCTTCCCCCCTCTCATTCTCCCTCTTCCCCCCTCTCATTATCTCTCTTCCCCCCTCTCATTCTCTCTCTTCCCCCCTCTCATTCTCCCCTCTTCCCCCCTCTCATTCTCTCTCTTCCCCCCTCTCATTCTCCCTCTTCCCCCCTCTCATTCTCTCTCTTCCCCCCTCTCATTCTCCCTCTTCCCCCCTCTCATTCTCTCTCTTCCCCCCTCTCATGATGTGGAGGTAAACCCAGGCCCTGCATGTCCCCAGGCACCCTCATTTGTTGACTTCTGTGTTCGAAAAAGCCTTGGTTTCATGCATGTCAACATCAGAAGCCTCCTCCCTAAGTTTGTCTTACTCACTGCTTTAGCACACTCTGCTAACCCTGATGTCCTTGCTGTGTCTGAATCCTGGCTCAGGAAGGCCACCAAAAATTCAGAGATTTCCATACCCAACTATAACATCTTCCGTCAAGATAGAACTGCCAAAGGGGGAGGAGTTGCAGTTTACTGCAGAGATGGCCTGCAAAGTAATGTCATACTTTCCAGGTCCATACCCAAACAGTTCGAACTACTAATTTTGAAAATTACTCTCTCCAGAAATAAGTCTCTCACGGTTGCCGCCTGCTACCGACCCCCCTCAGCTCCCAGCTGTGCCCTGGACACCATTTGTGAATTGATCGCCCCCCATCTAGCTTCAGAGTTTGTTCTGTTAGGTGACCTAAACTGGGATATGCTTAACACCCCGCCAGTCCTACAATCTAAGCTAGATGCCCTCAATCTCACACAAATCATCAAGGAACCCACCAGGTACAACCCTAACTCTGTAAACAAGGGCACCCTCATAGACGTCATCCTGACCAACTGGCCCTCCAAATACACCTCCGCTGTCTTCAACCAGGATCTCAGCGATCACTGCCTCATTGCCTGTATCCGCTACGGAGCCGCAGTCAAACGACCACCCCTCATCACTGTCAAGCGCTCCCTAAAACACTTCTGTGAGCAGGCCTTTCTAATCGACCTGGCCCGGGTATCCTGGAAGGACATTGACCTCATCCCGTCAGTTGAGGATGCCTGGTCATTCTTTAAAAGTAACTTCCTCACCATTTTAGATAAGCATGCTCCGTTCAAAAAATGCAGAACTAAGAACAGATACAGCCCTTGGTTCACCCCAGACCTGACTGCCCTCGACCAGCACAAAAACATCCTGTGGCGGACTGCAATAGCATCGAATAGTCCCCGTGATATGCAACTGTTCAGGGAAGTCCGGAACCAATACACGCAGTCAGTCAGGAAAGCTAAGGCCAGCTTCTTCAGGCAGAAGTTTGCATCCTGTAGCTCCAACTCCAAAAAGTTCTGGGACACTGTGAAGTCCATGGAGAACAAGAGCACCTCCTCCCAGCTGCCCACTGCACTGAGGCTAGGTAACACGGTCACCACTGATAAATCCATGATTATCGAAAACTTCAATAAGCATTTCTCAACGGCTGGCCATGCCTTCCGCCTGGCTACTTCAACCTCGGCCAACAGCTCCGCCCCCCCCGCAGCTCCTCGCCCAAGCCTCTCCAGGTTCTCCTTTACCCAAATCCAGATAGCAGATGTTCTGAAAGAGCTGCAAAACCTGGACCCGTACAAATCAGCTGGGCTTGACAATCTGGACCCTCTATTTCTGAAACTATCTGCCACCATTGTCGCAACCCCTATTACCAGCCTGTTCAACCTCTCTTTCATCTCCTCTGAGATCCCCAAGGATTGGAAAGCTGCCGCAGTCATCCCCCTCTTCAAAGGGGGAGACACCCTGGACCCAAACTGTTACAGACCTATATCCATCCTGCCCTGCCTATCTAAGGTCTTCGAAAGCCAAGTCAACAAACAGGTCACTGACCATCTCGAATCCCACCGTACCTTCTCCGCTGTGCAATCTGGTTTCCGAGCCGGTCATGGGTGCACCTCAGCCACACTCAAGGTACTAAACGACATCATAACCGCCATCGATAAAAGACAGTACTGTGCAGCCGTCTTCATCGACCTCGCCAAGGCTTTCGACTCTGTCAATCACCATATTCTTATTGGCAGACTCAGTAGCCTCGGTTTTTCGGATGACTGCCTTGCCTGGTTCACCAATTACTTTGCAGACAGAGTTCAGTGTGTCAAATCGGAGGGCATGCTGTCCGGTCCTCTGGCAGTCTCTATGGGGGTGCCACAGGGTTCAATTCTCGGGCCGACTCTTTTCTCTGTGTATATCAATGATGTTGCTCTTGCTGCGGGCGATTCCCTGATCCACCTCTACGCAGACGACACCATTCTATATACTTTCGGCCCGTCTCTGGACACTGTGCTATCTAACCTCCAAACAAGCTTCAATGCCATACAACACTCCTTCCGTGGCCTCCAACTGCTCTTAAACGCTAGTAAGACCAAATGCATGCTTTTCAACCGGTCGCTGCCTGCACCTGCATGCCCGACTAGCATCACCACCCTGGATGGTTCCGACCTAGAATATGTGGACGTCTATAAGTACCTAGGTGTCTGGCTAGACCGCAAACTCTCCTTCCAGACTCATATCAAACATCTCCAATCGAAAATCAAATCAAGAGTCGGCTTTCTATTCCGCAACAAAGCCTCCTTCACTCAAGCCGCCAAGCTTACCCTAGTAAAACTGACTATCCTACCGATCCTCGACTTCGGCGATGTCATCTACAAAATGGCTTCCAACACTCTACTCAGCAAACTGGATGCAGTCTATCACAGTGCCATCCGTTTTGTCACTAAAGCTCCTTATACTACCCACCACTGCGACTTGTATGCTCTAGTCGGCTGGCCCTCGCTACATATTCGTCGCCAGACCCACTGGCTCCAGGTCATCTACAAGTCTATGCTAGGTAAAGCTCCGCCTTATCTCAGCTCACTGGTCACGATGGCAACACCCATCCGTAGCACGCGCTCCAGCAGGTGTATCTCACTGATCATCCCTAAAGCCAACACCTCATTTGGCCGCCTTTCGTTCCAGTACTCTGCTGCCTGTGACTGGAACGAATTGCAAAAATCGCTGAAGTTGGAGACTTTTATCTCCCTCACCAACTTCAAACATCAGCTATCTGAGCAGCTAACCGATCGCTGCAGCTGTACATAGTCTATTGGTAAATAGCCCACCCTTTCACCTACCTCATCCCCGTACTGTTTCTATTTATTTACTTTTCTGCTCTTCTGCACACCAATATCTCTACCTGTACATGACCATCTGATCTTTTATCACTCCAGTGTTAATCTGCAAAATTGTAATTATTTGCCTACCTCATGCCTTTTGCACACATTGTATATAGACCCCCCCTTCGTTTTCTACTGTGTTATTGACTTGTTAATTGTTTACTCCATGTGTAACTCTTTGTTGTATGCTCACACTGCTATGCTTTATCTTGGCCAGGTCGCAGTTGCAAATGAGAACTTGTTCTCAACTAGCCTACCTGGTTAAATAAAGGTGAAATAAAAATAAATAAATAAAATAAATTCTCCCTCTTCCCCCCTCTCATTCTCTCTCTTCCCCCCTCTCATTCTCCCTCTTCCCCCCTCTCATTCTCTCTCTTCCCCCCTCTCATTCTCCCTCTTCCCCCCTCTCATTCTCTCTCTTCCCCCCTCTCATTCTCCCTCTTCCCCCCTCTCATTCTCTCTCTTCCCCCCTCTCATTCTCCCTCTTCCCCCCTCTCATTATCTCTCTTCCCCCCTCTCATTCTCTCTCTTCCCCCCTCTCATTCTCTCTCTTCCCCCCTCTCATTCTCTCTCTTCCCCCCTCTCATTCTCTCTCTTCCCCCCTCTCATTCTCTCTCTTCCCCCCTCTCATTCTCCCTCTTCCCCCCTCTCATTCTCCCTCTTCCCCCCTCTCATTCTCTCTCTTCCCCCCTCTCATTCTCCCTCTTCCCCCCTCTCATTCTCTCTCTTCCCCCCTCTCATTCTCTCTCTTCCCCCCTCTCATTCTCTCTCTTCTCCCCTCTCATTCTCTCTCTTCCCCCCTCTCATTCTCTCTATTCCTCCCTCTCATTCTCTCTCTTCCCCCCTCTCATTCTCCCTCTTCCCCCCTCTCATTCTCTCTCTTCCCCCCTCTCATTCTCCCTCTTCCCCCCTCTCATTCTCTCTCTTCCCCCCTCTCATTCTCCCTCTTCCCCCCTCTCATTATCTCTCTTCCCCCCTCTCATTCTCTCTCTTCCCCCTCTCATTCTCCCTCTTCCCCCCTCTCATTCTCTCTCTTCCCCCCTCTCATTCTCCCTCTTCCCCCCTCTCATTCTCTCTCTTCCCCCCTCTCATTCTCCCTCTTCCCCCCTCTCATTCTCTCTCTTCCCCCCTCTCATTCTCCCTCTTCCCCCCTCTCATTCTCTCTCTTCCCCCCTCTCATTCTCTCTCTTCCCCCCTCTCATTCTCTCTCTTCCCCCCTCTCATTCTCTCTCTTCCCCCCTCTCATTCTCCCTCTTCCCCCTCTCATTCTCTCTCTTCCCCCCTCTCATTCTCTCTCTTCCCCCCTCTCATTCTCTCTCTTCCCCCTCTCATTCTCTCTCTTCCCCCCTCTCATTCTCTCTCTTCCCCCTCTCATTCTCTCTCTTCCCCCCTCTCATTCTCTCTATTCCCCCTCTCATTCTCTCTCTTCCCCCCTCTCATTCTCCCTCTTCCCCCTCTCATTCTCTCTCTTCCCCCCTCTCATTCTCCCTCTTCCC
Organism: Oncorhynchus kisutch; assembly: GCF_002021735.2. Taxonomy (NCBI): domain Eukaryota; kingdom Metazoa; phylum Chordata; class Actinopteri; order Salmoniformes; family Salmonidae; genus Oncorhynchus; species Oncorhynchus kisutch. The sequence goes on from NC_034184.2 coordinate 74,674,685, forward strand.
CCTCTCATTATCTCTCTTCCCCCCTCTCATTCTCTCTCTTTCCCCCTCTCATTATCTCTCTTCCCCCCTCTCATTCTCTCTCTTTCCCCTCTCATTCTCCCTCTTCCCCCCTCTCATTCTCTCTCTTCCCCCCTCTCATTCTCCCTCTTCCCCCCTCTCATTCTCTCTCTTCCCCCCTCTCATTCTCCCTCTTCCCCCCTCTCATTCTCTCTCTTCCCCCCTCTCATTCTCCCTCTTCCCCCCTCTCATTCTCTCTCTTCCCCCCTCTCATTCTCCCTCTTCCCCCCTCTCATTCTCTCTCTTCCCCCCTCTCATTCTCCCTCTCCCCCTCTCATTATCTCTCTTCCCCCCTCTCATTCTCTCTCTTCCCCCCTCTCATTCTCTCTCTTCCCCCCTCTCATTCTCTCTCTTCCCCCCTCTCATTCTCTCTCTTCCCCCCTCTCATTATCTCTCTTCCCCCCTCTCATTCTCTCTCTTCCCCCCTCTCATTCTCCCTCTTCCCCCCTCTCATTCTCTCTCTTCCCCCCTCTCATTCTCCCTCTTCCCCCCTCTCATTCTCTCTCTTCCCCCCTCTCATTCTCCCTCTTCCCCCCTCTCATTATCTCTCTTCCCCCCTCTCATTCTCTCTCTTCCCCCCTCTCATTCTCTCTCTTCCCCCCTCTCATTCTCCCTCTTCCCCCCTCTCATTCTCCCTCTTCCCCCCTCTCATTATCTCTCTTCCCCCCTCTCATTCTCTCTCTTCCCCCCTCTCATTCTCTCTCTTCCCCCCTCTCATTCTCTCTCTTCCCCCCTCTCATTCTCTCTCTTCCCTCCTCTCATTCTCTCTCTTCCCCCCTCTCATTCTCTCTCTTCCCCCCTCTCATTCTCTCTCTTCCCCCCTCTCGTTCTCTCTTTCCCTTACTTTCTTTTCTCTCTCACTCCTGCTGAGCGTTGGGTGTCAGGAGTGAGTGTCTCTGTGTGTATTAGTCAGTAGGTGTCAGGAGTGAGTGTCTCTGTGTGTATCAGTCAGTAGGTGTCAGGAGTGAGTGTCTCTGTGTGTATTAGTCATTAGGTGTCAGGAGTGAGTGTCTCTGTGTGTATTATTCAGTGGGTGTCAGGAGTGAGTGTCTCTGTGTGTATTAGTTAGTAGGTGTCAGGAGTGAGTGTCTCTGTGTGTATTAGTCAGTAGGTGTCAGGAGTGAGTGTCTGTGTGTATTAGTCAGTAGGTGTCAGGAGTGAGTGTCTCTGTGTGTATTAGTCAGTAGGTGTCAGGAGTGAGTGTCTCTGTGTGTATTAGTCAGTAGGTGTCAGGAGTGAGTGTCTCTGTGTGTATCAGTCAGTAGGTGTCAGGAGTGAGTGTCTCTGTGTGTATCAGTCAGTAGGTGTCAGGAGTGAGTGTCTCTGTGTGTATTAGTCAGTAGGTGTCAGGAGTGAGTGTCTCTGTGTGTATTAGTCAGTAGGTGTCAGGAGTGAGTGTCTCTGTGTGTATTAGTCAGTAGGTGTCAGGAGTGAGTGTCTCTGTGTGTATTAGTCAGTAGGTGTCAGGAGTGAGTGTCTCTGTGTGTATCATTCAGTAGGTGTCAGGAGTGAGTGTCTCTGTGTGTATTAGTCAGTAGGTGTCAGGAGTGAGTGTCTCTGTGTGTATTAGTCAGTAGGTGTCAGGAGTGAGTGTCTCTGTGTGTATTAGCCAGTAGGTGTCAGGAGTGAGTGCCTCTGTGTGTATTAGTCAGTAGGTGTCAGGAGTGAGTGTCTCTGTGTATATCAGTCAGTAGGTGTCAGGAGTGAGTGTCTCTGTGTGTATTAGTCAGTAGGTGTCAGGAGTGAATGTCTCTGTGTGTATTAGTCAGTAGGTGTCAGGAGTGAGTGTCTCTGTGTGTATTAGTCAGTAGGTGTCAGGAGTGAGTGTCTCTGTGTGTATTAGTCAGTAGGTGTCAGGAGTGAATGTCTCTGTGTGTATTAGTCAGTAGGTGTCAGGAGTGAGTGTCTCTGTGTGTATTAGTCAGTAGGTGTCAGGAGTGAGTGTCTCTGTGTGTATTAGTCAGTAGGTGTCAGGAGTGAGTGTCTCTGTGTGTATTAGTCAGTAGGTGTCAGGAGTGAGTGTCTCTGTGTGTATTAGTCAGTAGGTGTCAGGAGTGAGTGTCTCTGTGTGTATTAGTCAGTAGGTGTCAGGAGTGAGTGTCTCTGTGTGTATCAGTCAGTAGGTGTCAGGAGTGAGTGTCTCTGTGTGTATTAGTCAGTAGGTGTCAGGAGTGAGTGTCTCTGTGTGTATCAGTCAGTAGGTGTCAGGAGTGAGTGTCTCTGTGTGTATTAGTCAGTAGGTGTCAGGAGTGAGTGTCTCTGTGTGTATTAGTCAGTAGGTGTCAGGAGTGAGTGTCTCTGTGTGTATCAGTCAGTAGGTGTCAGGAGTGAGTGTCTCTGTGTGTATTAGTCAGTAGGTGTCAGGAGTGAGTGTCTCTGTGTGTATTAGTCAGTAGGTGTCAGGAGTGAGTGTCTCTGTGTGTATTAGTCAGTAGGTGTCAGGAGTGAGTGTCTGTGTGTATTAGTCAGTAGGTGTCAGGAGTGAGTGTCTCTGTGTGTATTAGTCATTAGGTGTCAGGAGTGAGTGTCTCTGTGTGTATTAGTCAGTAGGTGTCAGGAGTGAGTGTCTCTGTGTGTATCAGTCAGTAGGTGTCAGGAGTGAGTGTCTCTGTGTGTATTAGTCAGTAGGTGTCAGGAGTGAGTGTCTCTGTGTGTATTAGTCAGTGGGTATCAGGAGTGAGTGTCTCTGTGTGTATTAGTCAGTGGGTGTCAGGAGTGAGTGTCTCTGTGTGTATTAGTCAGTAGGTGTTAGGAGTGAGTGTCTCTGTGTGTATTAGTCAGTAGGTGTCAGGAGTGAGTGTCTCTGTGTGTATTAGTCAGTAGGTGTCAGGAGTGAGTGTCTCTGTGTGTATTAGTCAGTGGGTGTCAGGAGTGAGTGTCTCTGTGTGTATTAGTCAGTAGGTGTCAGGAGTGAGTGTCTCTGTGTGTATTAGTCAGTAGGTGTCAGGAGTGAGTGTCTCTGTGTGTATTAGTCAGTAGGTGTCAGGAGTGAGTGTCTCTGTGTGTATTAGTCAGTAGGTGTCAGGAGTGAGTGTCTCTGTGTGTATTAGTCAGTAGGTGTCAGGAGTGAGTGTCTCTGTGTGTATCAGTCAGTAGGTGTCAGGAGTGAGTGTCTCTGTGTGTATTAGTCAGAAGGTGTCAGGAGTGAGTGTCTCTGTGTGTATCAGTCAGTAGGTGTCAGGAGTGAGTGTCTCTGTGTGTATCAGTCAGTAGGTGTCAGGAGTGAGTGTCTCTGTGTGTATTAGTCAGTAGGTGTCAGGAGTGAGTGTCTCTGTGTGTATTAGTCAGTGGGTGTCAGGAGTGAGTGTCTCTGTGTGTATTAGTCAGTGGGTGTCAGGAGTGAGTGTCTCTGTGTGTATTAGTCAGTAGGTGTCAGGAGTGAGTGTCTTTGTGTGTATTATTCAGTAGGTGTCAGGAGTGAGTGTCTCTGTGTGTATTAGTCAGTAGGTGTCAGGAGTGAGTGTCTCTGTGTGTATTAGTCAGTAGGTGTCAGGAGTGAGTGTCTCTGTGTGTATTAGTCAGTAGGTGTCAGGAGTGAGTGTCTCTGTGTGTATTAGTCAGTAGGTGTCAGGAGTGAGTGTCTCTGTGTGTATTAGTCAGTAGGTGTCAGGAGTGAGTGTCTCTGTGTGTATTAGTCAGTAGGTGTCAGGAGTGAGTGTCTCTGTGTGTATTAGTCAGTAGGTGTCAGGAGTGAGTGTCTCTGTGTGTATTAGTCAGTAGGTGTTTGTGTGTAACTTCATGCTCAAACTTCCTCCATGCAGCATTAGATGTAATTGATAAATGTACACTGAATGTACAAAACATTAGGAACACCTGCTCTGTCCATGACATAGACTGACCAGGTGAATCTAGGTGAATGCTATGAACCCTGCCCCCCCTCCCCACCCCCTCCCTGCTATCTAACTCCGAAGAATCTTTCTGAGCCCTCTCCCGCTGGGACCAAGCTGTTTTCACATTATTTAAAACTTCCTGCTTGACTACCTTTGTAGACAACCAACACCCCCCTAACAGACAGACAGACGGACAGGCCCCAAGAACACAGAGTATAGGTCTATACAATACACACTGTGAAGTACATGATTACAAAAACACACACTGGTAAAAACATGCATACATCAACGTCATGAATGTCTGTAGCAGTAACGCACACACACACACACACACACACACACACACACACACACACACACACACACACACACACACACACACACACACACACACACACACACACACACACACACACACACACACACTCACACACACACACACACACTCACACACACACACATACACACAGAGAGTGTTCCAACTGCCCCCTCCCTCTGCACATAAAGATGTTGGATGCAGAGTCTGTCTTTAAGTATTTAGAGGTCAGAGTACAGCTCCACTTTATAAATACCATCAATCCTGCTAGTCCAGCATCCCACTCACACAGGGACAAGCAGCACACATACACACGCAAGCAGGAACATACAGACTAGCATATATGCGCATGAGGGGTACTTACATACAGACACATGCACACACCCATTCATGTAGTTCAGCCCTTGAGCTGGTCTTGTCTATTAATGTTGTGTATTATGTCATGTTTAATGTTCTGTGTAGACCCCAGGAAGAGTATTATGTCATGTTCTGTGTAGACCCCAGGAAGAGTATGATGTCATGTTCTGTGTAGACCCCAGGAAGAGTATTATGTCATGTTCTGTGTAGACCCCAGGAAGAGTATTATGTCATGTTCTGTGTAGACCCCAGGAAGAGTATGATGTCATGTTCTGTGTAGACCCCAGGAAGAGTATTATGTCATGTTCTGTGTAGACCCCAGGAAGAGTATTATGTCATGTTCTGTGTAGACCCCAGGAAGAGTATTATGTCATGTGTCATGTTCTGTGTAGACCCCAGGAAGAGTATTATGTCATGTTCTGTGTAGACCCCAGGAAGAGTATTATGTCATGTTCTGTGTAGACCCCAGGAATAGTATTATGTCATGTTCTGTGTAGACCCCAGGAAGAGTATTGCCATGTTTCATGTTCTGTGTAGACCCCAGGAAGAGTATTATGTCATGTTTCATGTTCTGTGTAGACCCCAGGAAGAGTATTATGTCATGTTCTGTGTAGACCCCAGGAAGAGTATTATGTCATGTTCTGTGTAGACCCCAGGAAGAGTATTATGTCATGTTCTGTGTAGACCCCAGGAAGAGTATTATGTCATGTTCTGTGTAGACCCCAGGAAGAGTATTATGTCATGTTCTGTGTAGACCCCAGGAAGAGTATTATGTCATGTTCTGTGTAGACCCCAGGAAGAGTATTATGTCATGTTCTGTGTAGACCCCAGGAAGAGTATTATGTCATGTTCTGTGTAGACCCCAGGAAGAGTATTATGTCATGTTCTGTGTAGACCCCAGGAATAGTATTATGTCATGTTCTGTGTAGACCCCAGGAAGAGTATTATGTCATGTTCTGTGTAGACCCCAGGAAGAGTATGATGTCATGTTCTGTGTAGACCCCAGGAAGAGTATTATGAGTATTAAGAGTATTACACACCTACTCCATACACACATACACTATACACACACTCACACATACTCCATACACACATACTCCATAAATACATACTCCCCACACACACACACACACCACACACACACACACACACACACACACACACACACACACACACACACACACACACACACACACACACACACACACACACACACACACACACACACACACACACACACACACACACACACACTCCATACTCCATACTCCATGCACACATACTCCATACACACACATATATATATATTGTTCTACGGTTATCCTATATGGTGTTCTACAGTTATTCCTATATAGTTGTTCTACAGTTATTCCTATATAGTGTTCTACAGTTATTCCTATATAGTGTTCTACAGTTATTCCTATATAGTGTTCTACAGTTATTCCTATATAGTGTTCTACAGTTATTCCTATATAGTGTTCTACAGTTATTCCTATATAGTGTTCTACAGTTATTCCTATATAGTGTTCTACAGTTATTCCTATATAGTGTTCTACAGTTATTCCTATATAGTTGTTCTACAGTTATTCCTATATAGTGTTCTACAGTTATTCCTATATAGTGTTCTACAGTTATTCCTATATAGTTGTTCTACAGTTATTCCTATATAGTTGTTCTACAGTTATTCCTATATAGTTGTTCTACAGTTATTCCTATATAGTTGTTCTACAGTTATTCATACTCTGTCACTTATACACTGTTTGTCTTTGTCTTGTTTCTTTCTGTCTCTCACCTGAGAGACACACATACAGGGCAGTTCAGTGGAAGAATGCAGGGATAGAGAGAGGTGTGGGGAGGAGGGGGTTAAAGGTATAGTTGGAGGAATTTAGTAGAGCCTGGGGGAGTCAGAGGGGGGAGTCAGGGGGTAGCTGTAAAAACAGGGCCTGATTCATTTAGCAAATGGAGCATCACAGTCTCTCTTTGAGACTCTACCCCTGTCCAGACACACACAGAGACACAGAGACACAGACACAGAGACACACAGAGACACAGAGACACAGGGACACAGACACACAGAGACACAGGGACACAGAGACACAGAGACACAGGGACACAGAGACACAGACACACAGAGACACAGGGACACAGGGACACAGACACACAACTCAGCATGACAGGTCCTGTGCGTCCCATCTCTCTTGGAATCGGGGTCGGTTGGAGGTGGGTGGGGGGTGGGAGGGCGGCACCTGTCAAGGCCAATCCCTGTAGCTCCCCTCTCCTTTTTAAAAATTCCCCCAGAAAGCCAGAAACACACACACTGCCTGCACCGGAAATAGATCAGATATGAAAAAACATCATGCATTCTCAGTCACCCACAGTAAAGGTGTATAGTCAGCATCTAAAGTGAATCACTATTGTGTTTATATCAGTAGATGCCTTAACTCTGGTCTAAACTAAGCTGTGTTCATCTACATTGAAGTGTAAACAACCATATCTGGTTGTCTAGTCGGTCCACTGTATATGAGTGGCTTGGTTACTTCTGTTTTGACAAAGAGTTGAACGGTCCAAGAATAACAACTAGCTGTGCACCTCTGAAAATAATGGAGCGCCGCCATCTTTGTGAAACAGAATAAATCAAGAGAGACTGGTTGACATTTAATTAGGTGAAGGAGTTGCATTTTTGTTTCATTTCACCGCTGGATTCCCTGCCTCTAGCATACACTACAGCTCTGATCATTGTTGTTGAATGTTCCCTCTTTCCACTTCTCTATTTTTCTCTCTATTAAACTGTTTTCTTTCTCTTTCTCTCTTTTCCCCCTTCTCTCTCTCTCTCTCCCTCAACACTTAAATATCCTGTAGTCTACTCCCCCACTCTGACATCAGCGTTCTAAAGCCTAGCAGCGCAATTTCCTCCCAATCCAAACTGGTTGTTCTTTCCCTGAAACTCTAGAGGCAGGCACCGCTCACCTCTGACCCCTGGTCCAGCCCCTGCGGCCCTCTCTGAGGGGGGTGAGAGGTTACAGGTCAGCCCAGTGTCTGTGCTGTGCAGACTGTGTGTCTGCAGGACAGAGTGGGAGCACATGGCCCTCCAGTAATCCCTCTCCAGTTTCCCACAGTAACCAACCACTAACCAGGCAGGCCCTCAGTCTCTGTCCCACAGTCAGCCCCCTGCTCAGCTCTGCTCTGACACACACACACACATGCTCTATTCATAGAAGTAGAATGAATCAAACAGTCTAGAATGGTACAGCCCAATATGGCCGCTGGACTGGTCCATTTGCACTGTTATAGAATATTGCCTTGAATTGGAATGCCCATTTTAGTAGTTCCCATCTTCCCATTTCATAGTTATTGTGTTGTCATCCTGATCCAGATTGATGGACTACAGACTGGAGCACTTACACAGGCTGGCTGGGTTGAGGAAGCAAATGTGTGTATATTCCGCAATTGTGTTTATGGGAGAGCTTCTGTGGTGCTCTGACAGGGTTGGCTCCATGGTGGGACATGTTTATGTGTATCTGTGTGTGTTAGTGTCTCTCCTGACCTCTTTCTTGTCCTCCCTGTATTTCAGAGTTGCGTGACTTTGAACAAGACGACCAGCAGGACATTGAGGTGGATGAGGGGAACACGGCTGTGATCGTATGTCACCTCCCTGAGAGCCAGCCCAAGGCACAGGTCCGCTACAGTGTCAAACAGGAGTGGCTCGAGACCTCCAAGGGTATGGATCAATCATTCTGTTACAGGCCTATTCTCTCTCCCTGTCTAGTTTGCATTCTATCCCCCTCTCACTTCCTCCCACTTTCTCTCTCCTTGTACTCTACTGTAATTAATACTTTTTCTCTCTCTTTGGCATTCTCTCTCTCTTTCGCTCCCCCTCTCTTTATCTCTCTCTCTTTCACTATATCTTTCCCTGGATTACTGGAATGCTGTATCTATCCGAGCTATCTGGCCCATCATTAAACTGCAGGCAATTATCTGGGTAATGTTGAAACATGGGAATACTCTTGTTTATTTTGCAACCATTTATTTCTTGAGTTATTTGAGAGAAAAAGGCCCTCTCTGTGGCTGATATGTAGATGGCTGGGAGCCTTAGGAGGGGATGTGTGGCTTACAGCGAGAGAGAGGGAAATGATAACCACGTTGAGGAGAGTTCACTGTCTCTCTGTGAGACTCAAGGACACCACCATGTGGCTGGTGCTGACAGTGCACTCTGTTGTTGAAAGTGCTGTAGGCCTAAATCAAATCAAATCACATTTTATTGGTCACATACACATGTTTAGCAGATGTTATTGCGGGTGTAGCAAAATGCTTGTGTTCCTAGCTCCAACAGTGCAGTAATATCTAACAATACACAACAATACACACATCAAAAAGTAAAATAATGGAATTAGGAAATATAGAAATATTAGTATGAGCAATGTTGGAGTCCGGAGTATAAATAAATATATATACAGTACCCGTCAAAGGTTTGGACACAGGTTTGGATTTATTTTCATTATTTTAAACATTGTATAATAATAGTGAAGACATCAAAATGGAAATAACACATGGAATCATGTCGTAACCAAAAAAGTGTTAAACAAATAGAAATATATTTTATATTTGAGATTCTTGATTACAGCTTTGTACACTCTTGGCATTCTCTCAACCAGCTTCATGAGATAGTCACCTGGAATGCATTTCAATTAACAGGTGTGCCTTGTTAAAAGGTAATCTATGGAATTTCTTTCATTATTAATGTGTTTGAGCCAATTAGTTGTGTTGTGTGACAAGGTATGGGTGGTATACAGAAGATGGCCCTATTTGGTAAAAGACCAAGTCCATATTATGGCAAGAACAGCTCAAATAAGCAAAGAGAAAAGACAGTCCGTCATTACTTTAAGACATGAAGGTCAGTCAATACAGAAAATGTTATGAACTTTGAAAGTTTCTTCAAGTGCAGTTGCAAAAATCATCAAGCGCTATGATGAAACTGGCTCTCATCAGGACCGCCACAGAGTTACCAGCCTCAGAAATTGCAGCCCAAATAAATTCTTCACAGAGTTCAAGCAACAGACACATCTCAACATCAACTGTTCAGAGGAGACTGCGTGAATCAGGCCTTCGTGGTCGAATTGCTGCAAAGAAACCACTACTAAAGGACACCAATAAGAAGAAGAGACTTGCTTGGTTCAAGAAACATGAGCAAATGGACATTAGACCGGTGGAAATCTGTCCTTTGGTCTGATGAGTCCAAAGTTGAGATTTTTGGTTCCAACTGCCATGTTTTTGTGAGATGCAGAGTAGGTGAGCGGATGATCTCCACATGTGTGGCTTCAAGACTGTTGGAAAAGCCAAGAGTGTGCAAAGCTGATATCAAGGCAAAGGTTACTTTTTTGGTTACTACATGATTCCATATGTGTTATTTCATAGTTTTGATGTCTTCACTGTTATTCTACAATGTAGAAAATCGTAACAATAAAGAAAAACCCTTGAATGGGTAGGTGTTCTAAAACTTTTGACCAGTAGTGTATATATACACAGCTCAAAAAAAATAAAGGGAACACTAAAATAACACATCCTAGATCTGAATGAATGAAATATTCTCATTAAATACTTTTTTCTTTACATAGTTGAATGTGCTGACAACAAAATCACACAAAAATTATCAATGGAAATCAAATTTATCAACCCATGGAGGTCTGGATTTGGATTCACACTCAAAATTAAAGTGGAAAACCACACTACAGGCTGATCCAACTTTGATGTAATGTCCTTAAAACAAGTAAAATTAGGCTCAGTAGTGTGTGTGGCCTCCACGTGCCTATATGACCTCCCTACAACGCCTGGACATGCTCCTGATGAGGTGGCGGATGGTTTCCTGAGGGATCTCCTCCCAGACCTAGACTAAAGCATCCGCCAACTCCTGGACAGTCTGTGGTGCAACGTGGCGTTGGTGGATGGAGCGAAACATGATGTCCCAGATGTGCTCAATTGGATTCAGGTTTGGGGAACGGGCGGGCCAGTCCATAGCATCAATGCCTTCCTCTTGCAGGAACTGCTGACACACTCCAGCCACATGAGGTCTAGCAGTGTCTTGCATTAGGAGGAACCCAGGGCCAACCGCACCAGCATATGGTCTCACAAGGGGTCTGAGGATCTCATCTCGGTACCTAATGGCTGTCAGGCTGGAGGATGTTGCAGGCAGCAGAACGTTCTCCACGGCGTCTCTAGACTCTGTCACGTCTGTCCCATGTGCTCAGTGTGAACCTGCTTTCATCTGTGAAGAGCACAGGGCGGCGCCAGTGGCGAATTTGCCAATCTTGGTGTTCTCTGGCAAATGCCCTCATACCACCCTCATGGAGTCTGTTTCTGACCGTTTGAGCAGACATATGCACATTTGTGGCCTGCTGGAGGTAATTTTGCAGGGCTCTGGCAGTGCTCCTCCTGCTCCTCCTTGCACAAATGCGGAGGTAGCGGTCCTGCTGCTGGGTAGTTGCCCTCCTACGGCCTCCTCCACGTCTCCTGATGTACTGGCCTGTCTCCTGGTAGCGCCTCCATGCTCTGGACACTACGCTGACGGACACAGCAAATCTTCTTGCCACAGCTCGCATTGATGTGCCATCCTGGATGAGCTGCACTACCTGAGCCACTTGTGTGGGTTGAAGACTCCGTCTCATGCTACCACTAGAGTGAAAGCACCGCCAGCATTCAAAAGTGGCCAAAACATCAGCCAGGAAGCATAGGAACTGAGAAGTGGTCTGTGGTCACCACCTGCAGAACCACTCCTTTATTGGGGATGTCTTGCTAATTGCCTATAATTTCCACCTGTTGTCTATTCCATTTGCACAACAGCATGGGAAATGTATTGTCAATCAGGGTTGCTTCCTAAGTGGACAGTGATTTCACAGAAGTGTGATTGACTTGGAGTTACATTGTGTTGTTTAAGTGTTCCCTTTATTTTTTGGAGCAGTGTATTTACAAAAGTATGTGGAAACCCCTTCAACTTAGTGGATTTGGCTATTTCAGCCACACCTGTTGCTGACAGGTGTATAAAGTCAAAGACACAGCCATGCAATCTCCATAGACTATCATTGACAGTAGAATGGCCCGTACTGAAGAGCTCAGTGACTTTCAATGTGGCACCGTCATAGGATACCACCTTTCCAACAAGTCAGTTCGTCAAATTTCGGCCTTGCTAGAGCTGCCCCGGTCAACTATAAGTGATGGTATTGTGACAGCTCAGCTCAGCCGTGAAGTGGTAGGCCACACAAGCTTACAAAACAGGACCGCCACGTGCTGAAGCACCAAGCATGCAAAAATCGTCATGTATTGTATATATGTTATGGGATGAATAGACATTCTGGACAGTAAGTGGATAGAATATGTAGTATACCTGAAGATTATGTAGGATAGAATAGTGTATGTACAGCAATAGTTAAATAGGATGGCCTTGACTAGAATACAGTATATACATATGAAATGGGTAAAACAGTATGTAAACATTATTAAAGTGACCAGTGATTCCATGTCTATGTACATAGGGCAGCAGCATCTAAGGTGCAGGGTTGAGTAACTGGGTGGTACCCGGCTAGTGACCGTGACTTAGTTCAGGGCAGGGTACTGGGTGGAGGCCGGATAGTAATGGCTATTTAACAGTCTGATGGCCTTGAGATATAAGCTGTTTTTCAGTCTCTCGGTCCCGGCTTTAATGGTTAAGCCCGCTCAGGATACTCAAGTCACTATAATTCTGGAGTCACATTTTTTCTAAATAAGAATATAATATGTTTCTAAACACTTCTACATTCATGTGTATGCTACCATGGTTACTGGTAATGAATCGTGAATAATGATGAGTGAGAAAGTTACAGACGCACAAATATCATACCCCCAAGACATGCTAACCTCTCACTATTACAATAACAGGGGAGGTTAGCATTTTTTTTTCATTATTCACAATTCATTCAGGATTATCCATAATCATGGTAGCATCCACATTAATGTAGAAGTGTTTACCTATTCTATTCTTATTTACAATAAAAGAATCCCAATACATTATTTACCATTCATTTCTATTGGGCACAAAATAATCTGAAACACAACCAAAACAAACAAAATGCATCCAACAAATGTGTAGTCACAAGCTTGATGCAGTCATTACACGCTATGCATATGGGACCAAATACTACTTTTGAAAGTACAAAACTTTTGAATTTGTCCTGATACTTTTGGCCGCCTAAAATAGGGGGACTATGTAGAAAAAGTACTGGATTTTCTAAACCGTTCACCTGATATGGATGAAAATACCCCCATATTAAAGCTGACAATCTGCACTTTAACCTCATAGTCATTGTATCATTTCAAATCCAAAGTGCTGGAGTACAGAGCCAAAACAACAACACATGGGTCACTGTCCCAATACTTTTGGAGCTCACTGTACATGGCTTGCCCTGTCTATGCCTAAGGCTTGCCCTGTCTATGCCTAAGGATTACAGCGAATTGTCTCTCGGACCAGTTGTAATTGTGTTGGCCTATCACTATCCAGTACCTACCCAGTGTAGCCTCAATGTTTAAAAACCTCCCTCTGTCTGTCTGTGAACAGGGAACTACTTGATCATGCCATCAGGGAACCTGCAGATAGCCAACGCCACTCTGGACGACGAGGGGCCTTACAAGTGTGCTGCTTACAACCCTGTCACACAGGAAGTCAAGACCTCCACCTCCACTGACCGCCTGCGCATACGCCGTGAGTCACTATGACCAAACACGACCAAACACGACCAAACTCTCATTATGAGCATGATAAAGTGATGTGATTTGTAACATTGAAATACCTCTTAATAAGATTAGAACAAGGCCTGTTAGACTTCATTGATAAACAATCCCTCCCTCCCTCTAGGTTCAACATCAGAGGCGGCCCATATCATCTACCCCCCAGTGTCTCGCTCCATCATGGTCACTAAGGGACAGCGTCTGGTTCTGGAATGTGTGGCCAGCGGCATTCCCACCCCGCAGGTCACATGGGCCAAGGACGGCCAGGACCTGCGTTTCCATAACAACACGCGCTTTCTGCTCAGCAACCTGCTGATTGACTCGGCGGGCGAGGGCGACTCAGGGACGTATGCGTGTCACGCTGACAACGGCATCGGATCGGAGAGCGCCGCTACAGTGATGTATGACGTGCTGGTGTTCGGTGAGTTGGGACGAAACTTTGGGTTCAGTAGGATGATACTAAGATGAGGTGTTATGGAGGTTTGTAGGTTCCTGTTCCTCTGAAGGCCCTGTGTGATGATACATATTACAAGTTGTGAAAGGATCTGAAACAGAGTTACTGTAGCAGTGAGGTGGGGTTAACTTGGCTTATGGAGTCCCTCCATTTGACGTGTGGAGGGACTTGATGATTAGACTGACTCCCGTTTGGCGAAGCGAGAGAATAGTGGGTGCTGTGTGTTTGTGTGTGTGTGAGCTTGGCAGAGCGTTGTTGGGAAACATAAAAGGGCAGGGTTGTGTTATTTAGAATGTGTGTGGAGGCAGAGCTCTCATAGCAGGACTGGGTGAGTGATTTTACACTGGTTCTGTGTGAGTTTGGGTTGTGTGCTCGTCTCGTAGCAGCTGGCACTAATTAAAGTGTGAGGGCTGCTGAAGGGATAATGAATTCTGCCTCTTCATGACCAGCCAACCATCAACTGACTGGCTTGGCCTGTCTCTGCACGGCACTCACTCGTTCACACACACACACACACACACACACACACACACACACACACACACACACACACACACACACACACACACACACACACACACACACACACACACACACACACACACACACACACACACACACACACACACACACACACACACACACACACACACAAATATACATGTACACACACACAAATATACATGAACACACACGCCGGCACGCACAACCATACAAACATACTTAATTAAGACTTAATCAAGCTCACTACCACACAACCATACAGACATACTTAATTAAGACTTAATCAAGCTCACTACCACACAACCATACAGACATACTTAATTAAGACTTAATCAAGCTCACTCCCACACAACCATACAGACATAATTCATTAAGACTTAATCAAGCTCACTCCCACACAACCATACAGACATAATTAAGACTTAATCAAGCTCACTCCCACACAACCATACAGACATAATTAAGACTTAATCAAGCTCACTCCCACACAACCATACAGTCACTCACAATCAGCCATTATTCAAGCATATATGCTAGACATGACCTTACATGATACTCACAATACACAAACAAACCATCTCTCTCTGTCTCTGTAGAGCCTCCCCAGGTGACCGTAGAGCTCCAGCAACAGGAGGTGATGTGGGGGGAGAACGCACGCTTCAGCTGCCAGGCCAGGGGTAAACCCACCCCCTCTGTCGTATGGCTCCACAACGCCCGCCCCCTGGCCACGTCGCCACGCCACCGCCTGTCTGCCCGCGTGCTGCGTGTCATCAACGTGGGCCCACAGGACGATGGCCTGTACCAGTGCATGGCTGAGAACGGCGTGGGCAGCTCACAGGCCGCTGCCAGACTGGTCACCTTGCCAACCAGTAACCCGTCTCGGTCAGGGAAGCTGACGTCCAGCCTGTGTCCCCTGAGCCCAGACAAGGTGCTGCGGGAGCAGGTCCCAATGAAGCCTGGGGCCACGGGGAGCATGCTGACCCTGGACTGCTCTGAGCTGACTGGGCAGATCTCTGTGGCAGAGGCCCCTGTCATCCTCAGCCAGCCCAGGACTGTCAAGGCCGACTTCTATGATCTGACCTGGAAACCTCGCCACGATGGCGGCTCTGCTGTGGTGGAGTACATCGTCAAGTACAGAAAGGTAAAGGCTGGTTAACTCATAAACCCACATGTACTAATACACACAGATAGATTTATATTCGTCTACAACTAAATTTTAAGTTCAGCTTTTATTGTCACATCCATAAGTACAGTGAAATGCTTAACTCGCATGCTCTACCCAACAATGCAGTAATCAATATTTAAATAGTACAACTAATAAAATAAAAAATGAAATAGATATTATATAAAGTTGTCTACAACGACATCTGTCTTTACATGTCCTCACAAACTAACTAATGCCTCCTCTCTTCTCTCCATCAGATTGAGGACCCTCCAGGTGAGTGGACCAGCAGCTGTATATCTGGGTCTCTCCACAAGCTGACCCTGGCCAAGCTGCAGCCAGCCAGTCTGTACGAGGTGGAGATGTCTGCTAAGAACTGTGCTGGCCTGGGACAACCGGCCATGATGACCTTCAGGACAGGCAAAGGTACATTTATTTACCTATTGATTCATTTATTCATCCAAATTATTATCATAAATGCCCCCATGTTGATGCATTCCCCGGTATTTGTGTCTTTTTGCTAATACCCTTGTTTCCGTGCCAACAGGTCGTAGAGGTCCAGGGGGACAGAACGAGCCTCCTAAAACTCCTGCAGTACCATCACCTCGCCTCTCTCGTAAGTCCCCGTCCCCCTCTCCTACTGTCCAGCATGGTTGGAACATAGATGGACCACAGTTCCAACTCTTAACCCTTTCAGCTGTTTCTAACATCCTGACAGTTGTTATTAAACTGTTTGACTAACTGTTAACCCCTCACTCTTCTACTCTGTACTAACATGTGATCTGTCTTGATCTCTCTCTCAATTTTAACACTTAAAGGATGAGCTCACAGTAAGTCTTTGTACATTGTTTACGTTACCTGCTTGTGTCTGTGAGTGTTTTGGCTTTAGTGTTATTGAGAGTGAGTCTGTCCTTGTGTCTGAGTGTTTTAGCTTTAGTGTGTTTGAGAGAGTGAGTCTGTCCTTGTGTCAGTGTGGTTATGTGTGCATTAATATGGACCAATAATAGATTTGATGTCCGTTTAACTTCTATCACTTTTCCACAGCTCCCGAGGCCCCTGATAAGCCCACCATCTCCACGGCGACAGAGACGTCTGCGTACGTAACGTGGATCCCGCGCGGTAACCGTGGTTTCCCCATCCAGTCATTCCGGGTGGAGTTTAAGAAGCTGAAAGGGAAGGGAGGGGGGGAATGGGAGGTGGCTGTCACTAATATCCCCCCCCAACGACTGTCTGTGGAGATCACTGGCCTGGAGAAAGGTGAGCTTCATCACCATCATTACCATCATCATCGTTATCCCTCATGACAAATGGCCTCATCATCCTCATCATTAGAATGACTGATTATCATCAACATTACTGTTTTAGTAATCATCATAATCATACCTATATGAATAATGACTGAGTAATCAACACGGTTACCATCATCATTAGTGTGGTCAGAGAAAGACAGAGGTTTGTTTGGTTATTTTAACCTGTGTGTGCTTTCTGTTTCCCTGTAGGCATGTCTTATAAGTTCCGTGTGTTGGCAGTGAATGTCATTGGCGCCAGCCCCCCCAGTGTCCCCTCTAAGGCCTACACGGTGTTGGGTGGCGGCAGGCCCAACGAACGCCCTGTAGACGGACCATACATCACTTATAATGAAGCCATCAACGAGACCACCATCATCCTCAAATGGACAGTGAGTGGAACAGGCTGTGTGTCCTTTATGTTTGTGTTGTCATCTTATACGTATGGCTGAAAACTCAAATTACTGTCATTTTGTTAATATTCAATCTTTCATATTTTTTCTCACCACAGTACACTGCCGTCAACAACACCCCCGTCTACGGTTTCTACATCTTCTACCGGCCGACAGACAGTGACAACGACAGTGACTATAAGAAGGATGTGGTGGAGGGTGACCGCTACTGGCACTCCATCAGTGACCTGCAGCCTGAGACGGCCTACGACATCAAGATGCAGAGCTTCAACGAGGGGGGAGAGAGCGAGTTTGGCAACGTGGTTATCTTAGAAACTAAAGGTAAGCAGATCTCTGTCTCTACCTGTATAGCCATCTCATTCACACATGTACTCTCACAGAGAAATGATAAAAATGCAACATTGTTTCTAGAATGAATTTGATAACCTGACTGTAATAAATGTTACATCAACTAAATGAACCCCTCCCTCCCCCAGCTCGTCTGAACCAGCGGCCCTCCCCGTCGGAGACGTCGTCCCAGAGACCAGAGCACTCCGGGGGGCCTGTGCCCCGCCCCAGCGACCTCCCCTACCTCATAGTGGGCGTGGTCCTGGGGGCCCTCGTATTCATCATCGTAGCCTTCATCCCCTTCTGCCTGTGGAGAGCCTGGGCCAAAGAGAGTGAGTAGTGACGAGGATGATGATGAGGAGGGTGGTGGTAGTAGTTGTTGGATCAAGTTCGATTTAGTCACAAAAACAACTGTAGTTGTTTGAACTCAAAGAGTATCTCAAATATTCCCCCTCCTGAGGCCTCCTGAGTGGCGCAGCGGTCTAAGGCACCGCATCGCAGTGCTTGAGGAGTCACTACAGCCCCGGGTTCGATCCCAAGCTGTGTCACAGCCGGCCGTGACCGGGAGACCCATGAGGCGGCGCACATTTGGCCCAGCGTCGTCGCGGTTGTGGGAGGGTTTGGCTAGCGACTCCTTGTGACGGGCTGGGCACCTGCAAGGTGACTTTGGTCACCAGTTGGACAGTGTTTTCTCTGACACATGATTTGGCTGGCTTCCGAGCAGTGTGTCAAGAAGCAGTGCGACTTGGTCAGATGGCTCTTGACCTTTGCCTCTCCCGAGTCCGTAGGGGAGTTGCAGCAATGGGACAAGACTGTAACTACCAATTGGGGGTAAAAGTACAAAAAAGTATAATTCTCCTCCCCTTTATGACTTTGATGATAGCTACTTTATTGAGTAAAAATGTACTGACTGTAATATGTGTTTGTCAGATGTATTGAAGCCATCTTAAGATGAATGCACTCTGGAGAAGAGCATCTACTAAATGACTAAAATGTAACTGACCAATCACGCCATTTTGAATGGACTAATCCCTTGATATATCAGCCCTGGAAGTCCTTCCATGTCTAACAACGGTGCTTGTGTTTTCTCCCCTCCAGAGGAAATGTCAGACCTGTGTTTCCCAGCTGTGGCGTCCCCCGTCTCCTCCTGCCAGTACACCATGGTGCCCCTGCAGGGCCTGGCACTGGTCGGGCATTGCCCCCTGGACCCCCACTTGCCCCCACCGCACGCCGTCTACCCACCCATCGGACTGTACACCTCCAACGGGAAACACCATCGGCCCACACACTGCCTGCCAGGACTACATCAGGTCAGACTGAGTTCCATCCTCATTGGGAACCTAAGCTCGCCAAGTTTGTGTCTTGTGCTTCTCACCGATAAATCCCTGTTGGGAGCATATCAGTTTTGGGCACATTGTTTTTCATGAATAACAGAAGTCTAACTGATGTCTCTTGTTCCTGTTGCAGGAGGATGTGCAGTATGATATGGAGTGTGGCACGCTACTAGCACAGACCATGTCAAACGGACACGTCCCAGTCTACCACTACTCTAACAGGTATGTACAGGATGTACTGTTCTCACATCCTCAATTTCAGTCAGTCGGTCCGTCTCTGTGTGTGTATGTACACGTGTGTGTATAGAAGCATTCTCACCCAAACATGTCCCTCCTCTCAGTGAGCCTGAGCATCATGGGGACGGAGAAGATCACTGCTTTCTGCCCGATGACTCCACCCCCCAGCTACTCAACACCTCAGAACAGCCAATCAGCAGTCAGGACCTGACGGGGAACGCCCGTTTTTACAATGGGGATATCATAAAGGAGAATGCCATCAATCAAGGTACAAGTCCGTTCTCACAAAACTTTAACATTATGCAACTTATGCATTTACCTCATGCTTAAGGAGCTATGAATGTGTGTTATACCCACTGCAGATTTCAAATGACCATTTTATATAAACATGTATTTTACTCCCATCTGTCTGTGTAGACCCACCCTGCTCTCCCTCTCCTCTGCTATCACTGGAGGAGGAGAACTCCAAGGCGACAACCTCAGCAGCTACAACACCAGAATCCCAAGATGCACTTCCACTCCAGGAAGTGAACACCCTCCAGAGTGAAACACTGCTGGTAGAACAAGGGACGTCAGATTAAACGGACGCTTGAAAGAACACTATCAGAAAAACAGAAAACAAAAAGTATTTATTTTTGTATCACAGATATTTATATATTTATGCTTTTGTACATAGAAAAACGTTGTTTTATGCTGTGTACAAGGATATGTTCATATTGAAAGACACTTCTCTGTGGGTCCTGTCGCTACAACCAGGACAAAGGGAGTTCCTGTTATCACGCTGTAATCCTACTCTGTGTTATAAAGACAGATCTCTGTTGGTATATATGTCTGCATTTCTTGAATGTGATCCCAATCCTGGTGCCGATTTAAGTAACAAATGAAATCTTCAATAGAATGTGGATGAGATACTAGAGGATGGAGAGAAGTGTCATTCCACTGTCTCTGACTAGGCATCAGCAGCACATCTACCAGTCTCCTCAGTCATTCCCTGTAGAATTCACATTTTCCACAACTCAGACATCTGGTTATTATACTATCCTCGGCTGGAAATAAGAGACCAACGGACAAGGTTGTGCTGCTCGGTTGAGGCGAATAGAGAGCAAGCATTTCGACGAGGTACTACCTGAATATGCTCAATGATAATGCACATTGGACACAACCCAATGTGTATGTTGTGTAACCCTCATGTATGTTGTGATGCAGTGTTGTGTATATACTCCCAGTTCCATCCTGTTCTGTGTTGTCATAGGGGTGCGATTCTCAACGTCTTCCGTTTCGTATAGAAATAACTGAGAAATATTATGCATTTTTCATAATTAACAAAGTATTAACGAACGTATGCAACTTCAAAGCAATCTGCCTTTTGTTCTTTTTACAGTACAGAGAGATTTATATATTGTATAGTTATTTATTTTTGGGAGCATGATTTTCTTCCCTTATCGCTGAATGGGAAAGATTCTGGAAGTTTAATCTGCTCCATTTTATTCTAGACAGAAATGACAGTGTTTATGCTGGCCACTACTCCAAACGACTGTGCCTTGTGAGGGAATCTGACTGGTGTGTCAGTATTATTCTTCCCTCACAACTAGGTGCATCAGTATTAGCCTTCCCCACGAGGCGTCTGAGATGAAAATGAAGGAGTTCCTGAATCTATAAGCCATCTTTATGTGTGTAGACATCGTGGTTATACAGGCAGAAGCACTATTGCATGTAAATAAAGCTAATAATGACATTTCCTTGGTTGTTTTTGCGTTTCATTTTAACCCTGTTAAATGGTTTGCACGGAATTGAAATGAGGTGTAATCAAAGATTCCATTTCAGATTCATCCCTCACTTGATTTGTCCTTCACCCAACTGAAGGCCCCTACAGTACTGTGACTGATTAGGGAGGGAAACTGATGACAACTGGACATTTACAGACAAAGTTCTAATCAATAAAAAAATGTTAATCAACTTTATTTATTTACAGATACACACATATCAAACTAACAATTATCATAAGAAACTTATTTACAAAACATCTCATATTCTGTACTGTACACCCTGATTTTAAGTTAGTACATTTAAGTTTGAGAATTTTGTGCACGTTTTTCAAATGGATCCTCTTTTAGAAGTTAGTCAATGAAATTACAAAACTCTTCATATCATTTTACTAGCAGATAAGTCGTCACGTCAGACCTATTTGCAAACCATATGGTTTAGGAGCTTCATTTCCACCATCCTAGAGCCATAGGAGTGCCTGATCAGTGAAACGCTATGACTTCAGTAACTAGGGCACCCACTGCCATGTTAGGGTATCGATAGAACTGCCAGGAAGTTAAAGTATAACACTAACCATAAATAATAATATGATAAAAACCATTCAGCTGACCAACAGAAAAGATCACCAGCCCTTCCACCCACTTTAATCCAAACAGAACAGTTGAAATCCTGTCAATTCAATTGGCCATGGCATTACTTCACGTAATACAACTCAATAAATGTTTCATCTGAAATGGAATCAGAACATTCCTGACTGCCACGTTGGCACGACAACACCTTAAGTCCCCTCACCTACACGGCAGAGCTCCCATCATGCCCCAGGATATGGCTGATGTTGTGGGCGAGGCGGTTGGGCTGCTTGCCTGAGTCTGCAGAGGGATTGTTGGAGAGCGACAGCAAAGGGGACATTGGCATGGCAGAACCATCAGGCTGCATCGCCGTGGCGATCTCAGGGAACAGTGAAGTGAGACTGAAGTTGGACAGGTGTGGGGTGATGCCAGAGGAGTTGCTGATGGGCATAGGGGGCATGTCTGAGAGTAGGGGGAAGGTTGCCTGGGCGAACCCTACGGAGCGCGGGGGAGACAGGATGGAGCCGAAGCGGTTGTTGAGGGGGGCAGAACTGCTCTTGTCGGCGCCGGGGCTGGTGAACATCTGGTTGGAGAAGTACTGGATGGGGATGTCGCTGGCCAGGCTGGGGTGGGCGGCAGGGGGGTAGGAGGGGTAGAAGGAGGGTAAGGTGTTCTGCGGCTCTACGGGGAGCAGGGACGAGGGGCGGGAGGAGTTGGTCTGGCTAACAGGGGGGATGAAAGTAGAATTGGCGTTGATAGGAGGGAGGTTCAGTCCTCCATCCGGCATGAAGGAGAAGCCAAAGTTCTGGGCCAGGTGTTGGTCAGGCACCAGGTGTTGGTTGTTGTCCCCGGAGACCTGGGCACTGTCTGCCATAAAGCGAACGATACTGCTGCGCCGCCCTTCACTCCCAGACTGTGGTCGACCCAGCAGGTGGACGTCAGGCTCAAAGGGGTTCCCAGGTCTCAGGCTGCCTGACCGCGGTCGCTCTCCAGGCCTCAGCTTCACGCTCTGGGCCTCCTGGGTGATGTGGCGGGAGCGCTGGCTGACTGCGGTGGGCGGTCTGGAGGAGGCTGTGGTGCGGCCTGGCTCAGAGCTGTTGTGTGGGGTAAGGGGGTGGGGGAGGCCTGTCCGTACCCCTGGGTGGGTGCCCATGTTCCCACTACCATGAGGAATGTGGCCCTTGTTGCCCTCCCCAAGCCTCATAGCTGAGGCCTTCTGAGTGGGAGGAACACTGGGGCTGGATGCTTTAGCCTGCATGTCCCCTGAAGAGCTGCCAGACACACAGCCGTACTCCATACTGACCGGAGGACAGCACTGGACTGCCCTCTGGTGGTCGGTCTGCTCCAGGAGACTCTGCATAAAACTCTGATGACACCCCTCCTGGTCCCGAGTAAGACCTGGAGCACCAATCTGCACCCCCTGCGTCCCAGGATGGGGTCCACTGTACCCCCCACGGGTTCGCCCATCCCCTGGAGGCCCCGCGTTCATCCTGAAACCCCCCTGCTGGCCTCTCTGAGAGGAGGGACCTGATTTAGGTGTCATGTCCTCAAAGCCCCCCAGCTGATGCCCCCCTTCAGCACCGGCCATTGTTTTAAACGGAGGACACTCAGAGACCCTCTGGACGTCTGCAGAACCTGGGTGGTCTGGGGGCAGCCGGCTCTGAGGGTTGTGTGTGACATTGCCCTTCACTCTGGGTGTGTCCAGGTATCCCCGTAGGTCTGGCTGTTCCTGTGTAGTACCGCGGGTGGCCTGCAGATGGAGCACCATGCGCTGCTGCTCATCACTAGACGAGCCCTTCCCAATGAGGGCCTCTGCAGAGTAGCTGGAGACGCGGTGGTGATCCTGGCGTGGGGGAGCACAGCCCAGGTCGGAGGGCTGGGAGGCAGGGTTGCTGGGCTGGGAGGTCAGGTGCTGCTCCAGGTTTCTAGAGCTCATCAGCCTCTGCATGGTGCTGTGGTCCTGATCAGACTGAAGGGAGGGGAAAGAGGAGAGAAGAAAATAATGGATAAAAACATACAGAAAACAGACTTTATTGTAAATCATCCTAATGGAGGGCGTGCACATGTTTTTAATGTATACTCAGAGCCACAAAACAAGATAATAAAATCATTATCATTATGTATTCAACACAGCCTCAGTAGTTCCTGTACCTTGAGGTGTTCCTGGGCCAGGTGGCTGCTGTGGTGACCTCTGGGTCCCGCTGGTCCTGGCTGGGCCTCACAGCTCTTCTCCTGGTGCTGCGACCCAAAGTGCTGGATCTGTTGCTGCTGGAGGTGCTGGTGTCTGGAGTGGGAGCTCTGCTGCTGGTGCTGCTGTTGAGGGTGTTGTTGCAGATGTTGCTGCTGTGACAGGGCTTGTGGTTGGTGCTGTTGTGTTTGCTGTTGGTGCTGTTGTTGTGACTGTTGCTGGTGCTGCTGCGACTGTTGCTGGTGCTGCTGGTGTGTTTGAGGTTGTTGTTGATGTGATTGTTGTGACTGTTGATGCTGGTGCTGCTGAACTCCTCCCTTCTCCTGGTGGTGTTGTTTCTGACCCCCTCCAACCAGCCCCCGCTTCTTCTGGACCTGCTGAAGCGCCCTCTGGTGGAGGCTGTGGAGGTGTGCAGGGTCAGGCTGGGTCAGGTGATGCTGGAGCTGGTACAGGTGGTGCCCCTGGTGCTCCTGTTGTTGTTGTTGTTGTTGTTGCTGCTGCTGCTTCAGGTAGGGGTTGCCCCCGAGGTGTTGGCCTGGCTGGGGTGCACCATGCTGGGGGTGGCCATGGGGCAGCTGGAGCACACCTGGTTGGTTGTGTTCCTGTGTGGGCAGCTGGGGGGTGCAGTGGCTCTCGGTGGGTCGGAGCATTGTACTCATGAAGGTGTTGCCCGAGAACAGGGTACCCACTCCGTCTGGGTTGATCCTGGTCATGATGGATGAGGTGGTAGGGGGTAGCTGGGGTACCATCATCTGGCTGTGGTCCAGGGGTTTGACCTCCATGTGGCCCACGTTAGAGGCCGACGAGCAGGTCTTCTGTCGCTTGTTACTGCTGGACAGTATCACATCATCCTGGGCTGGCCTCTTGGACAAGTCCTTGATGTGTCGCGGCTCACCCACCCCCACCTGGGGCCTCATCAGGGGGGCGTACTCGTTCAGCTGGACTGAGCCTGAGAAGGGAGGAAGGACAGGGGTGGAGGTTTGGGAAACATGGGCTGAGTTCCCTACAGGGGATGGGACTGAGCCCAGCTGCCCAGCCAGACTGAGGGAGCCTGGGTAGGCCTGCTGCTGGCTGGAGCTGGGCCGGATCAGGTTGTTGACGCTGAGGGTGCTGGAAGTACCAGACTGGGCCTGGCTCTGGGGGTGAGAGTGGGACTGGGAGAAGGAGATGTTCTGTGGATGTCTGACTGCGGATGTCTGATCTCCAGCCTGGACCCTAACAGACACCTGTTTAGCCACTGGAGTCTCCATCTGTTTGGTGAGCTTTGTCTGTTGTCCAGCACTCCTCTCTTTTCTGTTGGAGGCTTGCTGGGACTTGGAGTTGGGTTCCCATGCAGGTGTTGGGGTGTTTGTTGAGGTGGAGTTGTCCACGGTGCAGCCCCCCACCCTCCTCCCAGGACTGTCCTGCTCCAACATAGCCAGGATATCAGTCTGCTCGCTGGCAAAAGTAAACGATCCAAAATGACCTGGCGAGGAACTGACACTGTGGCCTGTGGGAAGCATAGACGCCACAGAGAAGCCCCTTCCACCACCTGCGCCACCAGACATGAGCGAGTCAGTCTGTCTATTAGGAGCCGGAGGCTGATCCAAGGGTTCGTGGTCTAGCACGTACACCTGCTGTGGGAGAGTGTAGTCCATTCTAGAGGGAGCAGCATCACTCCTCACGCTCGCTTTCTCCATCGCTGCGCTGGGGTGGCCCTCTGCCTGAGGTTCCTTCTCCCTGCCTGACACCGCTGTCACTTTGAGCTCAGCAGGATGGGATGGTGTGGAAGTGGGCATGGTCATTTGCTGGGTGGATGGTCTGTTATAGGGGAGCCATTTCCTGTATTCTGATGGCATGGTCATGGGGACTGTTACAGAGGGTGAGGCAAAAGACAGGGCGCCAGAACAGGGGGTTGGAGTGGAGGGGCCCGAAGGAGAAGCCACAGGCTGGGACTGGGTCTGGGTTGTAGGCTGAGACTCCTGGCTGTTGGCTGGCTTGGTCTGACCCTGTGATGACGAAGTGAGCTGAGCAGACTGGAGAGACACCACTGGTCTATTTCCTATTGAGTTTACAGTGCTGACTGAGGGTTGACATGCTGCTGAAGACATCACACCCGTAGACCTAGATCTAGTCTCTGTGGAACAGGCACCAGTAGATCTGCTCTGTCTAGAACTGCCATTAGTGATAGCTGATCTAGTTTGCACAGTGCTGATAGTAGTGACCGGCTGTCTGTTCTGTGTGACTGTAGGTCTGAGGTGAGTGGACCTGTCACTAACGGCGACCGCAGGTTGTTTACTCTGAGAAGAAACAGTAGAAGTGACTGTAGGTCTGAGGTGAGTGGACCTGTCAATAACGGCGACCGCAGGTTGTTTACTCTGAGAAGAAACAGTAGAAGTGACTGTAGGTCTGAGGTGAGTGGACCTGTCACTAACGGTGACCGCAGGTTGTTTACTCTGAGAAGAAACAGTAGAAGTGACTGTAGGCTTATCTGCTGCAGAAGTGACAGTAGCTAGACTCACAACACTAGTGATAATGAGTTCACTCTGTGTGGAGCTAAAAATACTACTACTACTAACTGCTGCTGTACACGGAGTGACACTTGTCTCAGAGGTTTTACTCTGTGTGGTGCATTCACTGGAGACAGTTGGTCCACTATATGAACTAGTAGTCACACTATTACTTTCAGGAGAGGACAGTGTAGAGTTGATACTAAGCTCAACAGGTCTGGTCTGTGTTGAAGCCGCACTACTACTAACTGTGGGTGTGTTAGCTGTAGTGCTGACAGGGAGTGGCTTTGGCTGAACTGTCACAGCAACAGAGGATGGGATTCCCTGAGGCACAGTGACCTCTTGTTCCAGACGGTCCCCTGTTAAAGCCACTGGCTTCGCTGAGATGGTGACAGGCCGTCCCTGTTTGGGCTCATTCTTACTCACTAACTTGGTCCTCTTGGTGATGGCCCTCTTAGGTCTGGGCACTGAGGCTGTTTCAGGCTGACTCCACAAGGCCTTCCCTGTACCCATCGCCAGCCCTGGTCTGTGTGGAGTCACACTGGGGATCTGGATCTGCCTGACGGGGGAACTGTGTGGAGCTGCTAAAATGGGGACAGAAGATGGCTTCTGCTGTGGCACTATAGAGTAGGATGGTGAGGCTAGGGTTTGCTGGACGTTACTCTGGGTGGAGATGCATGACGGCATGCCCTGTGAGATGCTCTGGTTGAGGCTGCTGAGGGCTCCCAGGGTGTGCATGTTGGTGGTGGGCTCCTTAGCGGTGCTGATGTGCTCCTCAGCGGTGCTGGGCTGGATCAGCTGGAGACTGCTCTGGCCACCCTTACAGCCTGACTTTTCAGAGGTCTTCATGGGCTGCAAGGCAAACACCTGCCCGTTCACAGTGATGGTCTGAGGGTTCGGGGGAACCGGGGGGGCTTGGGGTGTCTGGGTTTGAGGGACGGGACGTGGTAGAATGTGAACCAACTGTTTACCCCCAACGATCTGTTGCCCAGTGGTGGAAGTTGTGGAGCTGGTAGCGACAATCTGATTGGGTGCTGCTGCGGGCACCATGCCAACCTGAGGGTTCTGAGGAGGTGCAGGTGGAGGCTGATTGGAGGCCTGGATGATGACGATGTGCTGACAAGGCGTCTGATTGGTTAAGTCGTCACTGACAACCGACTGGGCTGAGCAGGGATTGGCCTGCTGTAGGATGACAACACTCGGGTTGTTAGTGTTCTGGGGAGTCGTTACCCCAGCAATTGCTGTCCCAGTAGGGTTCATTTGCAATACCTGCATGGTCTGGAGGAGGGGCCTAACAGCTGCCTGGGGGTGGGCTTGAGCCTGGACCTGAGGAAGCATAGCTGGTTGGGGTTGAGTCATGAGGACAGTCTGTGGATGGGAGGGGACTGTTGCCTGTTGTTGTACAGCAGGTTGAGGTCGTGATATCATAGTTGAGTGGGCTACCACAGCAGGCTGGGGCATGATGGCTGACTGAGGGAGGACAGTACAGTGTGGCTGGGAAGCCATGACTGGATGGGGCTGGTGCTGGGCCAGGATAGCTGGCCGTAGCTGGGGTGTCCTCTGGATGGAAGGCTGGGCTTGGATATGGGCAGTGATGGGTTCCTGGGGCTGTATGGTTACCTGTGGCCTCATTTGAATATGAATGGGTTGAACTGATAGTTTAGTGCCCACAATCTGTTGGATACTCTGCTGCCCAGAGGTGCTAGTCTCTGGGGTGGGGAGTGACTGGCAGACAGGTTGCACTGTGTTCCCAGCCAGCTGTAAGGTAGTCCAGGTGGTCTGTGTGCTCCCTGCTGCACTGGCCCCGAGGACGGTTGGGCTGCTGTTGATAGTCGTATAGCTCATAGTCCTGATGGCAGCGTTCTGGGTGGTTATGACCTGGGGAAGGGCTGTAAAGCTGGGGACAGAATGGAGCGAGAGTGGGGTGGCCAAACTGGCTGCAATGGGGAGACTAGGGGCTGGGGTGGCAGGCTGGGGCAAGGCTGCAGTGACCGTGGGGAGTGGGCAGATACCCTGGAGGGTGATGTAGGACACAGAGGGGGGTAGTTTGGGGGCTAAAGGTACCTCTTCTACACACTGTTCCACCAGCTTCATGCCAGGTGTAGACACTATGGGGGCTAGGGTTGCCTTAGGGAGGAGCGGAGGGGCAGAGGAAGGGACACTGACGTGCTGAAGAGCCACGTTCACCCTAACCCCTGCTGTGATGTCACAAGACGACTGAACAATCCCAGCCATGGCTGGTTGCTTCCCCAGATCGGAAGCTGGACTAGGTTCCTTCCCTGCTGGGCATATCACATTCCCATTGGAGTAGACAATAATTCCTTTGGGGAGCTGGTGAGTGGGCGTTACTTTGGCGACCTTTGCACAGCGCAGCTTTCCCTTCCAGTGGACGGTGGGGTCGTCCAGGAAGTTGATGTCGTGGGCTTTGAGCAACTCAATGTAATGGCCGCTCTCTCTCCGCAGCTCGTCCAGCTGATGCCGCAGCCGCCGGATCTCCTCAACTGCAGGGATTGGAGACAACAAGGATGAGTGGTCGTCAACACAGACTCTCAAACACCTGTATGTTAAATGTATGCAAAAACAGCTTCGGATAAAAGCATCTACCAAATGGCATATATTATCAGTACCTCACACAGGTAGATTCAAACACTGTATGTAGACAGACTGGCACAACTAGACGTGTACGCTCAAACACTGTAAAATGCAAGCAAACAAATTGGAAAATGCACTGTCACACCATACTTATTGTGAAGCACACACCTTGTACTCGTTCTCCCCCTTCGAGAAGCATGGCGTCATTTTGTTTCTGCAGCTCACTTATGTAAAGGTAGGCCTGGTCAAGGATCATGTTCTTACTCTAAAGACGAAGGGGATGTCAGCATGGGATTTACATGGAGACTAACACAAGACAAACGCATACAGCAGGATATCAACAGGAGCTACAGCCTCAGACCAAAGGATAAATATCACACCTTGAGAAAAGAACCGAGCCCGTAAGTTCTATGGTTCGGTGCAAAAACACACAAAGGAGTGTGTGTGTGGCTGTGTTTACACAGACAGGTCAATTATGATCTGTTTTGCACTAATTGGTCTTTTGACCAATCACATAAGATCTTTTCAGATCAGATCTTTTATTTTTTTAACCTTTATTTAACTAGGGAAGTCAGTTAAGAATTTGTTCTTATTTACAATGACGGCCTCCCACGTCCAAACCTTTCCCTAACCCTAATGATGATGGGCTAATTGTGCGCTGCCCTATGGGACTCCTGATCACGGCCGGTTGTGATACAACTCAGGATCGAACCGGGGTCTGTAGTGACGCCTCTAGCACTGCGATGCAGTGCCTTAGACCGCTGCAAAGCTCAGGATTTTTAATAGCTGATCTGATTGGGCAATGGACCAATTAATGAAAATATCAGAATTGGGCTGCCTGTCTAAACGTAGCCTGTGTTACCTGCTTCAGTGCCTGGGAACATGGTAGAAGGTCCCCAATACGGTTAATTCCAGCATTGATCTTCTCTTTTCGCTGTCTCTCAACTTAAGAACAACCAAACAAAACAAACAAAAACTTAGTGAGTCACTCCCAGGAAATGCTGCGAAATGACAGGAAAGGCCAAACTACAACAACAATATTTCACCTGCATTGTGAGATTCCTTGTTTTTCTTCTTTCTGAAAGAGAAAATGGATAAAGAGGCTAGACAATGTTGTGTGCCTGAAAACTTAAATGCAGGAGAATTGATTTGCCCTTACCGTGGTTTATGGCCAGGAGTCTGGTTCTCTGTCATCTCTGGCATCCTGGCCTACTCTACTGCCTGTATAACAGGCACTGGTCACCCCGCTTGCAGGCCTACCATCAAATCCCTTCCCTGGCCGACCTGCAACCCAAACATAAGAGACCAAGGAGTGAGGAGGGATGATGACTAGACAAAACACTTGATTATAAATATGTAACAGATGCACACTCATGCACACTCACGGCTGTTCAGCAACAGTAACAGATGCACACTCATGAATAAGACACGGCTGTTCAGCAACAGTAACAGATGCACACCCATGAATAAGACACGGCTGTTCAGCAACAGTCCTCCCAAATGCAAGTAGCCCCATGATGTTAACAACTCATTTGTAAGGTCAGACATGAGCCACACACCAGTTTTGTTATTAAGCATTTATATGGTTGAAATTCTGTGATAATCACCATCTACTAGTTAGCTGTGTTTATTCTGAATAACACTGTGCTGCATCTATTTATCACAACAAGAAGGGAAGATATGCGGAAAGCAGACCCTTGCCAATAACCAAGTCGTTGGAATTAAAGATACTGTGGCCTTACATGTAAACAATGAGCTTAGTCCAACGCTGAGCGAGTCGGTTATCCCAGTTAGCTACCTGAAAATAATGAATTCATATTATCTGACATGCTGCCTTGAATGAAATATATTGCGGGCAATAGCGGTTATTCTTGGACAACAAACGTGATGTTGGCAAAGTGAGTTGACCCATAAACATCCCCATTTTGAACCTAACTTACTTGTTAGGTAGTTAACGTTAGCTCATTAGCTAACTAGCACTGCTATCCTGATGTTAAAGTAGGTTCGCATAAAATAAGCCCTCTTTTGAAGTATTAATTTGAACGACAGAAATAAAACACAACAATCATACTCACATGCACAGTACATGGGATAACAATATCGTGGAAATCTAAACACCCACCCTCCAGCTTGCTAGCTAGCAGTGTTAGCTAGGCATCAAGCTTACTTAGTGAACAAAATAATGCAATCAAAAGGCCGCCTGGAAAAATGGGCAAATCACCCTTTTGATTGTCAAATCACTTGTGAATTAGGAAAATTATTAAATTAATTAGCTAGCAACTTACCTGTACCTTCCCCATTTTGGAATTTAGTTCCTGTCAAAACTTTGGTTTTCCCAGAGAGGAGGAAGAGGCCCAACTCTGCGGAAAATCTGTTTCCCTCCAGCAGGTGGCGTATCTTTTTATTTTTAGAATGGAGGCCAGTGTCGAATTTGCTTAACAAAACAGTGAATGTCTTATTTGCCACGTGAAGTTTATTTGATATAATATAATGTTTATGTTGTTACGATTGTACTGATATAAGTAGGACACGTGACACCCCGGCAAGTTTGAGTTGTCTCGAGATGGCTATTCATGACATGAGGCTAGTAGCATCTCTCGACGTCAACAACCCTCACCGAATATTCCAAAATAATTACAAGTGGGACGGCTGGTCGTTATGCTGCGTTAGAAGAGGGACGCAAAAACGGCCATACCAGTCGGCATTTCGGGACAAGAAAGCGTTTTTTATTTATTAAAAAATAAGAAAGCGGGTGACCGCAAAAGTAAGCCAGCACGATGGTATGCGTTGCTATGGTAATTTCAGTAAACAAATCACTGCTAAACAACATCCGGTAGAAAATTATGATATGGCTCACGGCAAAAATATGAGATATTTGAACTCTGGCTGCAAGTCCCGTTTACCGTGAAGGCATTTACCATCGTGCTCTCACTGAAAGACGATCCAAGCGCAGCATTAGTTACTTTTTCATGTTTTGACCCAGTCTTTTCATTCTAATCCTTCGACGTTACTATGCTAAACAAATAATTGGCACGTTAGCATGCAGCGAATCAATGATGAGACAAGAACTTCAATAAATTATGATTGAATAAATATCCAATACGTCATGGTATGTTGCAGGAGTGGTTGTCCCACAACGCCCTCATATCAACCAATCAGGATCCAATCAACTCTCACGACCTAACCCAAAAATCAAGTAGTAAGGAGAAAGAGGCGTAGATAAACTGAAACGAATTGGAATCAAGAGATTCGGTCTATGATCCAATCAAAATATGTACTGGGTCATACTCCTGGAATGTGATTTGAAAGATTGACGGCTCAAGCAGGATCACTGTACAAACCATTGAAAGTCAGATTTGAGCTTGTTGTACAATAGTGCATTTTTATGTATTTGGACTTCCTGCTGTAGAGCAAATTTCCCCTCAGGGATAATAAAGATTATCTGAGTATAAGGAGATGATCAACATTCCCTCTGAAATACGCTTGTGCAATATGGACTAGTTTCAAATAGGCTTCTTCATTACCGTTTTCAGTCTGCTCCATATCCCAGTCTTGGACAGTGGTTTTGGATATACAAAGAATTAAACATGAACCCACAATGCAAATAGTATTTATTTTTATTTAGGTGGTTAAAAAGTCTTACAATATAGAGCTCCAGAAAATATAAAATTCTTCAAAGAAAACAAAACATGCTTTTACAACAGTGGAGGAGGACTACTTTCCCAGCATGCAGTCGGCAAGGTTTCTCCTGGGCTTCTGGTCCTGTTCTGAGGGGCCCACAGAGGAAACTCCCAAACCAACATGCAACCTTCCCGCAATGTTGAATAGATGGTCATGAGTGAAGCGCACAGAAAGGTTAATGGAGAAATCTAGTTGACTTGGTTACAACCTCCTACTAAAAGGTTAGTCTCGGTACCAGACAGTAGTCAGGCGAACTATAAAGTGCCAATCTAAACAGAAGCATCCACAACAAACTCATTCATGCACTCCACCAAGGCAGAGAGCTCTCCATCTTAGCCAGTCAATTGAACTGCTCTAGTCCTGAAATGGAGATACAGTAGATTGGTGCCACAATTATTGTAAATAAAGACTGGGTACACCCCCCCCCCCCCCCCCCCCCCCTACTGGATGTCTTGTTCCATCTTTGTACTTTGACAAAAACATCAACATCCTCATCTTAAGACACGAGGTATATCCTTTGATCTCATACATCTTTGCCCATCTCACACCCCGAACTCTGAGGGTTTCCTGAACACTCTCACACAGCATCTGTGGCAAGCCCAGGAGAAGCCCTGAGCCAGTTGGCATTTAAGAAAAAAAAAAGAGCTGAAGAGAGAATTAAAGATGGGTTGAGAAACAACCATTCAGAAACAAAAGGAGAATCCACTTCCCCAAATGTTCCCACCTTGAAACTGTTCATCAAGCCTCATGCCCATTCTACGAGGGCTCTCATTTCTCCTTTCCCCCTCCGGAGTGGCGTCAGAGCTTTGACGTCACGAAGAAGAACTGCATCCCCTATGCAAGGCTCACACTTCGCATATTGCCAGAAGAAGAAACAGGAAGTCTCACCCACCAGTAAAAACTTCCCATAAGTTCCTGGGCTTGGGTGGTGATGGGCTGGAGTTCAGTGTTATGAAGGAGTCACCATGACGACTCAAAGCATCAATAATGTTGCCAGTTGGGAACTTCCTTCGTCAACGATAGTCTCTTACCGTACATTTTTTTCCTATTCAGTTCTATTGTTTTTTTTTGTCCAGACACCAAAGATATGTCCCCTTACCTTTATAACCGCTTTTAAAAACTCAAACACAAAAAGTATGATTGGCAAACACAGAACCCCCCCCAACATTTCTAAACTGTCCTAAGTCTGCAGCTTTTCTGAGAACTCTTGGATTCTGAACCCATAGATTAGTTTTTAAAAATCTTTTATTGGGACTTTTTTTGCTAAATAAAAATGCCATGTTTTGTTTTTTTAAACTTAGATTTTTTGTTTTTCTTTTTAACATCCTTTGAAGAAAGTGGTGAATGTGTCGACCCATAAGCATCTGTCACAGTTCTGTTTCTGGGGGAGGGGGGCACGACCATGCTCTTTCCAGAGGCTGCAGCCCCTACTCGGTCTTCTGCAGCTCTTCCCCAGGGGGCGCACACGGGCTGCGCAGGCTCTTCTGAAGCACGTGGGCGTCTGCAGGCTCTATCCTCTTGTAGTAGTTCTTTTTCGTCTCGATGATCTCAAAGCCAAACTTCTGGTAGAAGTCGATGGCCGACTCGTTGCTGATCTGCACGTGACTGTCAGATGAGAGAATGAATCCAAATCAAATAACATTTTATTTGTCACATGCGTCATAAACAGGTGTAGACCAACAGCGGAATGCTTACTTACGGGCCCATCCCAATAATGCAGAGAAGAGAAATAATAGAACAATTATCCCACAAGGAATAAATACACAATGAGTAATGATAATTTGGATATATATACACAGGGTACGAGGTAATTGAGGTAGACATGTACATATACCTAGGCAACAGGATAAATAATAAACTGTAGCAGCAGGGTATGTAATGAGTCAAAAGAGTTAGTGCAAAAAGGGTCAAGCACCAAACTGCAGATAGAAGCGTGTGAATTAGGAGGTAAGGGATGACAAACATTTTCAACTGACCACTGAGGATGCATCTCAATAGCAGGGCTTTTCCTCAATCTGCACTGATGTGAAAACAGAGAAATGGTGAAAGCAATATGGTGTATAGTATGCCCATACCAGGCAATTGCTTTCACCTGTCCAGTTCTTTCACATCAACACAGTGAACAGACATGAGAAGAGCCCATTTAGAAATACTGAGATGCACAGTAAAGAGCTTACAGACTAAGCACCAAAGGTAAACTTCCATGGGAGTAGGGTGGCAAATCGCAGGCAGCTTTGCTAGCGCTGTAGTTTGTGGTCCACGTTCCCGTGAGCGGCGCTGCTGGCTTGGCACTCGAGACGCCAAAATATATACAATTAGCTTTAAGTCTTAAGCGGCCGCTGCACATGGTTGACCAATGAGGGGAGTTGTCAACCAATCAAACAATGTTTTAATGACAACATTCAAGCTGACAACCGGAAGCGCTGGTCTCTACATACGGTAGGCAGAGTCTCGTGGTTCGATTGCCGTTTACCGTGGCACATCTGTAAGCGCTTTAAGACGTAGAGCACAGATCCTTTATTATAGACTTACAGGTAAATGTTGTCAAAGGTGCCATCCTTCTCGCAGATGTTTAACACATGGTTCAGCATCTTTGTTCCTGGTCACAATACAAGAGAGAAGATCAGGAGTTTGACAAGATGCAACACCAGTGACTAGCTCTGACTTGGCAGATGGTAAATACCTTTTCCCTCAATATAGTAGCTATGACTGATATGTGGTTGTCCCACTTAGGTTGCTTAAGATTATGTATATAAAAATATATATATATATCTAACATGTAAAAAAACTGCAAACAGTAAGAGGATACAAGTGAATATGGTGTGAAGCTGGCTATTGTCGATGTACGAAAACAAAAAGATCTGCGCCATACCTATGCCTAACCTGCGGTAGGGCGCTAGGCAGCCCAGTGTCATGATATACAGTCTCTTCTGGTTCTGAGAGTGGTCCACTCTGCAGCACACTGCCCCCACTGCAATGTCATTGAAGTATGCTACAAACACAGGGTCAGAGGTATTACACATCAGTGCCATGTAGCATTTTCTCACAATACTCCATAAGTAAACAACCAAAACAAGTGCATCAATATCAGACTACAAGGGACTACGTCATTGGGCAAGCCGGTCTCGTCTTACCTAGCTTGGCGAGCTCTCCCACTTCGAGCACGTCCTTGTAGAACTTGTCATTGTAGCTGACGGGAAAGATGACCTGGTTGAGGCGTTTCAACTGTTTGATGTTGTGGGGCGTAACATCCCCCAGCTCTATCCGGCTACTGAAACAAGAGCAGAACAGTCAACCAGCTGGGCAACCAAGCAAAATGACACACTAAATGATCAAAACTATATATGGACACCTGCTTTTCAAATAATTCATTCCAAAATCATGGGCATTAATATAGAGTTGGTCCTCCCTTTGCTGCTATAACAACCTCCACTCTTCTGGGAATGCTTTCCACTAGATGTTGGAACATTGCTGCAGGGTCTTGCTTCCATTCAGACACGAGAGCATTAGTGAGGTCGGGCACTTTTGTTGAGCGATTAGATCTCGACAAACAGTTTCTGTAGGGACCTCTATTTGTGCACGGGAGCATTGTCGGCTGTCAAACTGGTGCCACAAAGGTGGAAGCACAGAATCATTGTATGCTGTAGCGTTAACATTTCCCCTCACTGGAACTAAGGGGCCTAGCCCGAACCATGAAAAATAACCCCATACCATTATTCCTACTCCACCAAACTTTACCGTTGGCACTATGCATTAAGGCAGGTAGTCTTCCTGGCATCTGCCAAACCCAGATTCATCCACTGACTGGTAGATGGTGAAGTGTGAATCATCACTCCAGACAATGTGTTTTCACTGCTCCAGAGTCCAATGGTGGCGAGTTTTACATCACTCCAGCCAACGCTTGGCATTGCACATGGTGATCTTAGGCTTGTGTGCGGCTGCTCGACCATGGAAACCCATTTCAGCTCCTGACGTGCTTCCAGGGGCTGTTTGGAACTCTGTAGTGAGACCATTATAACACGTTCCAGCATTCGGCGGTCCCGTTCTGTGAACTTGTGTGGCCTAACATTTCGCAGCTGAGCAGTTGTTGCTCCTAGACGTTTCCACTTCCCAATAACAGCCCTTACAGTTGAGTGGGGCAGCTCTAGCAGGGCAGAAATTTGACAAACTGACTTGTTGGAAAGGTAGCATCCTATGACGGCGCCACGTTGAAAGTCACTGAGCTCTTCAATAAGGCCATTCTACTGCCAATGTTTGTCTTTGGAGATCGCATGGCTGTGTGCTCGATGTTATACACCTGTCAGCAGCGAGTGTGGCTGAAATAGCCGAATCCACTAATTTGAAGGGGTGTCCACTTACTTTTAATGTGGCACTCATATCCACAGTGACTGATCCACAAGTGTGTACACATACCATGACCAAGGCACAACTCGCATGAAGTATTTTGGTAAACACAGATGTCTAACAGTGCCTGAGGACATGATATGGTCTGCCTTGAGCTCTTCTAGGGAGCTGGCTGGGCAGCCAGTTCTCCTGCCACTGTGTGCCACCTGGACCAGCCCAGATGCATTGACAGCTGCCAACTGTCATCCCAAAAGGTTAACAGTGGCATCAGGCACACGAGCACTACACCAGACACAAAATCTGCCCCCCAAGGCAAAACCCCACATTAATTCAATTGGGATGACTGACATGTTACATGCAATTTTTGTGCATGTAAACAGCCTTTCCTGTGTGCCTTGATCATGAAAGATTAGGCATGATGTTTAGGTAAATGTCAATCTCTTGGACTGAGAGTTTGTTTTCGTGTCTCTTGAGTTTGACCATTTGCCTCCAATTGATTTACTCCTGGAAGCGCACAGTGGTATTTATAGGGCGACTCATCTTAAAACCTCAATGCTGACAACAGCTGCTGGTCACGTGTTCGACGGCAGTCAGACAGGCCGGATAGAGTGACAGCAGAGACCTGGCGACGTCGCCAATATTCAAATCTAAATCTGCTCTGAGACCCCACCATTAGTCTGTACCCCCAGGGGTACAACAAATAAAAATGTGATAATTTTATTTATTTTTTTCTTCACATTTTCAAACAGTACATTTATATTTTTCAACAGGGTTATACATTTGGGTGATGTTTTTTTCTAACCCGAGTAGCCTAGTTTCACTGCCAAGAATAAAGTTAAACCATCTAGTGTTCAGTGAATAAGTCAAACTGGTAGCCTAGTCAAATAATTAACAACCAATCAAAACCGTTACTCTCTCGTGAGAAATCTTGCGCAGACATTTAGAAACAAAACAATGTGAAAATGAGTTAAGGTGAGAATAAAGATGACTTTTGAAGAGTAAGACATGTAATAAAGCAACAGATACCATTAATAAGAAGGGGCTAGAAGCATCTTATATGGTGAGCTACCGAGTGGCTAGGATAGGCAAGCCCCATTCTATTGTGGAGGACTTAATTCCTCCTGCTGCTGTGGATATGGCTGGGACAATGCTGTGGGGAAAAGCCAACTAAACAATGGCTTCATCAAACAACACTGTTTCACGACGCATCAGTGACATGGCAGGAGATGTTTTGAAACAATTACTTCTTCGTATACAAGCCAGTGAATTATATGCGTTACAGTTGGATGAGTCAACAGACGTGGCGGGCCTGGCACAGCTCCTGGTATATGTCCGTTATGTTTATGGGGGGTCAATTAAGGAAGACATCCTCTTCTGCAGACCACTGGAAACCAGGACAACATGAGAATATTTTTAAAGTACTGGACAGCTTTGTGACAAATGGACTTCGTTGGTCAAGATATGTTGGTATCTGTACGGATGGCACAATAGCCATGACAGGGAGATATAGTGGCGTGCTAACGCACGTACAAGCAGTTGCTTCCGACGCCACTTGGGTCACTGCAGCATCCACCGAGAGTCACTTGCTTCCAAGGGAATGTCTGACAGCTTGAAATACCATTTGGACACTACAGTGAAAATGGTTAACTTTGTTAAAGCAAGGCCCCCGAACTCATGTATTTTCTGCATTATGCAATGATATGGGCAGTGACCATTTAACGCTTTTACAACATACAGAAGTGTGCTGGTTATCAAGGGGTAAATTATTAATGTTTTTTATTTTTTATTGAGAGACGAGCTTAAAGTTGTCTTTACTGACCATTTTCACTTGTCTGACCTGTTGCACGATGACAAGTTTCTCACATGACTGGCCTATCTGGGTGATGTTTTTTCTCGCCTGAATGATCTGAATCTAGGATTACAGGGACTCTCTGCAACTATACTCAATGTGAGGGACAAAATTCATGGATGACAACTGGATTCGTTATCCTTTCATGCAAGTCCACTTCCCGATATCTGAACAAGACAGCCTCATAAATTGCAATAAGCAGTTCTGTGAAAATTTAATTTAATTAGAAGCTATTGCCAGATTTCTGGATATGGCTGCGCTCAGCGATTTGCCTTGGCAAGACACTGATGCCCTTAGCAACCACGTAGCTATGCGAGAGTGGATTCTCAGCCCTCACTAGCATGAAAACTAAATACAGGAACAGACTGTGTGTGGAAAATGACTTAAAACTGAGACTCTGCCCAATACAACCCAACATTGCAGAGTTATGTGCATCCTTTCAAGCACACCCTTCTCATTAACCAGTGGTGAGTTTTTTAAATGAACAAATAAGGTTTTATATATAAGATGGCTAAATAACGAGCAAAATTACTGATTATTTTTATATTATTATTTGTGCCCTGGTCCTATAAGAGCTCTTCGTCACAAGCCGGGTTGTAACAAAAACTCACTCATTCTTATTAGTGATGCACTGACATTTTTGGCCAATACCGATATCTGACATTTTCCTTGACAAAGAAAAGTGGCCTTTAAGCATTCTGTTAGTTAAGTAGTTGACGCAGAGGTCCCTGGTTCAAATCCAGGCTGTATTACAACCAGCTGTGATTGGGAGTCCCATAGGCCGGCGCACAACTGGCCCAGCGTTGCCCGGGCCGTCATTGTAAATAATAATTTGTTCTTAACTGACTTGCCTGTTAAATAAAGGTTACTCACGCACGCACCAAAAATGTATTTGGTTGGCATTTATGTATGTCCCCATTACCAGTAAAACATAATCAAAACCTTATTTAATTTACTTGCTGTGCTGTTTAGTTGTTAATTTGTTCCGTTGTTTCATTCGCAATCAGGTTTTCTACGGAACGCCATTTGGATCTTTCCATGTCAAAAAAAGATACGTCAAAAAAGCTTGTTGACCAATCAGGACCTGAATAATACTACATGTCACAATTTGACTAAGTTAATACATATTAATTACACTATCATTAATGTCATATGTCACAACGATTCATCAATACGTATGCTATGATGGTGGTAAAGTTGTCTCGCGCATCCTACAGTGCTGCTCATTAAAAAAAGCTAGCTAGCTCATGAATGCAAACAATGTTCTTTCCCAAAAACATAGGAAAACAATGTAATCCAGATGTCATCTAGAATAACCCTAATTTATAAGACAGCTCTTATTTGATTAATGATGGTCGGACCCATCTATGTGAAGCTAGCCACAATAAGGATTAGCCACAATAGTGGACTTTGCGGTTAGCCTTCAAAATAAAAGTATGACAATTATTCTCTATTAATTTGCCTCACTGTCAATGACACTTATTTTGAAGGCAAACCAAAAATTCCACTATTGTGCCTAATCCTTATTGTGGGTAGCTTCACAACACATAACCAGGTCTGGTCGGGTATCACTAGCCAGATGAAGCTAGCTGGCTGCTTATAACATTAGCTTTGGGCAACAGGGTTAAGTAGCTGGCTAGCTATTTATTTTCATGAATTGAAGTTCAATTTCCATAGGCGAACAACAACTTACAAGGATTCCTAAATCTTTGCTAAGAATAATGAAAATGACTGCAGGTTCTACTGCTCATTGTTTTCAGGCTCGTTGTATTGGTGCTAGCTAGGTACCAAGCTAAAGCTAGTTACCCCAGTAGCTTGCTTTAATGTCTCGCTGAAAATGTCTTACCTCTTTCAAATGACTGCTCGACTTGTTGACTGCTCTATCCACACAGCAGACATTGTGGGCTAGGTTAGGAATGCTGTGTTAAAGTGTAGCGCAAAATGTTACGTGGCGTTGACATCGGTTTTTAACATCAACGTTATACTAGACATCTGGCCGTTACCGATGTTTGCATTTTGAAGCTAATATCGGCCGATTCTAATATGTTCACTGATATATCGTGCATCCCTAATTCTTATGTTTAATAAATGTATCGTATAGTGTGTTTGTGGCAGGCTTACAATGATGGCAAAAAACAACATTTGAGAGTGTGCTGACCCTGGTGCTAGTGGGGTACGCAGCTGGAGGTTGAATGAAGGGGTACGGGACTATAAAAAAAGTTTGGTAACCACTGTTAGGGGAACTTGTTTAGTAAATAAGCAAACAGCCTGAAATTGTGGTTTGATTATGTATCAACATGGAAACTACACATCAATGTTTTTTGATCCACTATCGGTAGGCGTTCGTCCCCATTGATAAAATCACGTAGCCACATATACTGTAAACGTTCGCTACATTGTACCTAGCCCTTGATCATGACCGAGTTCCATTACACACAAATCATTGGACGAACGCATCTTATGTACGGGGGAGTTAACGTGCATCGCTTGCAGTACGGTTTTGGAAGCATAAGAACTTTGTTTCATATCAGCAAGAAATACATATTCTAAAATCAAAAAAGGTTCAATTGATACACACCTTTATAGTATTAGGGTTCCCAAATGGCAATTTTTCCAAGTTACACTGCTTGTTAACGGAAAACAGCCGTTAGACGGAGTGAATTACCTGTGCTAATTAGCCATCTGCATCTCCGAACACCTGTGTGTAAACTGAAGACACCACAAACGTGTTGTCACTGAAAAATACTGTAGGCTGCAACTGTGTTAAAACCAGTTTTAACAGTAAGTGGATATTTTGCATTTGTGAAATTATTTTGATGTGATATGAAAGTAGAGGGATTTATGTTTCCTGAACTGCACCGCAATTGAGAATCCATTCACGTTTAGATGGAGCATTTGGCTGTTTTAGCATCCAGAGCCAATTCACCTCTAAACAGAACATGTAAGGACCTTGGACTACAAGATTTAACCTTAGGCTCCTTTGGTCCATTATTGGGCTACCTTGTATAACTTCACTTCAACTAGCTAGCTGTGTGTTACTTACAGTAACAGAACTTAGCTATTTACAAAGTATCCACTTGGGAACTGATATTTTGTAACCTTGGCAGATAATTGCATAAAATAGGGGTCGACTACCTGAACGCACATTGGTTAACAGCCTGGTCTCAGACTAGAGGTATCATAGTAAATGTTATTCTGAGCTACTCTAATTAGTATGATGTTTGGTATTGTTACGAGTCCAAAGGTTGCAAGTTTGAATCTAATCACGGACAACTTAAGCATTTTAGCAACTTTAACTATACTGAACAAAAATATGAACGCAACATGTAAATTATTGTTACCATGGTTCAGGAGCTGAAATTAAAGATCCCAGAAATGTTCCATATGGACAAAAAGTTTCTCTAAAATGTTCACAAATTGTGAACAAATTTGTTTACGTCCCTGTTTAATGAGCATTTCTCCTTCACCAGGATAATTTATCCACTTGACAGTTGTGGTATATCAAGAAGCCGATAAAACGGAACGATCATTACACAGATGCACCTTGTGCTGGGGACAATAAAGGCCACTCTAAAATGTGCATGTTTCTCACAACACAATGCCACAGATGTCTCAAGTTGATGGAGCGTGGAAGAGCTCCGAGACAGGATTGGGTCGAGACAGATCTGTGGAAGGATTTTTACAAATTCTGCAGCATTGAAGGTCCGCAAAT
Source organism: Oncorhynchus kisutch (assembly GCF_002021735.2). Lineage (NCBI taxonomy): Eukaryota > Metazoa > Chordata > Actinopteri > Salmoniformes > Salmonidae > Oncorhynchus > Oncorhynchus kisutch. Next base: position 74,716,901 of record NC_034184.2, read on the forward strand.
ACACAGTGGCCTTCATCTTTAATTAGAAGAAGTTTGGAACCACCAAGACTCTTTCTAGAGTTAGCCACCTGGCAAAACTGAGCAAAAACGTCGCCTATGGGCACAAACCCACCGTCGCTGGACCAGACAGGACTGGCAAAAAGTGCTCATCACTGACAATTTGTGGTTTTGTCTCACCAGGGGTGATGATCGGATTTGCGTTTATCGTCGAAGGAATGAGCGTTACACAGAGGCCTGTACTCTGGAACGGGATCGAATGTGTAGGTGGAGGGTCCGTCATGGTCTGGAGCGGTGTGTCACAGCATCATCGGACTGAGCTTGTTGTCATTGCAGGCAATCTCAACGCTGTGCGTTACAGGGAATACATCCTCCTCCCTCATGTGATACCCTTCCTGCAGGCTCATCCTGACATGACCCTCCAGCATGACAATGCCACCAGCCATACTGCTCGTTCTGTGTGTGATTTCCTGCAAGACAGGAATGTCAGTGTTCTGCCATGGCCAGCGAGGAGCCCAGATCTCAATCCCATTGAGCACGTCTGGGACCTGTTGGATCGGAGGGCTCGGGCTTCCCCCCCCATTTGTGCCTTTGTGGAAGAGTGGGGTAACATCTCACAGCAAGAACTGGCAAATCTGGTGCAGTCCATGAGGAGATGAACTGCCGTACTTAATGCAGCTGGTTGCCACACCAGATACTGTCACTTTTGACCTCCCCCCTTTGTTCAGGGACACATTATTCAATTTCTGTTAGTCAAATGTCTGTGGACCTTGTTCAGTGTATGTCTCAGTTGTTGAATCTTATGTTCATACAACTATTTACACATCTTAAGTTTGCTGAAAATAAACGCAGTTGACAGTGAGAGGACGTTTCTTTTTTTGATGAGTTTATATTATTTGTAGCAGTCTATTTACCACCACAGAATGAAGCTGGCACTAAGACCGCACTCAACCAACTCTATAAGGCCATAAGCAAAGAAGGAAATGCTCACCCAGAAGTGGCGCTCCTAGTGTCCGGGGAATTTAATGCAGGCAAGCAAATCAGTTTAACCACATTTTTACCAGCGTGTCACATGTGCAACCACTGAAAAAAAAATCATAGACCACCTTTACACCACACACAGATGCATACAAAGCTCTCCCCCGCCCTCCATTTGGCAAATCTGACCATAATTATATCCTCCTGATTCCTGATTACAAGAAAAAACTAAAGCAGGAAGTACCAGTGACTCGTTCAATGCGGAAGTGGTCAGATGACACGGATGCAACGGTCAGATGACATGGATGCTACACTACAGGACTTTTGCTAGCCCAGAGAGGGCAATATGTTCCGGGAATCATCCAATGGCATGAGGAGTAAACCACCCCAGTCACCGGCTTCATCAATAAGTGCATTGGCGATAATAAAATCAATTTAGCCTCAAGTAGATAATGAAACATGTTCGATTTGGTTTAAATAATGCTAAAACAAAGTGTTGGAGAAGAATGTAAAAGTGCAATATGTGCTATGTAAGAATGCTAACGTTTCAGTTCCTTGCTCAGAACATGAGAACATATGAAAGGTGGTGGTTCCTTTTAACATGAGTCTTCAATATTCCCAGGTAAGAAGTTTAAGGTTGTAATTATTATAGGACTATTTCCCTCTATACCATTTGTATTTCATTAACCTGACTATTGGATGTTCTTATAGGGACTTTAGTATTGCCAGTGTAACAGTATAGCCGCCGTCCCTCTCCTCGCTCCTCCCTGGGCTCGAACCAGCAACACAATGACAACAGCCACCCTCGAAGCAGCGTTACCCATGCAGAGCAAGGGAAACAACCACCCCAAGGCTCAGAGCGAGTGAAGTTTGAAACGCTTTTAGAACGTGCTAACTAGCCAGCCATTTCACTTCGGTCACACCAGCCTCATCTCGGGAGTTGATAGGTTTGAAGTCATAAACAGCGCAGTGCTTGACGCACAACGAAGAGCTGCTGGCAAAACCCCCGAAAGTACTGTTTGAATGAATGTTTACGCACCTGCTTCTGCCTACCACCGCTCAGTCAGATACTTAAGATACTTGTATGCTCAGTCAGATTATATGCAACACAGGACACGCTAGATAATATCTAGTAATCTCATCAATCATGTGTAGTTAACTAGTGATTATGATTGATTGTTTATTATAAGATAAGTTTAATGCTAGCTAGCAACTTACTGCATTCGCGTAACAGGCAGTCTCCTTGTGGAGTACAACGAGAGAGAGGCAGGTCGTTATTGCGTTGGACTAGTTAACTGTAAGGTTGCAAGATTGGATCCCCCGAGCTGACAAGGTGAAAATCTGTCTTTCTGCCCCTGCAACGAGGCAGTTAACCCACCGTTCCTAAGTCTTCATTGAAAATAAGAATGTGTTCTTAACTGATTTTTTTTTTTTTTTTTTAAATCATCACCCAAAAATACAGATTTCCGATTGTTATGAAAACTTGAAATCGGCCCCAATTAATCGGCCATTCCGATTAATCGGTCGACCTCTAGTCCCAACATTCACAAAGCCGCTGGGCCAGAAGGATTACCAGGACGTGTACTCAAAGCATGTGGGGACCAACTGTCAAGTGTCTTCACTGACATTTTCAACCACTGAGTCTGTAATACCTACATGTTTCAAGCAGACCGTCATAGTCCCTGTGCCCAAGGAAGCGAAGGCAACCTGCCTCAATGATTACCGCCCCATAACACTCATGTCAGTAGCCATGAAGTGCTTTGAACGACTGGTCATGGCTAACAACAGCATCCTCCCGGACACCCTAGACCCACTCCGATTCGCATACCGCCCCAACAGATCCACAGATGACACAATCTTAAATCGCACTCCACACTGCCCTTTCCCACCTGGGCAAAAGGAACACCTATGTGAGAATGGTGTTCATTGACTACAGCTCAACATTCAACACCATAGTGCCCACGAAGTCCACTTAAATGTAATATTTTAATGTTTAATAAATCACCTGTTTGAGGCAAAAAAACAATCAATTTTAGAATAAGGCTGTAATGTAACAAAATGTGGAAAAACTCAAAGGGTCGGAATACTTTATGAATGCACAGTATAATATGAATACGTACAGAATAATACAAAATGCTCAGAGCAAGTTGTGGTTTATGGTTGATGCTCACGCACCAAACAGTAGTTGAATCAATGGGTTACTTGAGTCAGCGAAATACATTCCTTCACAGAAATCAGTAACACTAGACAATGGCTAAATATGATTGTCAAAATTTACTGACCATCGTCAGCATGCTAATAGGCAGTACTGTTACAGTTTTAATCTAATTTGTTCCAAGTTAAATTAGCTAGCGTTAGCTACCTAGCCAAGTAAAGTAGCTAACGTTAGCTAACGTAGCTAGTTGAACAAGCTTGGAGTTGAGTGGCGTAAAGTAGCCTAGTAATTAACTATAGTTGCGTCAAAGTAGAGGGGACTTCAAACGTTTCGAAATCCAGCTAACGTTAGTTAGCTAACTAGCTACACGAAATAACAGGCATGTTACAAACTTATCCGACTTTTTGGTCAAAGTTTAATTTGATGGGAAATGCACGCGCTACTAGCCACACTTAGCAGGTTAAATATGTTATTTGCTAACTAGTTAACCAATGAGATACTGTGTCTAATAACTGGTAAAGAGACGAAAATCACTGTGGTGCTGTTATTTTACCTAACCGTGCAAACGGTTTAGCTAGCTAACGTTAGCATTGCAACCACCTCTCCCGCCCCCCGTTGAAAAAAAAAAAGACAAGAAAAAACTTTAGTCGTGCTAGGAACACAGACATCTCTTTTAATGGCTTTACTCACCCTTTCATTGTAAACTACTGTTATTCTTTAGTTTCAATGTGGTTGAAGTTCTGAGTAGTTTACAGTTCGGGTAGAGGAATTTTGACAGAGTTGGTGTTTCCTCCTGTCGTACCCTCCACATGTATGTTGCTAACTGTTAGCTTAGCTACCGCACTCCTCCACTGTCAACTCTGACCCCGCATGCGCAGAACGTCACGTGTTCTTCTTCGGTGGGGTTTATTTGCGGTTGGCATCCAACGTTATGGTGCATTACCGCCACCTACTGTACTGGAGTGTGGGCCAGAGACAGGGAGAAACTAAATCCTACCTGCGAGCCCCGTTGATCTTAAAAAAGATTACAACATATTGGAGACTATGTCTAATGACATTCTACTAAACATACTCTTTAAACTAATTTCCTGTATCCCCTTTTCCCTCGTAATAGATCTCAGCCTATCTCCTTCCCTCTGATACTACCCACACTGTAGCAATACATGCTCCACGCTCTCTGTTTCCTGCCAATAATCACACTTTGCTTTTGGATGTTTTCCTATCACATAGAAGGTCGTATTCAAATGGCTGTGTCCCACCCTTAATTTAGTAAAAAATAACTTCCTCTCTTCTGTCCCTTCCTGCCATCCTCCCCTCCTCGACTTTCATCTGTACTTGAAATAAATGCCTGCACTTAGTATCTCTATTCCACTGCTTCTGCCATCTCGGCACCATCACTGTCCATATCAGGCTTTTTGCCTCTGCCTTGCTCATTGAAACTACAACATCAACATCCCCACTGGGCTTCAGCCCAAGTCAATCTTATCTGGATGAATGTCACTGTACGTTCATATTTTTTAATCCAGTTATTTTCATTATATGGGTTTGAGCAAATTACCTAAATATTTATGTTGAATAAAAACACAAGTTCTGTTTTTGAAATATTGAAACACTTTAGGATTTTTGTTCTTGAAGTATGTATTGACCATTGGCTTTGACATTTTTGTTAGATTTTTACATGTCTTAATAATAATTAGCTATTATTCAATTTCTAATCATTTGTGGCGCAACTCGATATTTCATTTGAATTCATAGCACTAACGTAAAATATTGTGTCATGCAAATCTCCAGTGTCCAACAGTGCAATCCATATTTAACAAGTAACAGCAACATCCTATTGTTCTACCGCCATTTTGGCTCAAAAGCAAAGATATTTTCTCGAAAAAGACCACATAATTCTACTGTTTGATTTTCTACCCTCAGCCTATTGTGGCGCCTTCAATATTTTTTTCTTTCCGAGCCTCAACCGTGGAACATGTCTAATTAATCAGCTGTTATTTTGTTGTTGTTTTTAAATGTTTATTTCAAACTATAGACGAATATCAAGAGGAAGTAGATATCTTTCCATCTATATATTTGACACCGGAGTGAGCTTGAGCCATAATGGAAGCAGTATTGTGAGTCCCGAGTCTCGCGATCTGCAAAACTCGGATTGAATGAAGTCAGCTGATAATTTGCTGTCGTATCGCCACTCACATCTTCCCTAGGCAGAGGATCAAGACGCTGGACTGTTTAATTTCTTAAGGTAGCTATGCCGTTTTATTATAATCAAATTAGATTAAATGCAATGTCTATATTATGTGATTTTTCATAATTCTTTCGAAATGCATCAAAATGGCATAGCCAGCGATTTTGACAGATGACCTAGAATTAAATAATACGGTCGTTTATCAAAGGATTTTGATAATTGGAACATACATTTAAATGCATTCATGGTCTTGGTTTTTCATTCAAATGTAGGCCTATTTGAATTAAACATTACATAGATTTTTATCACAATCAAATTGTAACGCTGGCAATGCGGCTTCTCAAATGTCAGTTGTTGTTGCGCAAAAAATGCGTAAACATCGTGCCTCACGTTATGTATTTGTCTCTCAATGTGTTTTGTTTATAGCAACAATGCAACTAGTTATGTTATTTTCTGTTTCATGGCCATGGATAGATTCGACCATGTGAAAAAAAGGATGTCGACGCTACAGCGCATTGGTGGTCATGTGATTATGTTGACAAGACACCTTTGGCAATGTAGCGGTTGATCATGGCTCGGTTCCATTACATTACACATAAGAGTCATTGGACTAAGACGTCATCGCTTGGTCTGAACATTAACACGCATTGCTTGCGGTACGGTTTTGGAAACATAAGAACCTTGTCTTTCATATCGGCGAGAAATAATTGTAAAAAAACAAAATGTTATATTGATATACACCTTTTTATAGGGATCCCACAAGCCAATATTTCCGTATTACAATGCTTGTTTATGGAAAACATGGAAGACCGAGTGGACTTTTTGTGCTAATTAGCTATCGGTGTCTGAACACCTGTGTAAACGGAAGACCGACACCACAAACATGTTGTCACAAAAAAATAAAATAAATACAGTAGGCTACAACTGTTAAAACCGGTTATAACAGTGCACAGTCAGTGTGTATTTTTCGTTTGTGAAATGATTTTGATATGAAAGTAGAGGGATTAATATTTCTTGAACCGCACCGCAATTGAGAATCGATTCGCGTTTTAGATGGATTATTTGGCGGTTTTGGCTTCCAGAGCCAATTCACCGATAAACAGAACATGTAAAGTCATTGGATTATAAACAGTAACGTTAGGCTACTTTAGTCCATTATTGGGCTACTTGGCTACTTTAATCTCAGCTTATTGACCAGCAGACTTTTGGGTAATGCACCTGAGATAAGACGGAGACTAGTAGCCAAACTACAAATGTTATCAATTCAAGATGCATGCAGAGAGTGGTATTGTAAATCAAAGAAAAATCACATATTATTCTCAAGCTGGCCATATTCTGTTGGTTTGTCCCTAGTGACATAGGCTAGTGTGACAGTGTCATGAGGAGGATTCTGTTTGACTACAGAAGAGGAAGAATCATTCATTGCATTTAGCACAAAAGCGTTAGGACCCTGTGCACCTGCCACAGCCCCACCACATCCTCACTTGGATGTTGCATTTCTCATCAGAAGTGTCTGCTTATAGGGTAGGGCCTGTTTGGGTGAATCTCAATAATGTGAGTTCAGATCCTCTTCCCTTCTCCTTCATCTGCACTGATCTGAGAAGTAAGGATAGGTTAAATCACTGTTTCCCAAATGGTGTCCTTGGGACCCCAAGGGGTGCACGTTTTGGTTTTTGCCCTAACACTACACAGCTGTTTCAAATGGTCAAAACTGGATGATTATTTGAATGAGCTGTATAGTGTTATGGTGAAAATCTAAACGTGTGTCCCGAGGACCGAGATTGGGAAACCCTAAGTTAAAGCAATATTGTGAAATCCCCCATCGATTGATTTTCTTTCACCTGTGTATAGTGCAGTGTCTAATGAAGGACACAAGACAAGGAAGGGGAAAGGAAGCCACAGGAATATTGAGAATAAGATCGACCCTTTGTGTCCTCTATCTTTGATCACAAAGAACAGAAGAGTTAATAAAAAGAACAGCTAGTTAAAAAGAGGTTTAACAGGTTTTCCCTAAGTGTTGATTCAGGACCAGTTTTAGTTGCAACTCTATGGCTCAATACTAGGACTGAGAAAGGAGAACTATTTTACATTGTTATCAAATTGTTTTGCTCACAAAAACTACGGTGAAATGCTTACTTACAGGCCTTTCCCAAAAAGGCAGAGAAAGAAAATAGAAAAGTAAATACAAATGAGTAATGATAACTTGGCTATATACACACAGGGTACCAGTACCAAGGTGATCTGCAGGTGTAAGATATAATTGAGGTAGATCTGCACATATAATTAAACAATGAGGCACACGGGGGTGTGGTATATGGCCAATATACCACCGCTAAGGGCTGTTCTTAGTCTAGATGCATCACGGAGTGCATGGACACAGCCCTTAGCTGTTGCATATTGGCCATATACCACAAACTCCAGAGGTGCCTTATTGCTATTAGAAACTGGTTACCAATGTAATTAGAGCAGTAAAAATAAATATTTTGTTATACCCGTGGTATACGGTCTGATATACCACGGCTGTCAGCCAGTCAGAATTCCGGGCTTGAACCACACAGTTTATAACTACTGTACCATTCAAAAGTTGGGACACATCAACTCATTCAAGGGTTTTTCTTTATTTTGACTATTTTCTATATTGTAGAATAATTGTGAAGACATCAAAACGATATATATTTTTTTTAGTTTTGGGTCAAAAAAGACTGCAAAATTCAGGAATTCAGCAAAAAAAAAAAGTTTAATTTAGAAAATCTGTTACCAAGTATTGCCACATGCAAACAAGGAGACATATATGTGATCGTGTCTCAATGTAATCAACGTATGAAATAATTTATATTTTCAAATAGTACCTCTTTTTGGGCAAATTATTATAATTATGTTCTACCCCTGCCCTAGAACCTTGGCATGTACTGTATGCCGTCTCCCTCTCTTCAGTGCCTTCCTGATTCTGCCCTTCAGAATCACTGGCGGCCAGGGGAAGGGTGGTTGTTGGTGAATGTGTGAATCCATTGTCAATTTGGGATGCACTTACTTAGTAAATTAGCACTATTTCATGACATTTGAAAACTTGAACAGGAAGTTAAATGTGAGCCGTTGGGTTTACAGGATTATGCAACACCTTGCAACCAGCACTCTAGTTTCATTATGAGAGATTATGCTGAATGAGACATTATTTTATTAGGGTAAAGCTCCTTTGTTTGGTCACTGGTTACCCTCACTGGAGAGACATTCCTGAGTATGGATCGTTTACATTGTAACACTGCAGTGCTCAGTGAGTGTATCCTTGATAGAAGGATTCCATACGTCACATGACTGCTGTCATATGATGTGGCTGAGTCCATAGAAACTTGATGCATGTCTGGGTTTTACCCTCTGACTGTACTGACTGTACTTCCACAACTGTTAGTGTGGGAGTACTTTTTCCCCCCAATAAAGGTAGGGATGTTGGGGAGAGTAAACTGATCCCTGATCTGTTTGTAAGGGCAACTTCAGCCTGCATTGTACCAGAGATTGCTGAGCTTGGTAGGTGGCTGCCCTGAGGCCTGGCAGTGTGCTCACTGTTGTGTCAAGGGATATGGATGTAATCCACTCGCTTTTTAAATACCAGAGTGTTGTGAATCACTGTCTGAATCTCATACAATTCACAAAGACACTAATTTAGTTGACTTCCCAATCCTACCCCACACTAGAATTTTCCACTTCCTCAAACGGCCCATATAACTCAGCCAGCCATGTTCCACAGTCATGTGACGCCTCATGCATATATTCCACCCTATGAGTCTCTATGCCAAAATCACAATGGAAATGATTCAATTCTGTCCAAGTGTGTGTCTGTCAGTGTGTGTATACATGCATTTCTGTATGCATGTCTGTCCTGTTTTACAGTAAGTATTTTGCACCTGATAGGATCCAGAGGGAATAAAACATTCAAGAGAAAGGGAAGAATTGAGCACTTGATAAAGAAAGTAAGTTTTTGCATTGTTTTAAATCTCTTAATGGAGGTACAAATGCCATGTAAGCTAAGCTTGGCCATGGATGCCACATCCTTCGGTCTGTATCCTGCTGCTCCAGACTAGATCTGTTGAGGGGGGCTGCTGTATTTCTACACAGATAACATAGTGCCTTTTCCTCCATGCTAGCAGTGGCAAGGACAAAAGGGCACTGAAGCAGGGATGGTGTTTGTGTGTCTACAGACAGAGTGGGTGATGAGGGGTTGTTGTTAAACCCATGCAGTATAAATTCAGCAGCACCATAATGTTAGCCACTGTAGCGTTAACCCCCCCAGCCCCCTCCCCAGAGAAAGAGAGCTGCCGAGTCATGATGTTCGGCTCTAGTCGCTGGGATATCACCATGGTCATGATTCAGAAAAGGGGTGTTATTGTCATGGTAACAGAGGGACAGGGATCCGTGTTACCCGATAGTGTGCTATATGTTTGCTATATGTTTGCGAGTCCCTCTCACCATTGCAGAAAGATTCATTTTTAAGCCTCTGTGTGGGAGGGAATTTGTCTGTGTGTAATCATCATGTAGTAATTGTCCTACTCTGTTCGTGTGTGTATGTTTTTAGTGTCGGAGAGGGTTACCAAGCTGCTTTGAACAGATTCAGAATGGATGGGTGGGTGGATTTGAGTTGGATGAGAAGCCCATTGACCTTCTAATGACTGGGTCAATAGTGTCCCAGCCAGGACTATAACTCACTGTGGTCTGGGATGCAGTCCGCTATAACACGAATCAATACAGCTGTATATATACGGTGATCTCCATACTGGGACAGTAACCACGTTTCCGTTCCAAGTAAAGTCTTACCATAACAAAATAAATCCTAACAGCTGTGATTGAAACAGGTGGTTTCGGTACAATTTTTATTAACGCCGACAGACTTTGTTTGTTGGAGATGGTGAGGTCTTTTTGTGTCTGTAAAATGTATTATTTGGGACATGGAGGTGGAAACTACTTTATGCGCCAGACATATAGAGTTACAGAGGCTGGGTCCTGTTATTGTTATTGATATAATAACAATCATATCGTCGTAAATTTGAAGTCACACCACTCTGAAAACTATGCAGTTTATTAGGCTACAGATGAAATAATTATGATTAATTTCACAGGGTGGTGAAAGTGCACGGTAATGAGCTTGATGCTGCTTTCCAATAAATATCGAGGGTCTTATTCTGGTGACATGATTGATGTTTGACATAGAAATCCATAATAATCTCATCATGTAGACTAGACAACCCTCACAGCCTACCCGCACTGTATCTGTATCTGTAGGCTGGAACACAGGTACCAAGACCAGCGTAGGCACATTTACTATTTAACGCAACAGTTTGTGACAAATACGATGGAAACACATTGAACTTTATATTTTTATTTGATACATGAAAACCTAAGTGATAAAGTACATTTTGTGTGCACTACGTCATCACGCACTGATTTTTATCCGCAAGAAGTCAATTTGGTGGAAACGCATCACTGGTGGAAACGCATCACTGGTGGAAACGCATCACTGGTGGAAACGCATCACTGGTGGAAACGCATCACTGGTGGAAACGCATCACTGGTGGAAACGCATCACTGGTGGAAACGCATCACTGGTGGAAACGCATCACTGGTGGAAACGCATCACTGGTGGAAACGCATCACTGGTGGAAACGCATCACTGGTGGAAACGCATCACTGGTGGAAACGCATCACTGGTGGAAACGCATCACTGGTGGAAACGCATCACTGGTGGAAACGCATCACTGGTGGAAACATGCCACTGGTGGGAAAATGCCACTGGTGGGAAAATGCGCATGTTTTCTTTATGCAGATTTGAGAATATTCCCATGAAAATCTGTCGCCAATTGGATGGAAACCTAGCTAGTGACATGTTTTGTCTCGCTATGGAATTTAAATGATACAATGACTGAGTTTAAAATGCAGACTGTCAGCTTTAATTTGAGGGTATTTTCATCCATGTCAGTGAACCATTTAGAAAATGTATTTGTTTTCAATAAACATTGGAGACCAAATATAGTTTACATGTGGTCAACAATCTAAGCCAACCTGTCTTTTTTTTTTTCCCCCATAGTTGTGCACACAATGGTTTTGTTGCTGAACAACCAACCTGTCAGTGGTGGACTGTGTACCACTCTTTATCTCTCCTCACTCCCTTTATCCCTGTCATTCACACACTCACTCTGTTCTTTCTTTATCACGGTCCTTCACACACTCACTCTGTTCTTTCTTTATCACGGTCCTTCACACACTCACTCTGTTCTTTCTTTATCACGGTCCTTCACACACTCACTCCGTTCTTCTTTCTTTATCCCTGTCATTCACACACTCACTCTGTTCTTCTTTCTTTATCCCTGTCATTCACACACTCACTCTGTTCTTTCTTTATCACGGTCCTTCACACACTCACTCTGTTCTTCTTTCTTTATCCCTGTCATTCACACACTCACTCTGTTCTTTCTTTATCACGGTCCTTCACACACTCACTCCGTTCTTCTTTCTTTATCCCTGTCATTCACACACTCACTCTGTTCTTTCTTTATCACGGTCCTTCACACACTCACTCTGTTCTTTCTTTATCCCTGTCATTCACACACTCACTCTGTTCTTTCTTTATCACGGTCCTTCACACACTCACTCCGTTCTTTCTTTATCCCTGTCATTCACACACTCACTCCGTTCTTCTTTCTTTATCCCTGTCATTCACACACTCACTCTGTTCTTTCTTCATCACGGTCCTTCACACACTCACTCCGTTCTTCTTTCTTTATCCCGGTCCTTCACACACTCACTCCGTTCTTCTTTCTTTATCCCTGTCATTCACACACTCACTCCGTTCTTCTTTCTTTATCACGGTCCTTCACACACTCACTCTGTTCTTTCTTTATCACGGTCCTTCACCACTCACTCCGTTCTTCTTTCTTTATCACGGTCCTTCACACACTCACTCCGTTCTTCTTTCTCTCAGATCTAGCCTGTCAGGATGGACCTGTCCAAGCTGCCTAAGATCCGGGATGAGGAGAAAGAGAGCGAGTTTGGATACGTACATGGAGTCTCTGGCCCAGGTCACTATCTCACATACACATTCACCTATGTCTCACGTGCCTCTGTTTAGGCTCTAAAGGTTTTAGGCTAGCTGAAGAAGGGATGCTTTGGTAATAGCCTCAGCTATGCCTGGTCAAATAAAGGTTAAATGAATAAAAAAAATAAAAAAAATATCCCTCTGGTAGTAAGCCAGGCGATAGGATGCTTGGCACTAATCTGTTTACACCAATCTGGCGTGGAGTTTGGACTAGAGATCCGTCTCTCTTGCATGGTGTGTGACCTCTGACCTGTGTTGTCCCCTGGCTGTGCTGCAGTTGTGACGGCCACTGCCATGGCAGGAGCGGCCATGTATGAGCTGGTGAGAGTGGGCCACAGTGAGCTGGTGGGAGAGATCATCAGGCTGGAGGGAGACATGGCCACCATTCAGGTTTACGAGGAGACATGTATCCTAACGGGTTATACTGTTACTGCACCTCACTGGTTGTATCCCAAATGGCATCCTATTCCCTACATAGGGAACTACTTTTGACCAGAGAAATATGGGCCCTGGTTAAAAGAAGTGCACTGTAAAGTTAATAGGGGTTTCGTTTGGGATGCAAGCTTTACTGTACCTGACTGTCAGTGTTCTCCTGGTACATGCAGTGCTATGCCTGTGTGTACATGACTGCACCTGTCTGTCAGGGGTTGGAACCAAAAATAATCTTCCAATTGTTTTTTTTCTGAACAGAACCATCATTTTTTCCCGTTCTGACCAGCAAAATACATTTCTGAATCACCGGTTTACATCTTTCCTTCCTTTACTGTGATAGAAAATGAACAAATTAGCCTCCTTCTATACGCCTATATCTGTATAGCAGGCAAGGCCTAGCCATCTGACATAAAGAAATGCGTGTCGTAGCATGCTGAGAGAGAGGGATTTTAAATATCTTACACATCAAATCACAAATAGTTTTTTTAAGGACATAAATGTGGCTCATTTGGCTAATCTCCCTTGTTTATTGATGGTGCTGGCTGCACCAGGTTCAATCTGAATGCATATGGATGGTTTTTCTAATTTTCCTAATGGAAACCCTGGCACAGATGCTGGTGCAAATCTTCTAGTGGGTAGACACTGGAATAAGTTTGAGGGTGAGGGCTTTGTAGAGGTGCTTTACAGTGTTTTTAGTGGGACAAAAGGAAAAAATACCCGGAATGTAAAAAAAAAAACATTATTAACTGGTTCCCATGATTATAAAATAACAGTTCTGTTCCCGGAACATTATAGATCACTTTCATTCGCAGTACTGATTCTGTTCCTCAAAATATTTGGTTATTTTCTGGTTTTTGGTTTGGTTCCCTGAACCGGTTCCAACTGTCTTGGTGTGTGTGTATACACACTTACTATATATTTATACAATCACCTTAGTGTTCATTACTGAACACATTTTTACGGTACATACACACTTAGTCTTATACACCATAGCAACCTCTTGATAGCACTCACAGACACATGAGAAAAAAATCTGAAATCTACTGAAACACACACACACACACACACACACACACACTGTGCATGTGTTCCTGAGCATTGTCACAGCGGGTGTATCCGTTGGGGACCCGGTGCTGCGGACAGGGAAGCCTCTGTCAGTGGAGTTGGGCCCAGGCATCATGGGCTCCATATTCGATGGTATCCAGCGCCCCCTGAAGGACATCAATGACCTAACACAGAGCATCTACATCCCCCGCGGAGTCAATATCGGAGCCCTCAACCGAGACCTGAAATGGGAGTTCTCCCCTGTCAAGAGCTTACGGGTGGGTGCATCCTACTACTCAGAGGAAAGTGTTTGCATGGTTTACTCGATGCGCTACACTATCCACAATTTCAAGTGTCCTTAGACCACATACTGAACTGTACATTTGAAGCTAGAATCCTTAATTGAAACAATAACAAAGTGGTCACCCCGCCTCTGTTTTGGGAGTAAGATGAGCAATGGGCCTGGACAATATTTGTACATTTTTTAATTGAACCTTTTATTTAACTAGGCAAGTGATTCTTATTTACAATGACGGCCTACACCGGCCTAACCCAGACGACGCTGGGCCAATTGTGCGCCGCCCTATGGTACTCCCAATCACGGCCGGTTGTGATACAGCCAGGGTGTCTGTAGTGAAACCTCTAGCACTGAGATGCAGTGCCTTAGACCGCTGCGCCACTCAGGAACCACACTCAAATTCATAGACTGAGCTATGGATGCAAGTACTGACCATCCATGATATCAAAATGGTAGTTTTGAGGCTATACAGTGTTTGTTTACGTTGTTTACAAACATCGGAGTAAATCAAGCTTATATTTTGGGTTCTGAATGGTACGACAGTTGAACTAAGCTCATGACTCATAAGTTATATTCTTCATGAGTCAATGAGTATATATCGTTAATCTAGAAGTCAAAAATGTATGTAGCAACTAAGGATTCTAGCTTTCATGTTAAAGTTTGAATTGATAATCATTAACCCCTTATCTCCCCCCTCTCTCTTAGGTGGGCAGTCACATCACAGGGGGTGATATCTACGGGATGGTGTTTGAGAACTCCCTCATCAAGCACAAGATCATGCTGCCCCCGAGGAACAGAGGAACCGTCACCTATGTGGCTCCCCCCGGAAACTATGACGTCTCGGTTAGTTCCACCACCCAACCTTGTCTAAATCCATAGTAATACATGTGGGGTCATTTATGCATTAAGACTGTGTGTGTTTCAGGACGTGGTGTTGGAGCTGGAGTTTGAGGGTATGAAGGAGAAGTTCACCATGGTCCAGGTCTGGCCAGTGCGACAGATTCGCCCGGTCACAGAGAAGCTGCCTGCCAATCACCCACTGCTGACCGGACAGAGAGTACTGGACGCCCTCTTCCCGTGAGTCCCCTTTCTCTTACCCCACTTTTCCATCCATCCTTCCTTCACCTTCCTCCATCTCGCTGTCTCTGCGTCAGGGAATCTCTTTCTTACCCCACTTTTCCATCTATCCTTCCTTCACCTTCCTCCATCTCGCTGTCTCTGCGTCAGGGAATCTCTCTCTTACCCCACTTCTCCATCTATCCTTCCTTCACCTTCCTCCATCTCGCTGTCTCTGCGTCAGGGTGAAAATGGGAGAAAGTCCCTATCAGAATGTCTTTCTGTCCATCTGTCTTCAATGTTCTGCTGCAAGGAAACTGAATTAGAAAGTGTTATCTGAATCTGCCAATATACTCAACCTCTGCTTCCATCTCCCTGCCCCCGGTCTGTTCTGTCTGTCTCTGTGTCCAGGTGTGTCCAAGGAGGAACTACAGCCATCCCCGGAGCCTTTGGCTGTGGTAAAACTGTCATCTCCCAGTCCCTGTCAAAGTACTCCAACAGTGATGTCATCGTCTACGTAGGCTGTGGGGAGCGAGGGAACGAGATGTCAGAAGTTCTGCGAGATTTCCCCGAGGTGGGTGGTGTTACAGTGCACATTTTGTTACGTTACAGCCTTATTCTAAAATGGATGAAATTGCTTTTCCCCCCTCATCAATCTACACACAATACCCCATAATGACCTTTTACTCAGTACTTTGTTGAAGCACCTTTGGCAGCGATTACAGCCTTGAGTCTTCAGGGGTATGACACTATAAGCTTGGCACACCTGTATTTGGGGAGTTTCTCCCATTCTTCTCTACAGATCCTCTCATGCTGTCAGGTTGGATGGGAAGCGTTGCTATTTTCAGGTCTCTCCAGAGATGTTCGATCAGGTTCAAATCCGGGCTCCGGCTGGGCCACACAAGGACATTCAGAGACTTGTCCCGAAGCCACTCCTGCGTTGTCTTAGCTGTGTGCTTAGGGTAATTTTCCTTTTGGAAGGTGAACTTTCACCCCAGTCTGACGTCCTGAGAGCTCTGGAGCAGGTTTTCCTCAAGGATCACTCTGTACTTTGCTCCGTTCATCTTTTCCTCGATCCTGACTAGTCTCCCAGTCCCTGCCACTGAAAAACATCCCCACAGCATGCTTCTGGATGCCACCACCATGCTTCTGGATGGTGCCAAGTGTCCTCCAGACGTGACGCTTGGCATTTAGGCCAAAGAGTTCCATCTTTGTTTCATCAGCCCAGAGAATCTTGTTTCTCATGGTCTGAGAGTCCTTTAGGTGCTGACGAATGGCTTCCGTCTGGCCACTCTACCATAAAGGCCTAATTGGTGGAGTGCTGCAGAGATAGTTGTACACCTGGAAGTTTCTTCTATCGCTGCAGAGGAACCCTAGAACCCTGTCAGAGTGACCATTCGGTTCTTGGTCACCTCCCTGACCAAGGCACTTCTCCCCTGATTTCTCAGTTTGGCCGGGCGGCCAGCTCTTGGAAGAGTCTTGGTCGTTTCAAACTTCTTCAATTTAAGAATGATGGAGGCCACTGTTCTTGGGGAACTTCAATGCTGCAGAAATGTTTTTAGTACCCTTCCTGAGATCTGTACCTCGATACAATCCTGTCTTGGAGCGCTACGGACAACTCTTTCTACCTCATGGCTTGGTTTATGCTCTGAAATGCACTTTCAACTGTTGGAGCTTTATATAGACAGGTGTGTGCTTTTCCAAATCCTGTCCAATCATGTATAAACATCTCAAGAATGATCAATGGAAACAGGATGTACCTGAGCTCAATTTCGAGTCTCAGAGCAAAGGGTCTGAATACTTCTGTAGATATGGTATTTCTTTTTATTTAATTTTTCTATAAATTTGTAAACATTTCTAAAAAACTGTTTTTGCTTTGTCATTGTGGGGTGTTGTGTGTAGACTGAGGGGGAAAAACATTAGTTTAATCAATTTTAGAATAAGGCTGTAAAGTAACAAAATGTGGAAAAGGTCAAAGGGTCTGAATACTTCCCGAACGCACTGTATGTCATTAGATTATCATGATCATCATCATTAGCGTTAGCCTTTTTCTTATTGAAGGTCAGGATGATTGACAGTGTGTCTGTCTAATAGCTGACCATGGAGGTGGATGGGAAGACTGAGAGCATCATGAAGAGAACAGCGCTGGTGGCCAACACTTCCAACATGCCTGTGGCTGCTAGAGAGGCCTCTATCTACACAGGTAGGAACCAATCACAGGGCCCAGAGCATAACACAGCAAACCTCCCAGCCAATGACAGGCCTGAGGCCACAACATGGAGCACACCCCCTGACCAATCACCTACTTGTCCTCTCTGTGTGTCTGCAGGGATTACGCTGTCTGAGTACTTCAGGGACATGGGCTACAATGTTAGCATGATGGCTGACTCCACCTCTCGATGGGCCGAGGCTCTCAGGGAGATCTCTGGTCGACTGGCTGAGATGCCCGCTGGTGAGTGGCTGCTGGTAACATCCAAAATACAGAATTTTTTATGCAATGTATAGGACATCTTCTAGGGCTAGAGGGGTGAGTTCGGTTTAAATCAGTTATCTCGAACATATCAAGTAAGGCCTGTTTTGTCTCCACAGACAGTGGTTACCCAGCCTACTTGGGTGCCCGTCTGGCGTCATTCTACGAGCGTGCCGGCAGGGTGAAGTGTCTTGGCAACCCAGAGAGAGAGGGCAGCGTCAGCATTGTGGGGGCGTGAGTACAGTTACATCTCTTCACCACACGGGGGAGCCCTTGTTCCTCCTCTCACACTGGAATAGGCGGAAGTGGAGTGCTTCTTCTTACTTATAACCACATGATACCAATGTTCTGTTTCATTTCCACAGTGTGTCTCCCCCTGGTGGTGACTTCTCTGATCCTGTGACATCAGCTACCCTGGGTATCGTGCAGGTAACTGTGGATACAGCCTGTTTCTGTCTGGCTCTGATAGAACCCACTTATTTTAATTTTATTGAACCTTTATTTAACTAGGCAAGTCAGTTAATAACACATTCTTATTTACAATGACGGCCTAACGAAAGGTAAAAGGCCTCCTGTGGCCACGGGGACCTGGGATTAAAATAAATACAATATAAATATAGGACAAAACACACATCACAACAAGATAGACAACACTACATAATGAGAGACCTAAGACAACAACATAGCAAGGCAGCAACACAACATAACAACAACATGGTAGCAACACAACATAGTAGAGGCACAAAACATGGTACAAACATTATTGGGCACAGACAACAGCACAAAGGGCAAGAAGGTAGAGACAATAATACATCACACAAAGCAGCCACAACTGTCAGTAAGAGTGTCCATGATTGAGTCTTTGAATGAAGAGATTGAGATAAAACTGTCCAGTTTGAGTGTTTGTTGCAGCTCATTCCAGTCGCTAGCTGCAGCAAACTGAAAAGACGAGTGACCCAGGGATGTGTGTGCTTTGGGGACCTTTATCAGAATGTGACTGGTAGAACGGGTGTTGTATGTGGAGGATGAGGGCTGCAGTAGATATCTCAGATAGGTGGGAGTGAGGCCTAAGATGGTTTTATAAATAAGCATCAACCAGTGGGTCTTGCGATGGTTATACAGAGATGACCAGTTTACAGAGGAGTATAGAATGCAGTAATGTGTCCTCAAAGGAGCATTGGTTGCAAATCTGATGGCCTAATGGTAAAGAACATCTAGCCACTCGAGAGCACCCTTAAATTATGTCTCTGTAATCTAGTATGGATAGGATGGTCATCTGAATCAGGGTTAGTTTGGCAGCTAGGGTGAAAGAGGAGCGACTACGATAGAGGAAACCAAGTCTAGATTTAACTTTAGCCTGCAGCTTTGATATGTGCTGAGAGAAGGACAGTGCACCATCTAGCCATAATCTTTATTATATCTTGATTATTGACAGGTTTTTTCCAACACTTTTGATAAACGGGGCAAAATAGAAATGAGCCTGTAACAGTTAGGATCAGCTTGATCTCCCCCTTTAAATAAAGGACACACCGTGGCTGCCTTCTAAGCAATGGGAAGCTCCCCAGAAAGGAGAGACCGGCTTGGCGATGATAGGGGCAGCAACCTTAAAGAAGAAAGGGTCTAAACCGTCTGACCCAGATGTTTTTTGGGGGTCAAGTTTAAGGAGCTCCTTTAGCACCTCGGACTCAGTGACAGCCTGCAGGTAGCGAGGCAGGGGAAAAAAGGGGAGAAGCATCGGGGATAGTCGCATTAGAAGGGGTGGGAGATGAGGAAATGTTGGACGGGCAAGGAGGTATGGCTGCGTCAAATAGGAATCCTGACTTCAGGAAGTGGTGCTTTAAAGATCTCAG
Organism: Oncorhynchus kisutch; assembly: GCF_002021735.2. Taxonomy (NCBI): domain Eukaryota; kingdom Metazoa; phylum Chordata; class Actinopteri; order Salmoniformes; family Salmonidae; genus Oncorhynchus; species Oncorhynchus kisutch. The sequence continues at coordinate 74,736,450 of NC_034184.2, forward strand.
CCATGTGCTTCTTGTCAGGAACAACCACATCATCAACATTAAGGGACATGGGCAGCTGTGAGGAGGAGCATTTATTCTCCAGGTCTTTAACCGTTTTCTAGAATTTCTTGGGGTTGGACCCACAGAGAGAGAACTGCTGCTTAAAGTAACTAACTTTGGCCTTCCGGATAGCCTGAGTGCACTTATTTCTGATATGCCTGAACGAGAGCCAGTCAGCCTGAGTATGTGTGTGCCGAGCCTTTTGCCAAATGCAATTCCTGAGGTGGAGTAACTCTGCAAGATCACGGTCGAACCAGGGGCTGAACCTGTTTTTAATTCTCATTTTCTTTATGGGGGCGTGTTTGTGAACAATACCACTGAAAATATCAAAAAATAAGGTCCAAGCGTCTTCGACAGAGGGGATCAAGCTGATTCTAGACTATTTTACAGAGGCCTGTTCATGAAGGAAGGCTTGCTCCTTCAAGTTTTTTAGCAAGTGTCTGACAAATCAGGACAGGTCGTTTCACTGAGCAGCCATTACGAACACAGGCTGTAAAACAGTGATCACTAAGGTCATTACACTCATCCATATGGAGCAAAGAAATAAAGACAAGCTTTAGGGACTCAATTATCAAGCCTTGGGTACGCTCCTGATGCTGATGCCTGTCAGATCTTACAACGCCTGGATAGGTTTTTTACGTATCAACTAACCGCATCATATGTTATAGCAATCTGTCAGTCTGACACAATCGATGATGTGGCACACAATCGATGACGTGGCACGCAACCATTGGTTGGTTCATGCAACGTCTGAGCAGGGGAATGCAACTCTTCATCCTCTTTTTCCCTCGCTCTCCTCCTGCCTTCATCCTCTCTTTCTCTCTGCCCACTCACTCTTCTCTCTCCCTCTATCCTTCCCTCTCAGGTGTTCTGGGGTCTGGATAAGAAGCTGGCCCAGAGGAAGCACTTCCCGTCAGTCAACTGGCTGATCAGCTACAGTAAGTACACGCGGGCGCTAGACGAGTACTACGACAAGCACTTCCCTGAGTTCGTCCCGCTGCGCACCAAGGCCAAGGAGATCCTGCAGGAGGAGGAGGACCTGGCTGAGATCGTACAGCTGGTCGGCAAGGTGAGGGGGAACTGAGGGGAGGGGGAAGAAAGAAGGCGGGGACAATATTGAGCTGCATCTCTATAGTATGAGGTTTTATCTCCATGTCTCCTCTGCTTCATAATATTGAGATTGTCCTGGTTGTCATGGTGACAGGCATCGCTGGCAGAAACTGATAAGATCACCCTGGAGGTGGCCAAGCTCCTCAAGGATGACTTCCTGCAACAGAATGGTTACACCCCCTACGACAGGTAAAACACTCACTCTCTCAAACGCACTTACTCTCACTGACCTACTCATAAATGTCTGAGTAATATTGAAAGATTGACTGTGAAGTCATTCCAACTGTAACTCCCTGCCCTCTGACCTCTGCCTGTCCTCTGACCTCTCCCTGCAGGTTTTGTCCCTTCTATAAGACGGTAGGCATCCTGTCCAACATCATTGCATTCTACGACATGGCGAGGCACGCAGTGGAGACCACAGCTCAGAGCGACAACAAGATCACCTGGTCCATGATCCGAGAACACCTGGGAGAGATCCTCTACAGACTCAGCTCCATGAAGTTCAAAGTACATCTGCTGTCTGACTGTTTCTCGTTTGTCTTTCTCTCTCTCTGTGTTCCCTGTATCTCTCTCTGTATTTTTATGCTGTCTATGAGTGTTGCTCTTACTATTTGTCTGTATCACGATCTCTTTGTGTGTCTGTGTAACTCTATGTCTGGTCTGTTTCAGGACCCAGTGAAGGAGGGAGAGGCTCAGATCAAGTCTGACTACGCCCAGCTGCTGGAGGACATGCAGAACTCCTTTCGCAGCTTGGAGGACTGAGCCTTCACCCTGGACCTTTCACCCCTGACCCCTCACCTGTGACCCCAGGGACAGTGCATGTCTGTCACCCCCCCCCCCCCCCTCTCTCTGCAGCCACCTCCACTGCAGCCTCACATTCCACTGCCTTGTGTTTACACCCAACCTCCTGCCATCAGTTTACTCAACGTGTGAATGTGTATGGGCAAAAACAGAACAAAATGTACTGTGTTTCCTCACACATTCTAATTACCCCAGTGTATGTGCCCCAACATGGTCGAAGATCTGCCCCGACACCTTAATGTGTGTATGTTTACATGTCTGTGTGTGAGACCCCTGCATTGCCCCTCCCTTCCCCCTGTTTGTTTTGGACATGGTCTCTGGCCCTAGCTGTGTACCTGAAGACTGCAGTTGATGTAATTATTGTTCATTAGCCCTCTATCTGTACAGAATATTGATGAAGATTAACATCAAATACTTAATAAGCAGAGTGACTCTATATTTGTTGCAGGCGTCTGACAAGGACAATGTGTGGTCTGGTTGTTGTTCATATTTAGTGATTTATGCTGTGTAGTCTTGTGTACTTGCTGTATGTGTGTGAGAGAGAGGGGGGCTCTCTTGCCCTGTCCTTTCTACTGCTCGTGGGACAAGTCCCAAAGAATAAAAGGCAACAAAACAAAATGGTGGGTATTTTTTCTGTGTGTGTTTTTCAGTAATGTCAGTCTTCTCTGCATGTTCTGTGAGTGTAATCAACAGGTTGCTACTAGTTTATGTACTGTACTAACAATAGTGGTGAACATACAGGTGATCATGTTAATAAGTATATACACCACAGGAGGTTGGTGGCATCTTATTAAGGGGAGGATGGGTGTGTGAGAGTGACATAATAATTCTGGTGCAGCTGGTTGGACTAGCCTTGCTATGTGTCTCTCATTCCTATGTGGAATCTGTGGCACTCCGCCCTTTAGTTTTGTCTATGAATGTGCTTAGTGGAAGAAGAGTGTTTGTCAGACACAACTAGTGAAACTACACACATACATTCCTCTCCTTGACTAGTTTCAGTGACTGCAGTACTTATATAAAGTATGTAGCTAGATAGTTTTGATTAGTTACTGAGCTGTGATGTTTTTGCAGTACAGCTGCACTGAACAAAAATAATTTGATGCACAATTTTTTTGTTTGTGATCTCCCATAAAAATAATCTTTTTTCAAAATTTCAAAATCCTTTGGGGGCTCATGCAGGTGATGAAGGCTCAGCCTTAGGTCGGGCAGGTACAATAAAACATATTCTCCGAATTTGCCTGTTAAATATAAAAGCTTGATGTATTGCATCCTGTGCCTGCCAATTAACATTCTTTGAAATGGGAGTAGAGAGAACTGATTTGGTAATGCAGCTCTAGAACAAGATCTGTGAGGTTTGAACAGAACAAAGAATGATGGCTCTTTTTAGACCTGTTTGACAGCCACCAGTTAAAGTATGCAAATAGTAATGAGCAAAGCATGACCATGGTGACCACCCCTTCATGGTATTTTCCTCTATGGGCTGGGTCAGGTGAAAAGTTAATGCTACATTCATAACCAAGTGGGAAGGTGGTGATTACCCGTTGTGAAGTCATAAATAGAAGTTAGGTGTATTCACATGCGTTGAACTCTTTGAGAAGTGCTGATTGACTAATGGCAAACATTAACCATGAACTAAAAGTACAGCTATCATGCTTGTGAACAAATTATTGTGTTCAAAAACCATTAGTAGATGGCCAGGTCGCAGTTGTAAATGAGAACCTGTTCTCAACTAGACTACCTGGTAAAATAAAGGTGAAATAAAAAATAAAAAAAAATAAAAAATTATAAGTAATATTTTGTTGTATTTAACTGCTGTAAATGCTGTAATTTCCTTAGTAGGTGACGTCAGAGTTCAACATGTGGAAGAAGTCGGAGCTCATGGATGAGAGATTCGTTTCCCACTAGTAATTACCAGTTGGATGGCCGTTCAACTGATTTTTCCCATCGTACTCGAATACGGTAAATACTACCTTCCCACATGGTTATGAACGCAGCATCCGTCCACTCCTCTCACCTGTTATCAGGTGGACGGGCTTGCAGCACATATAGGCTATTTATGACGCCACACATTTATTTAAGGAACCTACCGGTGCACAATGCCGAAGGAAAGGCCTGAGTTAGTTTTGCATGAATGACACATGTCAAACGGAGCCGGTGGTGACATGCTTACAAGAATTTGGGTCTTCACAAAGATTCATCCCGGACACACATAGGACTCCGTGCAGAAGATAAAGATCTCGTGTCATTTCCAGGTAGGTTATGAATGTGCACCGTCTTTTACCTGCTTATTACTGATGTTGTATCCCACAGGAGATCAGATATGTGTCTCGTTCAAAACAACTTGAAAAAAAAGAGCTGACTGGGAAAAATGTTTTGACTGTCATCCAAGTCGCTATTCCAAGTCGTTAACCATTGTATTGAAAGCAACTATGGTGATGGATGATGAGGAATTTGATAACTGGCCTGATGCGATCACGCACTATTGCCACGTTCACGTGCTAGTCGGAACTAAGAAAACTCGGACATTTCCGACTGGTTAACTGGTTGAACGCGGCACGTGTATAACTACAACCAGTTAGCAAATCGGACATTTCCTAGTTTCCTAGTCCAGACTACCACCCAAACGTGGCATGTAGGCCCGTATGCCATTGGAATTTGGCACAGTGGACGAGCAAAGACGCGTCTCCCTTTACGCAGTGTTTAGATATCATACAATCTTGTTAATCACTTGAGATTCGTACTGCTAAAATGTTTGCTCTTCATGTCCAGTCTTTTGAACTCACTGCGAACAAAATGGAAATGACAAGTTCGCCTGAGAGCGCAGAATATAAATATGTATTCAAAGTGATCAGAATGTATCAATTCATAGAACTAATGATATTAAATAATCAAACACTTCTCATGCAGAACACAATGTTTCTCCTGGGTGACAGGCAGGGCAGGATAAACCAGTTTTGTTGTGCCTCTTTCTTTGTGCTCCCACTCTCTCATCAGAAAAGTGGGTTAAGTGAGAGTCCTGCATAGGATATCAATTCCATCCTCATACCTCTTAGCATGGTCTGCAAAGTTTGACCATCTTCAGTGGAGACCAGCCATGAACAAACAAATCCCTTTATAGCAGCAGGATGTCCAGTCCAGTAGTCCTGCTATACTGACATGGACTGCTGGAATTATCTTGTGTGCTAAAGCTACTAGGCCTCTATCTCTACTACCCAGTCAGCGGAACAGTGGATCTGATGGACCAGGTGTCCCGGTCAGGGGTGGGCACTGATGTCACAGACGAGACAGCCTCCATGGGGGAATATAGGTGGAACTCTGAGGATCATGAGGTAAGATACAGGGAGCCCCTCTGTTTACCTGTCTGACTATCATGCACTTACCCCTACATAGTGTACACAGGAGGTTGGTGGCACCTTAATTGGGGAGAACAGGCTTGTGGTAATGACTGGAGTGTAATGGTATCAAACACCAAATGTATGGTTTCCAGGTGTTTGATGCCATTCCCTTTGCTCCGTTCCGGCCATTATGAGCCGTCCTCCCCTCAGCAGCCTCCTGTGATAGATGTGCCATGAAGCCTGCCTACTCCCCACTCATACACACATCAAACCATCAACTGTTACTGCACTCTAGTGGAGAAGACCATTCTGACTCTTCTCCAATGTGTTATGTAGACATATCATTACATTAGCTATTGACTTGATGTACTAGTGACACAACTACATGGGGCGGCAAGTAGCCTAGTGGTTAGAGCGTTGGGCCAGTAACCGAAAGGTTGCTGGATTGAATCCTCAAGCTGAAACAGTACAAATCTGTCGTTCTGCTCCTGAACACAGCAGTTAACCCACTGTTCCCCGGTAGCTGTCATTGTAAATAAGAATTAGTTCTTAACTGACCTGCCTAGTTAAATAAAATACATGTAGTTCACCTAGTAATCTAAATCAAGGTAGTGTTTTCAGTGGTTCTTTGTTTCTCCATGTAGTGATGTAACTAAGTACTGGAACTAGACTTGTTTTTTTTGTAAAAATAAATGTGGATGTAGTAGGCAATTTCCTTTTTTGGGCATCAGGCCTGCTTAATTCTCACTTCAAACAACCTTTTTGTGTTTAATAGGCTGAATGACACATTGTTAATGTACAGTGCTGTCAAAGTATTCAGACCCCTTGACTTTTTCCACATTTTGTTAGCCTTATTCTAAAATTGATGAAATAGTCCCCCCCCCCCCTCAATCTACACACAATACCCCATAATGAAAAAGCAAAAATAGGTTTTTAGAAATGTTGGCAAATGTAATCCAAATAAAACTTCAGACTCTTTCCTCAGTACTTTGTTGAAACACCTTTGGCAGCGATTACAGCCTCGACTCTTCAGGGGTATGACGCTAAAAGTTTGGCACACCAGTATTTGGGGAGTTTCTCCCATTCTTCTCTACAGATCCTCTCATGCTGTCAGGTTGGATGGGAAGCGTTGCTGCACAGCTATTTTCAGGTCTCTCCAGAGATGTTTGATCCGGTTCAAGTCCGGGCTCTGGCTAGACAACTCAAGGACATTCAGAGACTTGTCCCGAAGCCACTGAAGCCACTCTTGCATTGTCTTGGCTGTGTGCTTAGGGTCGTTGTCCTGTTAGACTGGGGCGAAGGTACACCTTCCGAGGTCTTGAGCTCTCTGGAGCAGGTTATCAAAGGATCTCTCTGTACTTTGGTTCGTTCATCTTTGCCTCGATTCAGACTACTCTCCCAGTCCCTGCTGCTGAAAAACATCCCCACAGCATGATGCTACTACCACCATGCTTCACCACCATGCTTCACTGTGGGAATGGTGCCAGGTTTCCTCCAAACGTGCCTCTGGCATTCAGGCCAAAGAGTTCAATCTTTGTTTCATCAGACCAGAGAATCTTGTTTCTCCTTTAGGAGCCTTTTGGCGGGCTGTCATGTACCTTTTTACTGGGGAATGGCTTCCGTCTGGTCACTCTACCATAAAGGTCTGATTGGTGGAGTGCTGCAGCAATGGTTGTCCTTCTGGAAGTTTCTTCACAGAGGAACTCTAGAGCTGTCAGTCACTATGTTGTTCTTGGTCACCTCCCTGACCAAGGCCCTTCTCCCCTGATTGCTCAGCTTGGCAGGGAGGCCAGCTCTAGGAAGAGTCTTGGTGGTTCCAAACTTCTTCCATTTAAGAATGATGGAGGCCACTGTGTTCTTGGGGACCTTCAATGCTGCAGATGTTTTTGGTACCCTTCCTGAGATCTGTGCCTCGACACAATCCTGTCTTTGACCTCTTGGCTTGGTTTTTGTTCTGACATGCACTGTCAACTGTTGGACCTTGTATAGACAGGTGTGTGCCTTTCCAAATCATGTCCTATCAATTACATTTACTACAGGTGACCTCGAATCAAGTTGTAGAAACATCTCAAGGATGGTCAATGGAAACAGGATGCACCGGAGCTCAAATTCGAGTCACATAGCAAAGGGTCTGAATAGTTATGTAAATTATGGCATTTCTGTTTATGATTTTAATACATTTGCTAAAATTTCCGAAACTTTTCGCTTTGTTTTTTTAAACTGTAATCCATTTTAGAATAGGTTTGTATCAAAGTGGAAAAAGTCAAGGGGTCTGAATACTTTCCGAAGGCACTGTATAACCCCAAACAGATCTGCTCTTGCAATTTGTAGTTTGACATTTCAGATTTGTATATTAGAATTTCTCAGGAAGTAGTTTGGCTGTAGTGAACTCCTTTTTCATAGGGGTAGTTTTAGTGTAGCGTAACTTATTTTGGTGTGAAGTAATAGATATTTTCAGAGTAGCTTCCCCAACACTGACAATGTACAAAGCTTGTGGGGTGATACTGTTTTTCAGCTGCATTAGTGTTCAGTTCTTGGCCTTCTCTGTATTTACTGAATAGCGAGATCATATTGACCAATTGTCAGATTAATATATTCTATATTTAATTTTTGAATTTTTTATTTCATTTTTTTTATTTCACCTTTATTTAACCAGGTAGGCTAGTTGAGAACAAGTTCTCATTTGCAACTGCGACCTGGCCAAGATAAAGCATAGCAGTGTGAGCAGACAACACAGAGTTACACATGGAGTAAACAATTAACAAGTCAATAACACAGTAGAAACCAAAGGGGGAGTCTATATACAATGTGTGCAAAAGGCATGAGGAGGTAGGCAAATAATTACAATTTTGCAGATTAACACTGGAGTGATGAATGATCAGATGGTCATGTACAGGTAGAGATATTGGTGTGCAAAAGAGCAGAAAAGTAAATAAATAAAAACAGTATGGGGATGAGGTAGGTGAGAAAGGGTGGGCTATTTACCAATAGACTATGTACAGCTGCAGCGATCGGTTAGCCGCTCAGATAGCTGATGTTTGAAGTTGGTGAGGGAGATAAAAGTCTCCAACTTAAGCGATTTTTGCAATTCGTTCCAGTCACAGGCAGCAGAGTACTGGAACGAAAGGCGGCCAAATGAGGTGTTGGCTTTAGGGATGATCAGTGAGATACACCTGCTGGAGCGCGTGCTACGGATGGGTGTTGCCATCGTGACCAGTGAGCTGAGATAAGGCGGAGCTTTACCTAGCATGGACTTGTAGATGACCTGGAGCCAGTGGGTCTGGCGACGAATATGTAGCGAGGGCCAGCCGACTAGAGCATACAAGTCGCAGTGGTGGGTGGTATAAGGTGCTTTAGTGATGAAACGGATGGCACTGTGATAGACTGCATCCAGTTTGCTGAGTAGAGTGTTGGAAGCCATTTTGTAGATGACATCGCCGAAGTCGAGGATCGGTAGGATAGTCAGTTTTACTAGGGTAAGCTTGGCGGCGTGAGTGAAGGAGGCTTTGTTGCGGAATAGAAAGCCGACTCTTGATTTGATTTTCGATTGGAGATGTTTGATATGAGTCTGGAAGGAGAGTTTGCAGTCTAGCCAGACACCTAGGTACTTATAGACGTCCACATATTCTAGGTCGGAACCATCCAGGGTGGTGATGCTAGTCGGGCATGCGGGTGCAGGCAGCGACCGGTTGAAAAGCATGCATTTGGTTTTACTAGCGTTTAAGAGCAGTTGGAGGCCACGGAAGGAGTGTTGTATGGCATTGAAGCTTGTTTGGAGGTTAGATAGCACAGTGTCCAAAGACGGGCCGAAGGTATATAGAATGGTGTCGTCTGCCTAGAGGTGGATCAGGGAATCGCCCGCAGCAAGAGCAACATCATTGATATACACAGAGAAAAGAGTCGGCCCGAGAATTGAACCCTGTGGCACCCCCATAGAGACTGCCAGAGGACCAGACAGCATGCCCTCCGATTTGACGCACTGAACTCTGTCTGCAAAGTAATTGGTGAACCAGGCAAGGCAGTCATCCGAAAAACCGAGGCTCCTGAGTCTGCCGATAAGAATATGGTGATTGACAGAGTCGAAAGCCTTGGCAAGGTCGATGAAGACGGCTGCACAGTACTGTCTTTTATCGATGGCGGTTATGATATCGTTGAGTACCTTGAGTGTGGCTGAGGTGCACCCGTGACCGGCTCGGAAACCAGATTGCACAGCGGAGAAGGTGCGGTGGGATTCGAGATGGTCAGTGACCTGTTTGTTGACTTGGCTTTCGAAGACCTTAGATAGGCAGGGCAGGATGGATATAGGTCTGTAACAGTTTGGGTCCAGGGTGTCTCCGCCTTTGAAGAGGGGGATGACTGCGGCAGCTTTCCAATCCTTGGGGATCTCAGACGATATGAAAGAGAGGTTGAACAGGCTGGTAATAGGGGTTGCGACAATGGCGGCGGATAGTTTCAGAAATAGAGGGTCCAGATTGTCAAGCCCAGCTGATTTGTACGGGTCCAGGTTTTGCAGCTCTTTCAGAACATCTGCTATCTGGATTTGGTTAAAGGAGAACCTGGAGAGGCTTGGGCGAGGAGCTGCGGGGGGGGCGGAGCTGTTGGCCGAGGTTGAAGTAGCCAGGCGGAAGGCATGGCCAGCCGTTGAGAAATGCTTATTGAAGTTTTCGATAATCATGGATTTATCAGTGGTGACCGTGTTACCTAGCCTCAGTGCAGTGGGCAGCTGGGAGGAGGTGCTCTTGTTCTCCATGGACTTCACGGTGTCCCAGAACTTTTTGGAGTTGGAGCTACAGGATGCAAACTTCTGCCTGAAGAAGCTGGCCTTAGCTTTCCTGACTGACTGCGTGTATTGGTTCCGGACTTCCCTGAACAGTTGCATATCACGGGGACTATTCGATGCTATTGCAGTCCGCCACAGGATGTTTTTGTGCTGGTCGAGGGCAGTCAGGTCTGGGGTGAACCAAGGGCTGTATCTGTTCTTAGTTCTGCATTTTTTGAACGGAGCATGCTTATCTAAAATGGTGAGGAAGTTACTTTTAAAGAATGACCAGGCATCCTCAACTGACGGGATGAGGTCGATGTCCTTCCAGGATACCCGGGCCAGGTCGATTAGAAAGGCCTGCTCACAGAAGTGTTTTAGGGAGCATTTGACAGTGATGAGGGGTGGTCGTTTGACTGCGGCTCCGTAGCGGATACAGGCAATGAGGCAGTGATCGCTGAGATCCTGGTTGAAGACAGCGGAGGTGTATTTGGAGGGCCAGTTGGTCAGGATGACGTCTGAGGGTGCCCTTGTTTACAGAGTTAGGGTTGTACCTGGTGAGTTCCTTGATACTGAATTCAACAGAGGTTCAGCCAGCATGACCTCTGTAGTATAGTAATTTGTTTTCAAATGAGCTTTGATGTGATTCTAATGTTATTTCTGCAGCCTGTTAATCCGAGATCCGACCCTCAGGGCCAGTGTCTGGCCGTCCCCCAAGCCCTGCCTGCCCCCACCTACAAACAGAGGGTTGATGAGTTTAGGAAGTTGTTCAGAGAACTGCCTGAGTCAGAGAGACTCATCGTGGGTGAGTTGTGTGTGTGTGTGTGTGTGTGTGAGAGAAAGAAGCCAGATACGGCTCCCCTATCACCATCTCTCAAAAACCAAACATATCGGCACCTCTCTCACCAGACGTCCTATATACAGAGCTTACCTGCATATACTAGCACACCTGTACCTTACCTGTGTCTAAGTGTATACCCATCTCTCGCTGCGTCCCGTGTATTTTCCCCAGACTACACCTGTGCCCTCCAGAGAGACATTCTACTGCAGGGACGCCTCTACCTGTCGGAGAACTGGCTCTGTTTCTATAGCAATGTGTTTTGGGGGACAAAGGTGAGCTCAGACATGAGGGAAAGGAAAAATAAAGGCACGGTTTTCTGTTCAGAGGATTAATTAAATTGGATAATGATATATCGTAAATATGTGTATATATATTGCATTATTCTGGTCGTGTTAAGGATGTGATCAGTGTGCTCTGGAATCGTAGATAGCCTAGAGTCTGAGGGACGTCTCTGTGGTCGTAGATAGCCTAGACTCTTGAGGGACAACACTGTGCTCTGTGGTCGTAGATAGTCATGACTCTGAGGGACATCAAGGCCATGTACAGAGAGAAGACTGCACGGCTGATTCCCAACGCCATTCAGATCTGCACAGACTCTGAGAAGGTACAGTCACTCAAACAACACCTGGGTTCTGTTCAATATCCCTGGACAGTTGCACTAACACCTTGGAACAGAGCTAAGAGACCCTGTGCTTTTCATGGTTTAACCCATCAAGCAACTTTTCATGCTCAAGAGTACAGCAGCACTGACAAAATAACATGCTGCTTACCCTTCTGTCTATCCTCAATGCAAACCAATAGACTGTTATCACTGCAATAATATTAAAGCAAAACTCCACATAAACTATTGTAGTACTATATCCCAACATTTTTTGACATGCAAAACATTTTGGGACTAATATTTTTTGAGGGAATCATATGATGCAAAATGCATCATACCGGCTGTATTTCTGTATTTTATTTCAGTAGTTATATATCTTGAAAACTTGATTGCTGATATGCAAAACAGCCAGTTTTTGGGGTGGAATTTTAATTTGAACTGAAGCGTCTCTCTCTTCCCTACAGTTGTTCTTCACTTCCTTCTCAGCCAGAGAGAAGAGTTACCAGGGAGTGTTCCGGATGTGGCAGAACACGCTGATGGACAAGGTGAGGCACAGATCAGCTGACAGCGACCTCATATAACCTCACTTCACCCACTGGGGGATGCATCCCAAATGGCACCCTATTCCCTATAAAGTGCACTACTTTTAACCCGGGCCCTGTGCCATATTCAGGATGCACCCTGGGTGTAAAGTACTGTTAGCTATGGCAGGTCCACGGTTCTGTTTATGTTGAAACTGTCCTGTCCAGATAGAGCAGGGTGTGGATATGTCAAACACTGGAAACGGGACACCCAGAATGTCCCCTCCTTTCAACACTGGGCCTTTTCCACACCCAGTTACACACTGCCCTGCCCCCCCCCCCCCCCCTTCCACATTGTTGTCACCATGGTTTTGGTTGTCTCGACAGCAAGAATTTCTATGCCAAGGGCATTTCTATAAGTAGGAGTTATGTTAAGCACAGGTCTAGGATCATCTTCCCCTCACTCAATCCTACCCTTGATAACAAGTTAAACTGACCTTGGCTCTGTGTCTAAAAGGCAACGTGTTCCTGGTAATCAACTATGGAATGGCATTGATCCAGTGACAAGAAGAAAGTCAACGACTAGATAACCAGATAGTGTCCATGTTGCAGGGTTATCATAGCTCCATGCAACTTATCTGCAGTCCTATTTAGTATGCAAGGCTTTTGTGACTTTACCCTGGCAGACTGCTCTTATCTAATCAATCCTGAGTACACACCATGCTCCTTGGACTGGCCCCTTGCCCCTAACATTCGGTTATTATGTAGTATACAAGGGGAATAGAATGGCATTATTATTTTTATAATGTACTCTCTCTTTTGATAGCAAAGTGGGGCTAAAACATTCTAGCACCTGGAATGAATGCAAACTCTATGGCCAACTAGTGCAATACCCGGAAGACTGTGGACCAAGGGAATTAAGCTGTGCAAACAACTCCACAATAACACTAGTGTGACTCGGGAGTTAGCGAATGACGGTAAAGTTCAATGACCCCTCAAGGTGTGGCTAGGAAGGTTTATTTGCTTAAGACAGAAAGATCTGTCTTTTCATTACCTATCCATTCTTCAGGGCAGTCGTTCGCATTACGCCCCAAAGAGGCTATTCATCAACCGATCTGATTTTCGTTGTCACTGAACCAGAGTTTTGGCATTCAGTAGAGCTGTTATCGAGGTTACCTATCTCTGTATCAATGGGTGGAGCGCTCGTGTCCCAATTGTCGGGCTGAGGGCGCTAGGACTTCCTGATTTGTTTTGTGACAGTGTACAGGTTATTACAGTTCAGTCCAGAGACTAGAACAGAGTAAAATGGCTACAGAGAAGTAAGTAAAACATCTTTTAAAATAGTTATTTTGACTTGATTGGTAACAAGTGACTGATTATTCATCTAAATGATGATCAGGTGTGTGTAATTTGGATTGAAGAAACTGGTTCTATATGGGGCTTGCTTGAATGGATTCTGTTGCATGGGCAGGGCTGGATTTGGAGTCTCGGGACACCTACTTTATTTTCAGTTTTTTTAAAAGCTAATTTTCTGCAATTCGACATATTTTGCCATGGCTTATGACGTGTTTTATATGCTATCGGGGGGGCCTCTGACCTCCAGGGCAGGTGCCCCGCGTGCCTGTTTGTAGGAAATCAATCATAATAAATACATTTCTAATCTACATTTACTTATTCTTCTTCCTCCATATAGTTTAAAAAATATACTTTGTTTAAGGACACTATGACAAATACAATCTACACTCAGCAAAAAAAAAGAAACGTCCTCTCACTGTCAACTGGATATATTTTCAGCAAACTTAACGTGTAAATATTTGTATGACCATAACAAAATTCAACAACTGAGACATAAACTGAACAAGTTCCACAGACATGTGACTAACAGAAATTCAATAATGTGTCCCTGAACAAAGGGAGGGGTCAAAATCAAAAGTAAGTCAGTATCTGGTGTGGCCACCAGCTGCATTAAGTACTGCAGTGCATCTCCTCATGGACTGCACCAGATTTGCCAGTTCTTGCTGTGAGTTGTTATCCCACTCTTCCACCAAGGCACCTGCAAGTTCCCAGACATTTTTGGGGGGACTGGCCCTAGCCCTCACCCTCCGATCCAACAGGTTCCAGACGTGCTCAATGGGATTGAGATCCGGGCTCGTCGCTGGCCATGGCAGAACACTGACATTCCTGTCTTGCAGGTGACATTGTCATGCTGGAGGGTCATGTCAGGATGAGCCTGCAGGAAGGGTACCACATGAGGGAGGAGGATGTATTCCCTGTAACATACAGCGTTGAGATTGCCTGCAATGACAACAAGCTCAGTTTGATGATGCTGTGACACACCGCCCCAGACCATGAAGGAACCTCCACCTCCAAATCGATCCCGCTCCAGAGTCCAGGCCTCGGTGTAATGCTCATTCCTTCAACGATAAACGTGAATCTGACCATCACCCCTGGTGAGACAAAACCGTGACTTGTCAGTGAAGAGCACTTTTTACCAGTCCTGTCTGGTCCAGTGACGGTGAGTTTGTGCACATAGACGATGTTGTTGCCGTTGTCTGGTGAGGACCTGCCTTACAACAGGCCTACAAGCCCTCAGTCCAGCCTCTCTCACCCTATTGCGGACAGTCTGAGCACTGATGGAGGGATTGTGCGTTCCTGGTGTAACTCGGGCAGTTGTTGCCATCCTGTACCTGTCCCGCAGGTGTGATGTTCAGATGTACGGATCCTGTGCAGGTGTTGCTACACGTGGTCTGCCACTGCGAGGACGATCAGCTGTCCGTCCTGTCTCCCTGTAGCCCAGTCTTAGGCGTCTCACAGGACGGACATTGCAATTTATTGCCACATCTGCAGTCCTCATGCCTCCTTGCAGCATGCCTAAGGCACATTCATGCAGATGAGCAGGGACCCTGGGCATCTTTCTTTAGGTGTTTTTCAGTCAGTAGAAAGGCCTCTTTAGTGTACTAAGTTTTCATAACTGTGACCTTAATTACTTATTGTCTGTAAGCTGTTAGTGTCTTAACGACCGTTCCACAGGTACATGTTCATTAATTGTTTATGGTTCATTGAACAAGCAAGGGAAACAGTGTTTAAACCCTTTACAATGAAGATCTGTGAAGGTATTTGGATTTTTACTAAATATCTTTGATAGACAGGGTCCTGAAGAAGGGACGTTTCTTTTTTTGCTGAGTTTATTTTGTAGCTATTAGTCAATAGCTATAGGCTACAATTTAACTGCGCGAGGTAGCAGCTATCGTCTTTGCGTCAGTTCTTTATATAATTGTTTGCATTTCTTAAGCGCTAATCTACAGTGAGTTGCTTTTTGATATCTTGTGGCATCAGTGTGGAGCAGGTTAGGGCTGTTTTGTTTGGTTGAAACTAAGACTGGAGGTGATGTGAGATTCATGCACAGGTAGAAAATGGTTATGTTGGAGGAAGCTAGACAGGAATTAATCCTCATGATTTTGACTATTGAGATTGAGCTCTTGCTAGCTATAGCCTACAAGCAGCTGATGGATGATGGAACTGTGTACACCAAAATCAGTTGCTCTCTGTTCCTCCCAATTAAACCCCCTCTCTCCTCTGTCCTCTCTCTCTCCTAGCCATTGACTAGTCTGGAGCTGTGGCTGGTGGTCAAGCAGCACTATGGTAATGATCTGGGCCTGAGCCATGAAGAAATGGAGAGTCTACAGGGATCAGCAGAATCAACCACGCAGACACACACTAGGTGAGGACTAGCAGGACTCTTCATCTATCAATCTGGTGCTGCATGGTGAACAGCATGCATTCACCTACATCTGTCTGACACATTTCTTTAATCTGTTTCCCCATCTGGTCCCTGGCAGCCTGACCATGAGGCCTGGTGGAGAGGACTCTGGGAGGCTGGAGAGGCCGTCTACTCTGCGCCTCCAGCCAAGGGATCAGGGCTCCTTTGAGCCCAACACGCCCCAGGGAGAGGACTTACCCTCACCCCTCGGACAGAGCACCGCCAATTCGAGGAATGCGGTACGACACCTGGCATGTTAATGCCACAAAAGGCTTGGATGATATTAAGTGATCTCTGTAGAGGCATAATGTCTATTGTTTCTTCATTGTCTGAGTTTTGCAAATGAAGGATGAGTCCCATTGATGGCATACATGTACATAGCAAGGCTTCCATAGCCAGAGTGACAGAAAGAGTGACATTGCCATTGTGTTTGTCCTACAGGATGATGCTCACAGCACCTCGTCTCAGTGCACTCCTGACCCATCCCTGGACCGCTCTGCCCCGGAGAGGGTCTCCAAGCGCTCAGAGCTCTCTCTGGACCTTAACACTAACCTGGACCACTTCTCTGAACAGAGCGGCTCGGAGAGCGCAGAGGAGGGTGAGAATGATTCCCAAATGTGTTTGTTAAATGCAAGCATCTTTAGAGTATGTGTTTGTGTGATGCTATTGACACCATATTAGATGTGTTTTCAGAGGCATTCCTCAGATCATGTTAACCCCTCTCCCGGTGTCTCTTATAGAGGAGAGGGTGTGTGTCTCCGAGCAGCAGGGCAGGCTCTATGTGAACAAGGTCTTCAACATCAGCGCAGAGAAGATGTTTGAGCTGCTCTTTACTGACTCCCACTTCATACGAAGATTCATGAACGTCAGGAAGATCACCAGTGAGTCATCACCCCATCCACCCTAAACACTCCCTGTTATATGTCACAGTCCTCAACACTCCCTGTTATGTGTCACAGTCCTCAACGCTCCCAGTTATGTGGCGCAGTCCTCAACGCTCCCAGTTATGTGGCGCAGTCCTCAACGCTCCCAGTTATGTGGCGCAGTCCTCAACGCTCCCAGTTATGTGGCGCAGTCCTCAACGCTCCCTGTTATGTGGCGCAGTCCTCAACGCTCCCTGTTATGTGGCGCAGTCCTCAACGCTCCCTGTTATGTGGCGCAGTCCTCAACGCTCCCTGTTATGTGGCGCAGTCCTCAACGCTCCCTGTTATGTGGCGCAGTCCTCAACGCTCCCTGTTATGTGGCGCAGTCCTCAACGCTCCCTGTTATGTGGCGCAGTCCTCAACGCTCCCTGTTATGTGGCGCAGTCCTCAACGCTCCCTGTTATGTGGCGCAGTCCTCAACGCTCCCTGTTATGTGGCGCAGTCCTCAACGCTCCCTGTTATGTGGCGCAGTCCTCAACGCTCCCTGTTATGTGGCGCAGTCCTCAACGCTCCCTGTTATGTGGCGCAGTCCTCAACGCTCCCTGTTATGTGGCGCAGTCCTCAACGCTCCCTGTTATGTGGCGCAGTCCTCAACGCTCCCTGTTATGTGGCGCAGTCCTCAACGCTCCCTGTTATGTGGCGCAGTCCTCAACGCTCCCTGTTATGTGGCGCAGGCCACAACGCTCCCTGTTATGTGGCGCAGGCCACAACGCTCCCTGTTATGTGGCGCAGGCCACAACGCTCCCTGTTATGTGGCGCAGGCCACAACGCTCCCTGTTATGTGGCGCAGGCCACAACGCTCCCTGTTATGTGGCGCAGGCCTCAGCTTGTGATTAGTAATCAATCTTTTGAATGTGAATGCCAGAGAGTTGTTGTAATTTCTAAATTGGGATGTGCACAACGAGGGGCCACAGTGGCTCCTGGATCTGCATACAGTACTCACACATGCAGTCAGATCCTTTTGGGAGCCCTAAGTAAAAATTTGTTTGGAGGGCCCCTCTGCCTTACTAAACAATGGTGGAGGGGCGGCGAGAAAAATTTGCAGTTTTATACACAGTTTGCCATGGGGCAGAGAGATATTTAAAACTAAAGTGTATATCTGAGTGAGAGTGACTAACAAAAGTTAATGGGGGCCCACCCAGTCAGTTATTTGTCCATGATTGCTAAAAGTTTAGATCGTCTAGACTAACTTACCAATCTATAAAATGATAGCTGGCTTGGCTAGATGAGTGACTGACATAAGAGAAACTGCTGATGCACAACCAAATTTCGAAATTTAGTTGAGACCCCGACTGAGTATTTTTTGGGGGGAGGAGATTGATCCGCAGGCCTACAAAGGGGGGGTCGCATGTGCCCATCCCTGGTCCAAATGATGTGTTTGTGTGTGTGAAATAATTCAGGCATTTCCATTTCAGTGCAGTACCAAATAGAATAATAGGTGTGTTTTGTTAACCTATGTGTGATTGTCTTTAGATGCCAGCTTTGCCCCGTGGCAGAGTGAAGCGTCAGGCGCCATGAAGAGGAGTCTCAACTACACCATCGCCATCACCAACCCTCTGGTGGGCAAGTTCTCCACCGCCACAGAGAACCAGGTGAGCCCAGGGCTGCAGGGTGTGTGTGTGTGTGTGTGTGTGTTGTGTAGTGTGTTTTCCAGAGTGTGTAACTCTGTTGTCCTGTCAGATCCTGTACAAGGAATCCAGGGAGGGTCAGTACTACCTCGTCGACGCCGAAGTCTACACACACGACGTACCGTACCACGACTACTTCTACACTCAGAACCTCTACTGTATCATCCGCCACTCCAAACACAAGTGTCGACTCAGGTGAGCAGCAGTGACAACACACCCTTCAGACATTTTAATATTTGCCCTGTTTACTTTCGTGTAAGGACCTTTAGGGTATTGGGGTTGAGTTTCTCATTGTGGTCAGTCTTTGTTTAGTGCAAAGGTGCCTTTACATGTTTCCCACTGGGCACAGATGTCAATTCCATGTCTAGTCCATGTCGGTTCAACTGACTTTCACTGATGTGAAAATAAGGTTCATTCAACCAGTGTGTGCCCAGTGGGTTTTGTGTGTCAAAGACCAATATCCTTAGGTAAATTCACTTCCACATATTGCTGGCCTATGTACTGTTGGTTCTCTCTTCTTGCTGGTAGCTATTGGTCAATCTGAATCAGTTCCTGATTACAGAGAATGAAAATCAGCACTGTTGGGTCCTTGAGAGTTTCTGGTGACTAATTACCCATGTAACTGATTAAATTACAACTGTAGAGTTGATGTGCTGATGTGTTCAGGGTGTATACTGATGTGAAGTATAAGAAGCAGCCGTGGGGGCTGGTCAAGTCCTTTATCACCAAGAACTCCTGGAGCGGCCTGGAGGACTACTTCAGACACCTGGGTGAGTAGCAGCCCTGGAGATCTCGTCTTTCTCCCACGCCAACTTTCAGAATATCTCTCTCCTTCTCACTTGGCTAATCTCTGAGTGCATTTTCCTCTGAGAGCGTGTCTTTCTGCCTTTCCATGTCATGTCTACTCCTCTCTCTGGTGTTCGTTGTCGCCAGTTTACGCATTATTACAAACACTTGTCACCATCGTTACGCACACCTGCGCCTCACGAGGCACACCTGTCTTCGTCACCCGCTCTCCTATACTGCATAACGACCCGTCTTCGTCACCCGCTCTCCTATACTGCATAACGACCCGTCTTCGTCACCCGCTCTCCTATACTGCATAACGACCTGTCTTCGTCACCCGCTCTCCTATACTGCATAACGACCCGTCTTCGTCACCCGCTCTCCTATACTGCATAACGACCCGTCTTCGTCACCCGCTCAAGTCTCGTCAGAGTAGATCTGAATCAAAGCCCTGCACTCACACTGACAGTCCAACTCGCCTCATGAGAAGTCAATTAGAACCCCACCCCTCCGCACAGATTGCACGGCAGTCCTCTACATAACCCTTACCACCTCTACTAGTAATTTATCCACCCCCTTCTTCCAAGGCATTTAACCTGACTTTTCCTTTCACCCTATGTCATCACAGAATCGGAGCTGATGGAAGAGGAGGCGGAGCTGAACCAGGGAGGCGGAGACCACGGTAAGACAATTGGCGGGCTGCGTCACCGGCGGAGGAGGACATTCAGTCGGACACTACAGGAGCACCTGAACCCCAGCAACCAGTACAGGCCTGACCTAGATCCTCACAGAGAGGGCAACACGGGTACATGTTCTTCTGTTATTTAGCCCTGGACAACCATCTTCTGCACACATGAATAACATTACATATACTATACAAACAATCAGTAATCAAGCACATGACTTGATCACCTACAAAATGCACAGTCATCTGTCTTCCATTCAAGCTGTGTCTCCTGTAATGACTTCCTGTCTCCGGTTGTGTGTCAGATCCCATGGATATGAAGGGTCCGCAGTGGAACGTCTCTACCATCGTAGCTGGGATGAGCATCATGTAAGTCAACACTCAAAGCGTAAATCAGCATGCAACCTTTCTATTGTCTGAGTACATTCTGCTCCATGGGTTCAAACAGTACATAGGCGTGTGTGTATTTGCAGTATATTAGCCAGGTGTTTGTTGAACTCAAATAATCCGAAACCTTACTGCCTCCTCTCTCTTGCTCTTCCCAGTATGCTGATCCTAACAGTACTGAACCTGGGGCTGTTCTTTAAGCTGTGGGCCATGGAGGACGTGGTCACACGCATGTACCTGAGCACCAAGAACCGCCTCCGGGAGAGGACCGAGAGCAGGTAGGCTGCTGCACACTGAGTGAAAGCCTACGAGTACTTCTCTCTGGGTGGCTGAGGCCTTGTTCCAAGACTTAGGTGGGAGAGACTGAAGGGACATCTCTGACCAGCATCCCACATGACCTGCACATGACCATCTGATCATTTATCACTCCAGTGTTAATCTGCAAAATTGTAATTATTGCCTACCTCCTCATGCCTTTTGCACACAATGTATATAGACAATTTTTTTTCTTTTTTTCTAGTGTGTTATGGACTTGTTTATTGTTTACTCCATGTGTAACTCTGTGTTGTCTGTTCACACTGCTATGCTTTATCTTGGCCAGGTCGCAGTTGTAAATTAGAACTTGTTTTCAACTTGCCTACCTGGTTAAATAAAGGTGAAATAAAAAAATCTATAACCTAACCTTAAGCAAACCCCTAACCCTAATCTAATTTGAACAAATTAAATGTTGTTTTGGTCAGCCACATCCCCTTAGTTTACCTGACTTGGAAGCATCCTTTCCTTCTCCATTCCTTGGCGTAATCACTGCTCTGACGATTGGGTTGGTGTGAGCTATGTTGAGGAATTCTCTCTCCTGTTGTCTTTGTCCGTCTCCTCAGTTTTGCCCCAGACTTTAGTCCCGGACCGGCCCCTCCACACAGGACCAGAGAGGAGACTCTGTTGCTGAAAGCTGTTCTACAGGACTCCATCAACCTACTGGAGCAGGTGAGTCAGATGACCAGCTGTGTTGGTGTGTCAGTGTCACAGCCTCCCAGATGACCCCTGCAGGTGTATCTGGACGGTCATTGACCGTTTTCCTCCTCTTTTCTCTCCAGCTCCGCTGCTCTCTATTGGTGCTTCAGCAGAACTTTGGAACCAATAGGACAGCAACGCCTCAGTGACGCCGTCATGATTTCACTACGCCCTATGAACCCTGGGGTCATAAAGGCTACAGGGATGCGCCTCAGAGGACTCACTCTCCCAAGTAGGGGTGTTGATATAGGGACTACCCACACACCGACTACTTGTTACTAAGAGCAACAACGGTACAAGTCCCAGGGCCATTGATAGTGTGTTACTAGGTGGATGAATGTTTTTTTAAAGTTCAACTGTTGGTCCTGCGCTGTGGCGGACGAGAATGGTTCCCAAACATCACCAACACTGGGAGGTGACTATTGGACTTGGGTTTATGTGAGGTTCCATTGTCTGTTGGGTTAGGGAGTACTTTATTCTTCCTTAATGTTCTGGGGTTACGGTGATTAAGTTGAAGTTCTTCTGGACTACTGTATATTCCATGCAGTCCCAGCATGCCTCACTGCGTACCCTTTCCATTGCCAAGCTCATCACAGCAGATGAGCCAATGATGTTATAGAAATAAATCCCAATGTAAGATTTTTACTTTTTGCACAGGTGCCTTGTGTACTTTTTAGATTTTTTAGATTGATTTAGAATAAAAAAAATTCAATTAGAAAATACTTTGAATGTAATTTTATTAATTTATTAAGACTATTTGAATGGCTGTGGGTTTCTGCTCATGTGAATAATTATGCTGTTTTGGATTGACAGATGACACATTTAAAAAAAGAAAATAATCTTTGGGTGGTTTTGCAGCTGGTTTGTAAATATACAGCAGAGCTCAATATCAGTGTTGTATTTAGAAGGGTGCAATGTTCTGAACACTGCAGATAGAAATGCCTTCTATAAAGCTGTCATGAATCCTTATTCTACATGATGAAGCATGTTTGTTCTACATAATATAGTTCTATCTGAACCTTCTGTAATGTTGCACCCCACTGAACACACGCCCAGGTGAACTTTCTCAGGACTAATTGGTTAGAGCTAAAATATGCAAATAATAATACTGATTGCATTTAGTTAATTACGTTAAAGTCCTGATGACCATTCCATATACAATAAGCTAAATTGAGGGTTAGTGAATGTTCTGTAATTCATATTCATTCCACATGATGGTAAAACAAACCCATTGAGGAAGCCACGTCACTCAAACACTGCACTGCATATCTGTACACCCACTATAAGAATTTGAGCAGCGGATTCTGAGTTGAATCCACACTAGTGCCTTGTTAGCTTTGTTTAAAAAAAATTGTTAATCACCATTTACATTTTCTCAAACACCACTCGTGTGTGGCGGTACAATATGATATTTTATGTCAAACCCATCCTTGTTCTATAATTGCACAGGAATCTTCCATAGTTTTGTTTGATGTTTACATTGCATTAGTGTAAACTATGGGATGTGACTAGTTTAAAAGGGTACACACTAACATTTGTTTTCCACACTATCCATATATGAAGTTGAATTACGTTGGCTATTTTGCACATTTGTAAGATAACGATTTGATGCTTTGAATAAAGAAACCATATTTCTCCACATATTATTGTTAATGTGAGGTGGGGGTATGGCATGCTAAAAGCACTGACTGTACAATCAGGCTCTTTCTACCTTGATCCTAGTTCTCTGGGGAGGGTACATAACAGGATTTACTAACCACATGTGAGAGTGCGTTAGGGGTTACTTCACTTTGTTGAAATACCACCCATGCATTTGTGCTGGCAGTCTGAAGTTGGGTGGTTCGTTAGTATTGGTCTCTTGGGACAAGGTTTGGGACCATGCACAGATATACACTCCCCCCCGGTGTTTCGATTGTCCGTGAAGTATTTGTACCAGCTCCAGAAGTCTGATGCTGCATATTCCGTAACTGTAGTTGAGCGAAGTCCTTAAAGGTAGTCTCCGAGAGATGAAGTAAACCGCATGGTGTCTGTTCTCTGCTGTTTTGGCTAAAAGCGTGAAACGTGCATTTGCGCAGATATGGTGTGTGAGTGAAATCTTGCATCTCAATATCTGGGGTGCTGCTAGAGGCAATGTCATTTGCTAAGTCTACCTTTAATGTGTAAGAACACCCACTGTCTTTCAAATGAATAGGCATCATTGTTGTAGCTGTTGAAATCAACTTCGTTAGAGACAAGTGCTTTAATTTACAGCCTTAGCTCTCCAGTTGATAGGTTACATTTAGCCAAACACTTATCTTTGAAGAAACAACTTGACGTTGGACCCAAATAGCTTGCAAGTTAGCCTATAATAGGCTTAATGTTTGCTTATTTCATTGAACATGGGATTGTTGATAGACAATAGGACTACCTTGTCTTGATGTGCATTGGCAAAAGTTCACCTACGGAAAGGAAAGGGTTACTCCCTGTATTGACGTCAGAAGTCTGAGGGAGAAAGACACTTGCCCTGCCGCTCTGTAAACAGGAGAGGCAGGCTTGCCTGATAAGATTACACCAGCGACGGAGGAGGAGGTATATTTGAAGACCTCACTTTTAATACAAAACATACCATCGGAGATGAGCAGCCTTTTGAAAGGGTTAAATGGAGCGACTATAGGGTACCGGTGCCTTCCGTGGCACAATAGTATCGCGCGGTCTGGGATAGGCTATGGAATTACTTTTATGTCGGAAGGGAGACGACAAATACTGTACCTTGTTGGATTGACAGCACTGTTGGGCAGGTAGCCTAAACCAGTTGCATATCTGGGCTACATTCAGTTGAACACGTTTAGACATGTGCGGTTGCGAACACCGTTGTCTGTGGCCACTGGCCAGTCTGTCATTTCCGCGACGGTTCAGTAAAGCAGTTTCTAATGTAGCCCAGCCTACAGTTTTTGTAAGGAAGTAGCACATATGATTCGTTTTCAGCAAACTACACGAATACTGGTAGGTTATGCTATTTTCCATTCCACGTGACATGTTTGTAGTTAACGATAGGGTTATAGTCAACTGGTAACCGCCAATCTTGACGCATGTAACGATACTTCGTATCAACTTTCAAGACGGTGACATTTTATCCAGGGCTTTAGGGTTAAGGCAGACAATCGTCTGCTACCGCATTCAGATAGCTTTTTTCGACTCCCCGATCGAATGTAGCCTAAGTCTATATGCATTCACTATTCCCTGGGTTAACTGAGGGGGAAAAAACATGGGCTTCATTTTCTAGGAACTTTTTAACAATTGAGGAAGGAAAGGCATTTACTCCACTGGCCGTTCTCTTGGCCAGAGCGGATGTGACATTTGATACGCACAAGTCTTCACGGACTGGCTGGCAGAAACACCAGTCTGTCGCCCCGCTGAGAGCCCATATCTGTAGCAGTGACCTCTGCGTAAAAGCGCATTGGAGACCACCGAGACATAAACCACTCCCGTCTCCGGTTCGGATTTTCAATGACAGCCAATGCCATAGAGCTAATACGGAAGCCCCCTACACGTTCCTCTCGCCTCCCTCATTTGCAAGACTTCTCAGAGATCTATACTAATGGTTCATTGGACAACAGAGCCGCGGGAAATAGGGGTGCTGCCCCATGAAAAACTGCACTGGGCCTTTACTGGTTCTGTATTAGTGGACCGATATAGGAATCAAAATTATTTGTCAGTATTCAGCCATGATTACTACAAGTTTAGATAGCTGGCTAGACTAACTACCAATCTAAAAATGATTAACCAGTCCCTGCCACACATTTATCTATCTGCATCGCCATGAGACTAGGACACGCACACACCACTCATCTCCATCCCTTCCTGTTGGCTCGTTCCCCACAGGAGACTGATCACTTTCCAGGCTCCCTGGCTGTCCGTCATGAAGAAGCGAGCCAATAAGGCGTTGGAGCAGGATGAGCCTCTGTGCTGCTGTGAGTATGTGGACCGTCAGGGGGAGCGGAGCCATGTGGCAGCCTGCTGCTGTGACTGTGAGGACCTGGACGATGCCTGTGACAGGTGAGAGAGTGGCTTACCCATCTACGGCCTGTTACCTTCACACTCTTAGCTAATGGTTCTTCATCCAGTTTGGTATCACATCAGAAAGTGAATGTCTGCTTCTCTCCCTCAGATGGTTGAAAAAAGAGCCCCAGAAGGCCAACTCACTGTCCCATCTGGTTACTGTGATGACCGACCGCCTCCGTGTTCCCTGGTTCTGGGGTGGAGCCCGGCGTGTCGACCTATCGGTGCTCCCCCCGCTGCTCCTACTTCCTGTCCTCCTACACGTCGCAGCCCTTCACTTCCTGTTGGGTATAGTTGTTCTGACTGCTCTACCGGTCCTGGTTCTATGGTACTACTATGTCACCCACCGCAAGAAGGGCCGGACCCTGTTCTTCCTCAGCCTGGCCCTGTTCTCCCTGGGCTACATGTACTACCTCTTCCTCACCGAGATCTTCCCCAGGGGGGGTGTAGGTCTGACCCAGTTGGGTACAGTGACCTTGGGGGTGGCCCTGACTCTGGCCGCCCTTGTCCACACCAAGAGAGAACCTCGCTGCGTATGGCCACACCCGGCTTACGTCCACAGCACAGTGACCTATCACAGCCCTCCACTGGACAGAGACCCCAGCCCCAACGGGGTCGGGCAGGAAGTAATGCTTGCCAATCGGGGTAGTGGGTCGGAGCAGCAGGGCCAGGGGGTGGAGCAGATGGATGGTGGGCAGAGCAGGAACTGGTGCTCTGTGTGCAGGGTTTTGCGGCCCCCCAGGGCGGGACACTGCAGGATCTGTGACATCTGTGTCCTGAGGCTGGACCACCACTGTGTCTGGTGGGTCCCATTAAAACACCTCTGTCTACCTGGACACACAAGAGGCTCATCTGTCAATTATTACACAGCCACGTCAAAGCAATGTCTCCGCAGTGTCATGCCAGACCTAAGAAGTAATGTCTCAGCAATTATCAGTGACATTCTCTTGTCTCTGTCATCAGCCATAGGCCTGTGTGTCTGAGAAACTCACTGATCTGTAACACACACACAATCGTGCAAAAATAATAACCTTCAAACCCTTTAGACGTGTATGTGTGTGTTTGGTGTAATCATGGGTTCTAAGTACATCTTACAGTTGAAGTCAGAAGTTTACATACACCTTAGCCAAATACATTTAAACTGTTTTTCACAATTCCTGATATTTAAGGTCAGTTAAGATCACCACTTTATTTTAAGAATGTGAAATGTCAGAATAATAGTAGAGAGAATGATCTATTTAAACTTTTCTTTCTTTCATCACATTCCCAGTGGGTCAGAAGTTCACGCACTCAATTAGTATTTGGTAGCATTGCCTTTAAATTGTTTAACTTGGGTCAAACATTTAGGGTAGCCTTCCACAAGCTTCCCACAATAAGTTGGGTGAATTTTGGCACATTCCTCCTGACAGAGCTGGTGTAACTGAGTCAGGTTTGTAGGCCTCCATGATCACACACGCATTTTCAGTTCTGCCCACAAATTTTCTATAGGTTTAAGGTCAGGGCTTTGTGATGGCCACTCCAATACCTTGACTTTGCTGTCCTTAAGTCATTTTGCCACAACTTTGGAAGTATGCTTGAGGTCATTGTCCATTTGGTCTCCATGATCACACACGTGATTGATTTGTACTTTTTGCACCAAAGTACGTTCATCTCTAGGAGACAGAACGCGTCTCCTTCCTGAGCGGTATGACGGCTCCGTGGTCCCATGGTGTTTATATTTGCGTACTATTGTTTGTACAGATGAACGTGGTACCTTCAGGTGTTTGGAAATTGCTCCCAAGGATGAACCAGACTTTTGGAGGTCTACAATTATTTTTCTGAAGTCTTGGCTGATTTCTTTTGATTTTCCCATGATGTCAAGCAAAGAGGCACTGAGTTTGAAGGTAGGCCTTGAAATACAGGTACACCTCCAATTGACTCAAATTATGTCAATTAGCCTATCAGAAGCTTCTAAAGCCATGACATACATTTCTGGAATTTTCCAAGCTGTTTAAAGGCACAGTCAACTTGGTGTATGTAAACTTCTGACCCACTGGAATTGTGATACAGTGTAAACAAATGTTGGAAAAATGACTTGTGTCGTGCACAAAGTAGATGTCCTAACCGACTTGCCAAAACTAGAGTTTGTTAACAAGAAATTTGTGGAGTGGTTGAGGCACGAGTTTTAATGACTCCAACCTAAGTGTATGTAAACTTCTGACTTCAACTGTACATTATATTAATTTAGCAGCAGGTGCTCTCATCCAAATTAGTCAGCGCTGTACTGTGTGTGGTGTAACCCAATGATCTTAGTACAGTGTATTGGCTGTCTGTGTCTGTGTGTGTGTCATGTCAACACTGTGGTAGGATAAACAGCTGTGTGGGCCAGTCCAATCACCGCAGCTTCCTGTTGACACTCCTCCTCTTCCTGTTGACCTCTCTGTATGGGATCAGTCTGGTGCTGCGCAGCGTGTGTCCTCAACAGAACCTTGTCACCGCTCTGGTCTACTGCCCTGGCGTCTACAACCAGCACAGGTAACACACACCATACATAATGCACACACACACAAGCTGTTACATGCTGACCAGACCGCATGTCGATTTTGTCCACCCACACCAGATGCGATCAGGACACGCAGGTTGAAATATCATAACAAACTCTGAAACAATTATATTAATTTGGGGACAAGTCAAAAAGCATGAAATATTTATGGCAATTTAACCAGCTAGCTTGCTGTTGCTAGCTCATTTGTCCTGGTATATTAACATTGGGTGGCTATTTTACCTGAAATGCACAAGGTCCTCTACTCCGACAATTAATCCACAGATAAAAGGGTAAAAGTTTGTTTTGAGTAATATCTCCTTCAGGCTTCTTCTTTGGACTTTATATGGCGGTTGGCAACCAATGTTAGGAGCATTACCACAACCGACTGGAGTGTGGACCTCAGTTCATCTTTCAAACACACACGTGGGCATATGCTCCTAAAAACCAATGAGGAGATAGAAGTGGCGGAACTTGCAGCGCATCAAGCATCACAAATAGAACCAAGTTCTATTTTAGCGCCTGGCTACGTGGACGCTCGTTAACTCGCGTAAACAGTATGGGTGCAATGATGGAATACCATGTATGTGTACATTTATTCTGCAACGCATGAGACGCGAGCGGTGTAGTCAGCATGTTGGGCATTAGAGGCTAAAATGAGCCTGTAAAATGAGGTGGTGTAGATCAATAGTGTCCTAAAATACCCACTGGCACCAGGGCCGTAACCACGGTTTTGGTGAGGTCGGGGAGCGGGTTGAAAGTTGAAGCTCATTTACTGCATTTCTTTACAATTTAAACACTTTAAAATGCTATTTGGAGAACAGGAAACACAAGCAAAAATGACCCTAGCCATTATCACGTTGGCTGCTGTAGGTTCATTCACCACAGTCGAACATAACGAACAAAGCACTGTTCGTAATTCCAATCCTGGTAACTCTTAAGGGAACAAGTGTTTTTATTTGCATCAAAGCATTATTTTCTTTTGTCTGGGACACTTAAAGCTGTGATGTTTTGGAATAATTGGATATTTACAGGGGAAATGTAGGTTGATTGAAGTTTCTATAAGAGACTTCATCATTATATTTTCCCCTACCTGCCCTACTACTGACCCAGATTTACAGAGCAGTTACTGTGGCTCAGCATGGCTTTGTTGTGTAAGGGTAAATGTGTGTTTGTGTGTGTTTACTGATAATGCTTGTTTTGTTGTTATGTGTGTAGTGTAACTGTCATTTTGTCTCCCACTCAGCACTGTAATAAATGTTATGTTGCTCAGATTTGTATATGTATAGCCCCTTCCCTCCCCCATGGGTGTTTTGTAGATCTGTATATTTATAGCCCCTTCCCTCCCCCATGGGTGTTTTGTAGACCTGTGTATGTATAGCCCCTTCCCTCCCCCATGGGTGTTTTGTAGATCTGTATAGCCCCTTCCCTCCCCCATGGGTGTTTTGTAGATCTGTATATTTATAGCCCCTTCCCTCCCCCATGGGTGTTTTGTAGATCTGTATATTTATAGCCCCTTCCCTCCCCCATGGGTGTTTTGTAGATCTGTATATTTATAGCCCCTTCCCTCCCCCATGGGTGTTTTGTAGATCTGTATATTTATAGCCCCTTCCCTCCCCCATGGGTGTTTTGTAGATCTGTGTATGTATAGCCCCTTCCCTCCCCCATGGGTGTTTTGTAGATCTGTATATTTATAGCCCCTTCCCTCCCCCATGGGTGTTTTGTAGATCTGTATATTTATAGCCCCTTCCCTCCCCCATGGGTGTTTTGTAGATCTGTATATTTATAGCCCCTTCCCTCCCCCATGGGTGTTTTGTAGATCTGTATATTTATAGCCCCTTCCCTCCCCCATGGGTGTTTTGTAGATCTGTATATTTATAGCCCCTTCCCTCCCCCATGGGTGTTTTGTAGATCTGTATATTTATAGCCCCTTCCCTCCCCCATGGGTGTTTTGTAGATCTGTATATTTATAGCCCCTTCCCTCCCCCATGGGTGTTTTGTAGATCTGTGGAATCTGTGGATTAAAGCTCCTCTCAGCTCATTGTTAACACATCTGGTTTCCGAAAATAGAGGGTTTGGGCTAGGGGCTAGAGATGGTTTTCAGGAATGTATGAGTCATGTCCTCTATTCAGTGTGTGTGTGTGTGTGTGTTCCAGCTCAGCGCTGTGTTTCACCTGTGCGTGGTATAGCTGCATAGTGACTAGTGGACTACTACACCTGCTGGTCCTGCAGCTCATCAATGTCAGCTACAATGTGACGGAGCGAGAGGCGCGCACCGCTCTCCGAGACAAGACTGCCCACAGTCTCTACTGGGGCCTTGTCGTTGACACAGGAGTCTACTCACATGGTTTTCGTGGCAACTGGGCAGAGTTCCTGACCATGGGAGAAGGCCCGGACACCCCCTGGCCCAGCCTCACTGACCTGGTGTAGCTGACCATTGGAGAAGGCCCGGACACCCCCTGGCCCAGCCTCACTGACCTGGGGTGCGTTCAACAAGGAAAATAGTTTGCGAACATTGGCTAATGTTAGCTAACATATTCCATTTGTTTTGTGTTAGCCACGACCATTCGCTAACGTTAGCTAACAGTCAGAAGGTAGTGTCGGTTTCAGGTCTTAACTGCCGCTACAAAATCAAGTGGCCATGTAGACTAAGTCATTTTCAGTTTGAATACTGTCGCTAAAAAGCCAGTAATCATTACAAAAAGTTTCACTGTAACATTTTGGAATATTTATTCAACTCAAATTGTTACTCTGGCAACATGTTCACCGCAAACAGAAGCTTTGTTGAACTCTCCTCTGGTGTAGCTGAGCTGCTCAACAGCATAATGGCATCGTTACATGCTGACCAGACCGCTCGTACGCATGTTGATTTTGTCCACCCACACCAGATGCGATCAGGACACGGAGGTTGAAATATCAAGTAATCGCTCCTCCAGTTTTGAACTCTGGACTTTATATGGTGGTTGGCAAACAACTTCAAGGTGTGTTACCACGACCGCTGAATCTCAGTTCATCTTTCAATCACCCAGTGGGTATATGCTCCTAAAAACTAATGTTCTATTTTAGCGCCTGGCTACGCGTACGCTTGTGAGCAGTGTGGGTGCGATGATTGAATAACATGTATGTGTACATAGATTTTGCGACGCGAGCGGTGTGGTCAGCATGTTAGAAGTCATTGATCAATTGGACGATCCAGGTAGAAGTTGCCTACAGATCTAGTCATCTCTTACCCTCATACAATCTGACTTTAACCGTTAGGGGGAAGTACATAAAACTGAGCGTAGATCAGTCTGGGTGGGGGCAACTTCACCCTACTCTGTGATAGAGGCGTCACTACAGACCCTGGTTCGATCCCGGACTGTATCACAACCGGCCATGATCGAGAGTCCCATAGGGCGGCGCACAATTGGCCCACCGTTGTAAATAAGAATTTGTTCTTAACTGACTTGCCTGGTTAAATAAATGAAAATAAATATAGACAAGAGTTGGAGGATGTGGCTGCTGTACTATCTTTCACCACCAGATGGCAGCATATCTCCACACCTCAGACTGTAAAGACATCTCCCTCTCTCCTGTTAATCAGTCTTCTACCTTGTCTGTCTGTATGTCCCCTCCCTATCTATTATGTCTTTCTGTTCTCCCCAGTCAGTCTTTCTGTCCTCTCCTTCCCTATTCTGTCTGGGACTGGGAGGGAGGCCGAGCCAGTCTGAAATCACAAGCCTTTGTTAAGGTGTCACAGTGATCGGTTCTGTTGTGAAGTAGCGCCCCCCACAATACCGTCCCTGAGCTGAACCATAGGCTACAATAACACACAACCACTTCTGTTAACTTTACTGACTGACAGCCTCAATCAAATCTCACCATCTCTACCCCTCTCTCTCTCTCCCTGACCTTTTCTCCCATTCTAGTGCTGCAATTGCTCCGTGCACCTTTCATCCATCTATCTCTCCATCGATCTGTCTCACGCTCCCTCTCTCTCTTCATTTTCCTCGCGCAATCTCTTTCCAGGGTCCTTCTACCATTCTCTTGCTCTCTCCCTCCTCAGTTGAAGTGCCTTTGATGGGAGAGGTGACCAAACCACATGACCAAAATAAAATGAAGCCCTAGACGTTCCTTTCAACACTGATTAACACTCCTCAAGAAAGGAACAGCTGTTGTCACTATATGTTATTTTTATGTACAACAGTTCCTGTGAGCTTCAGAAGGAAACATAGGTTATGGGTATTTATCAAACCGCATCGTGTTGATACATCTCTTGTGAAGATGAAGTGTTGTTGCATTAAACATCACATTTACATTTTAGTCATTTGCTTACAGAAGCAATTAGGATAAAGTGCCTTGCTCAAGGGAACATTGATTTTTCACCTAGTCAGCACAGGGATTCAAACCAGCAACCTTTCAGTTACTGGCCCAAAGCCCTTTTACATGTTCTGGCTGAAAGCACCATGCTCTACCAACTGAGCTACACAGGACTTAAGAGAATAAAACAACAAAAGCACAGAGTTGTGGGAGAACAACTTCGACAGACTACCCACAGTGAGAATCGTTTATGGTGATATATGAAACACATAATGCTTTTTATTTTGTATGGCTTCAAGCTCTTGTCAAACTGCATCAAACTGTGACTTCAAAAATATTAAATAACCTGAATTTTAACTGCAATTGTAAATGAGTCATTGCTGTTACAAAAGTTTCCAAACTGTCTTCATTAAAACTTGTATCCACCTTTCTCAGGTAATGAAGGTAGACCAACAGCTGGTATGTGTGTGCTTGTTACAGCAGCAACTTAATCATCTGCTTTGGGTCCTATCCACTGATTTATCCTCTATGCAAGTATTCTCTGCCTGCCTGCCTGTCTGAGTGTACTGTACGTATGTCTACTGTACATGTGTGTGTCCTGTGGGTCACAGAGGGCCTTGTTCCCAGGTACAGTCCAGAGGAGAAGAGCAGAAGTCAGGGAGGACCTCTGCCACTCGGCGTCTCAGCTGCTCCCTCCTGGTCTCCCTCCCTCTCTCCTCGCGCAGCCACCCCGGATACCGTCTCCAGGCTTGGAAACAGCTCCGCACCGCCCGCCTGGGACAAGGACGGGGAGGAGAGAAACCAAGAGGGACAGACAGACATGCACACACAGGACAGAGAGGGGACAGAGAGAAGCAAACAGAACAACTTAGAAATCGCTTACAACAACAAGCGATTATACAGTCAGGTCCTACATATGGAGCATGTCTGCATCTTACACAGTAGGATCAGGTGGCTAGGACAGGTGTCATGTTTCTAGGACAGGTGTCATGTTTCTAGGACAGGTGTTATTGGTACAGGCAGTAAAGGCCCATGTAAACACACCCACCTGGTACTGTGTTCCTGAGCCTGCTGCTCCCGATCCCAATCTGCCATCCTCTCCTGGGTCACGTGATCTAGCAGTCCAATCAGAGCCCTCTTCAGAGTATGCATGCGCCAGAACCGCTCAGCCCGCCGTTCCAGAACCATGCATTGATCCTTCAGCTGAGCCAGAACATGTAAAACAGAACGGGTCAGGGGTGGATAAGGGGTCAGGGGTGGATAAGGGGTCAGGGGTGGATAAGGGGTCAGGGGTGGATAAGTGGTCAGGGGTGGACAAGGGGTCAGGGGTGGACAAGGGGTCAGGGGTGGACAAGGGGTCAGGGGTGGATAAGGGGTCGGGGGTGGATAACGGGTCAGGTCTGGATAAGGGGTCAGGTCTGGATAAGGGGTCAGGGGTGGATAACGGGTCAGGGGTGGATTAAGGGTCAGGGGTGGATAAGGGGTCAGGGGTGGATAAGGGGTCAGGGGTGGATAACGGGTCAGGTCTGGATAAGGGGTCAGGGGTGGACAAGGGGTCAGGGGTGGATAACGGGTCAGGGGTGGATTAAGGGTCAGGGGTGGATTAAGGGTCAGGGGTGGATAAGGGGTCAGGGGTGGATAACGGGTCAGGGGTGGATAAGGGGTCAGGGGTGGATAATGGGTCAGGGGTGGATAAGGGTCAGGTCTGGATAACAGGTTAGGCGTGGATAACGGGTCAGGTCTGGATAACGGGTCAGGTCTGGATAACGGGTCAGGGGTGGATAAGGGGTCAGGTCTGGATAACGGGTCAGGGGTGGATAAGGGTCAGGTCTGGATAACAGGTCAGGTCTGGATAACGGGTCAGGGGTGGATAAGGGTCAGGTCTGGATAACAGGTCAGGGGTGGATAAGGGTCAGGTCTGGATAACGGGTCAGGTCTGGATACAGTACACAGGAATGTCCATATCAATAGGGACTGATATACCAAAGACTGCCCACCACATCGCTATTAAACTGAGATCAGTATTATAATGTATTTATGTTGGGAAAATGACAGAGTGGCCTTTTGTATGCCTCAGTCTCTATTTGTGTGAGAGTTCGTGTGTATCTTCTATGTATAGCTAGAGAACGCCTGGTATCTCCAGGAGGGATAGGTTTCATTTTTGTCTTCATCTGTTGTCTAGTACTGTCTAGCTAGCTAGGGCCATCTACTTTAGGTGCTGCCTCTCCCCAGTAACCTACTTGGTGTGTGAACTGCTCACTGCTCATAACTAGCAGATGATTGTTGACACATCAACCAGGATGAAGGGGCAGGGCAATTTGTGACTGTTGTTTTGGTCATCAGTGGCTGTATTGGAGGGGGAGAGGTTTCTCCTCTGCAAGGCAATCAGCAGTTAGTGTTAGTTCTTCAGTCTGCCCTGGTTTGTCAGCGGCGGTCATGTCAGTGGCAGTCTCATGGCCAAAACTAAGACTGCAGCCAAAACAATCCAGGCTGTATCACAACCAGCCATGATTGGCAGTCCCATAGAGTGGCATACAATTGGACCAGCGTCGTCCGGGTTGGGCCGGTGTAGGCCGTCATTGTAAATAAGAATTTGTTCATAACGGACTTGCCTAGTTAAATAAAGGTTCAATTAAAAAAATACTGTTCTGCGGTGTTGTTCGAGGAAGGAAAGAAAGGCTCTACTCTTACTTGAGTATCTTACCTAGTTATTTTCAGAATAGTTCATTCTGCTCTTTTGTAGCTTTGTCAACTGTGTGTTTTAATATGCCTGTTCACTCCTCTCCCTGTAGGTTTTACAGACTCTCCCCACCCCTTGGCTGCAGCCCTTCTAATTTAGTGTACCCTGCGCACACAACCCATGAGGAATTCCTTGTCTCCGGCAGGGTTTGGACCTGCTGATCTGCGGTCAAGAACGCTGTGTTCATCTTAGTCTATGCTGCCCTTATTGACCCAGACAGAGACCTGGATCACCCCAGAGAATACTACTACTCCAGCTTCTCTCTCTTCATCTGACTACTTGTTCTCGCATAGTCCGAGACCATCTGGTTGTCGTGGTGATGGCACAGGGCTACTCATTTTTCCTAAGTGGAGATTTTCTCTGTTCTCCCTCACTCACTCACCTGTCCATTTCTTCACTTGTCCACCTACCCGATCACCCACCAGGTGCCCTTAGAGAATTCCTCAATGAGCTTGACACCTTGATAAGCTCATTTCCTGACAATGGGCTCACCGCTCTTATTGGGCGACTTCAACCTCCCAACGTCTGGCTTCGATTAATTTATTTCCACCCGTTTCTTTCCCCTCCTTGCCTCTTTTGACCTCACCCTTTCCCAGTCCCCTCAAACTCACAAGGCAGGCAATACGCTTGACCTCATCTATACTAGAGGCTGTTTGCCTACTGATCTAATGGAAACACCCCTCCCCTCTACCTTCTCTTCCTCCCCTCGACCTTCTCTTCCTCTGTATCTGCTGCTAAAGCCACTTTCTATCCCTCTAAATGTAAAGCTTCTGCCTCTAACCTTAGGAAACTCTTATCCACCTTCTCTCTCCTTAATCGTCCACCCCCTACCCCTCCCTCTCTGCAGCTGACCACTTTGAAAAGAAGGTTGACGACATCCGCTCATCATTCACTCAGCCTATTGAGTCCACTGGTCTCACTCACACAGAACTACCCTACGCTTTGACCTCTTTCTCCCCTCTCTTTCCAGATGAAATACTGTGACTAGTGAGGTCTGGCCGTCCGACATGCCAGCTCGACCCCATCCCAGACCATCTCTGGAGATCTTCAAGACCGGTTTCTCAACCAAGACTCCTCTTCTCTGTGTCACGGAGGCCATCCACACTGCCAAAGTGGACTTTCTCTCCTCTGTTTTCATCCTCCTAGATCTATCCGCTGCCTTTGACCCTCTGAACCATCAGATCCTCCTCTCCACCTTCTCACAACTGGGCATCTCAGACTCTGCATCCTACCTGGCAGAACGTTCCTACCAGGTGACGTGGAGAGGATCTGTGTCTGCACCACACACTCCCACTACTGGTGTCCCCCAGGGCTCGGTTCTAGACCCTCTCCTCTTCTCTCTACACCAAGTCACTAGGCTCCGTCATATCCTCACATTGTATCTCCTATCAATGTTATGCGGATGACACTCAACTACTTTTCTCCTTCACTCAAATGTACTTTTTGGTCAACCAGCCAATGTTTCTAAAACAAATGTATTACTAGTAAGAAGTAATGGGGTATTGCTTAATCATTAGGTGAGACAAATGTTCGTTCAGCTGCCACTTTAAGGGATGGGCCATTACCGTGGTAACTTGGTCACTTGTTTGTCTTTGATGAAGAAATCTCAGACTCTGACGTCTTCCTAGCAGCAGACCGTTGTCGCAGACTCAAACTAACATTGAACAACGTAGCGTGTGAATATAAAAGTCACACTTTAGTAGCCTTTCAGGTCAATTGGACCAACTTCTACATGTGGGCTTTGGATTGAAAAAAAAAAACAGTTCCCAAATTCTCTGTAACCACCCACCAACATGGCTGGTGAAATAGACATTCTTACCCACCAATGACAAACTCTACCCACATTTGGCGGGTGTTCATTTCCCACCTTGCTTCTGACACGCATCTCTGCGTGCCTGGCAGATATCTCGGCATGGATGGCAGCTCATCACCTCAAACTCAACGGAGCTGCTCTTCCTCCCGGGGAAGGCCTGCCTGCTCCACGACCTCTCCATCATGGTTGACAATTCTACAGGGTCCCCCTCCCGGAGTGCAAAAAACCTTGGCTTGACCCTGGACAACACCCTGTTGTTCTCTGCAAACACCAACGCTGTGACTCGCTCCTACAGATTCATGCTCTACAACATCTGTAGAGTACAACCCTACCTCACACAGGACGCAGTGCAGGTCCTTATCCAGGCACTTGTCATCTCCCATCTGGACTACTGCAACTCGCTGTTGGCTGGGCTCCCCACTTGTGCCATTAAACCCCTGCAAAACGCTGCAGCACACCGTAGTTCAACCTTCCGAAGTTCTCTCATGTCAGCCTGCTCCTCCACACACTCCACTGACTTCCAGTTGAAGCTCGCATCCACTACAAGACCATGGTGCTTACCTGCGGAACAGCAAGAGGAACTGCACCTTCCTACCTTCAGGCTATGGTCAAACCCTACACCCCAACCTGAGTACTCCGTTCTGCCACATCAGGTCTCTTAGCCCTCCCACCCCTACAGGAGGGCAGCTCCCGCTCAGCGCAGTCAAAGTTCTTCTCTGTCCTGAAACCCCAATGGTGGAACCAGCTTCCCCCTGAAGTTAGGACAGCAGAGTCCCTGCCCATCTTCATAAAACATCTGAAACGCTACCTCTCAAAGAGTATCTTAAATAATCCCACTGCACCCCTCTGAAAACACACCCAAGAAACTTCCATAAACTAACATCACACTTGACTCTCTTCCCCCTTACTAGTTCTGACTTTGTTGATAGCTACGTTATTGAGGAAACATTTACTTACTATGACTGAAATGTGGTTTTCCGACCTAGCTACTTAAGATGAATACACTCACTGTAAGTCGCTCTGGACAAGCACGTGTGTGTGTGTGTGGTGTTCATACACTCACCCTTTTCCAGTTGCCCAGGCTCCTCCGTAGCAGGATGTGTTGATGCAGTTGGTCGGCAGAGGCCCATTTCTGAGCCAGGGACTCGCCTGCTACCTGCTGCCAGGACAGCGTGCACCGTCTCAGGAGAGACTGCCTGTGATGAGCCCTGGCCAGCTGGAAGGGAATAAACAGAATACGGCGTATGCATGCACACCTATTCACAGGTAACAAACAATGGCATGGTACAACAGGATAAGGAACCTGCATGCCACTGAGGCGGACATGGTGAACATATATTGAGAAATTGACAGTACAATTTGACATTTATTTCCAACTCATGGTCTTTAAAGAAGATAGGACTTTGACCACTGGTAAATAAAGAGAATAGAGTTGTTGGGAATCGAGGTAAGTTGTTGGGAGTCAGGTAAACCAGTAGCAGAATAGAACATGGAATATGGAACGAGCTGTTCAGCTGCTCAAGATTGTATACAGTAAATTGGAAGTGAACATGTTGCTGAGCACAGGATTCTGCTGCGGGGAGGACATCTCATAATAATGGCCAGAAGAGAGTGAATGGAATGGCATCAAGCACCTGTAAACTATGTGTTTAATACCATTCCACCTATTCTGCCCCAGCCATTACCGTGAGCCTGTCCTCCCCAATTAAGGTGCCGCCAATCTCCTGTACAGCTGAGATGTTACACTGTCCATCTTAATGTCACTTGCCCATCAATCATTCTTCTCCTCCAACCCCTCTTCTCACTCTCTTCCTGTACTCCTCTCCTCTAGCCTCTCTCTCTTCCTGTACCCAGCTCCTCTAGCCTCTCTCTTCCTGTACCCAGCTCCTCTAGCCTCTCTCTTCCTGTACCCCTCTCCTCTAGCCTCTCTCTTCCTGTACCCCTCTCCTCTAGTCTCTCTCTTCCTGTACCCCTCTCTTCTAGCCTCTCTCTTCCTGTACCCAGCTCCTCTAGCCTCTCTCTTCCTGTACCCCTCTCTTCTAGCCTCTCTCTTCCTGTACCCAGCTCCTCTAGACTCACTCTCTTCCTGTACCCCGCTCCTCTAGCCTCTCTCTCTTCCTGTACCCCGCTCCTCTAGCCTCTCTCTTCCTGTACCCCTCTCCTCTAGTCTCTCTCTTCCTGTACCCCTCTCCTCTAGCCTCTCTCTTCCTGTACCCCGCTCCTCTAGCCTCTCTCTCTTCCTGTACCCCGCTCCTCTAGCCTCTCTCTTCCTGTACCCCTCTCCTCTAGCCTCTCTCTTCCTGTACCCCTCTCCTCTAGCCTCTCTCTTCCTGTACCCCTCTTCTAGCCTCTCTCTCTCTCTTCCTGAACCCCTCTTCTAGCATCTCTCTCTTCCTGTACCCCTCTCTTCTAGCCTCTCTCTTCCTGTACCCAGCTCCTCTAGCCTCTCTCTCTTCCTGTACCCAGCTCCTCTAGCCTCTCTCTCTTCCTGTACCCAGCTCCTCTAGCCTCTCTCTCTTCCTGTACCCCTCTCCTCTAGCCTCTCTCTTCCTGTACCCCTCTCCTCTAGTCTCTCTCTTCCTGTACCCCTCTCCTCTAGCCTCTCTCTTCCTGTACCCCTCTCCTCTAGCCTCTCTCTTCCTGTACCCCTCTCCTCTAGCCTCTCTCTTCCTGTACCCCTCTTCTAGCCTCTCTCTCTCTCTTCCTGAACCCCTCTTCTAGCCTCTCTCTTCCTGTACCCCTCTCTTCTAGCCTCTCTCTTCCTGTACCCCCGCTCCTCTAGCCTCTCTCTTCCTGTACCCCTCTCCTCTAGCCTCTCTCTTCCTGTACCCCTCTCCTCTAGCCTCACTCTTCCTGTTCCCCTCTCTTCTAGCCTCTCTCTTCCTGAACCCCTCTTCTAGCCTCTCTCTCTTCCTGTACCCCGCTCCTCTAGCCTCTCTCTTCCTGTACCCCGCTCCTCTAGCCTCTCTCTTCCTGTACCCCTCTCCTCTAGCCTCTCTCTTCCTGTACCCTCTTCTAGCCTCTCTCTCTCTCTTCCTGAACCCCTCTTCTAGCCTCTCTCTCTTCCTGTACCCCTCTCTTCTAGCCTCTCTCTTCCTGTACCCAGCTCCTCTAGCCTCTCTCTCTTCCTGTACCCCTCTCCTCTAGCCTCTCTCTTCCTGTACCCCTCTCCTCTAGTCTCTCTCTTCCTGTACCCCTCTCTTCTAGCCTCTCTCTTCCTGTACCCAGCTCCTCTAGCCTCTCTCTTCCTGTACCCCTCTCTTCTAGCCTCTCTCTTCCTGTACCCAGCTCCTCTAGACTCACTCTCTTCCTGTACCCCGCTCCTCTAGCCTCTCTCTCTTCCTGTACCCCGCTCCTCTAGCCTCTCTCTTCCTGTACCCCTCTCCTCTAGCCTCTCTCTTCCTGTACCCCTCTCCTCTAGCCTCTCTCTTCCTGTACCCCTCTTCTAGCCTCTCTCTCTCTCTTCCTGAACCCCTCTTCTAGCCTCTCTCTCTTCCTGTACCCCTCTCTTCTAGCCTCTCTCTTCCTGTACCCCTCTCTTCTAGCCTCTCTCTTCCTGTACCCCGCTCCTCTAGCCTCTCTCTTCCTGTACCCCTCTCCTCTAGCCTCTCTCTTCCTGTACCCCTCTCTTCTAGCCTCTCTCTTCCTGAACCCCTCTTCTAGCCTCTCTCTCTTCCTGTACCCCGCTCCTCTAGCCTCTCTCTTCCTGTACCCCTCTCTTCTAGCCTCTCTCTTCCTGTACCCAGCTCCTCTAGCCTCTCTCTTCCTGTACCCCGCTCCTCTAGCCTCTCTCTCTTCCTGTACCCCTCTCTATAGCCTCTCTCTTCCTGTACCCCTCTCTTCTAGCCTCTCTCTTCCTGTACCCCTCTCTTCTAGCCTCTCTCTTCCTGTACCCCTCTCTTCTAGTCTCTCTCTTCCTGTACCCCTCTCTTCTAGCCTCTCTCTTCCTGTACCCCTCTCTTCCTGTACCCCTCTCTTCTAGTCTCTCTTCCTGTACCCCTCTCTTCTAGCCTCTCTTCCTGTACCCCTCTCCTCTAGCCTCTCTCTCTTCCTGTACCCCGCTCCTCTAGCCTCTCTCTTCCTGTACCCCTCTCTTCTAGCCTCTCTCTTCCTGTACCCCTCTCTTCTAGCCTCTCTTCCTGTACCCCTCTTCTAGCCTCTCTTCCTCTACTCCTCTCCTCTAGCCTCTCTCTCTTCCTGTACCCCTCTTCTAGCCTCTCTCTCTTCCTGTACTCCTCTCCTCTAGCCTCTCTCTCTTCCTGTACCCCTCTCTCCTAGCCTCTCTCTTCCTGTACCCCTCTCTTCTAGCCTCTCTCTTCCTGTACCCCTCTCTTCTAGCCTCTCTCTTCCTGTACCCCTCTCTTCTAGCCTCTCTCTTCCTGTACCCAGCTCCTCTAGCCTAGCCTCTCTCTTCCTGTACCCAGCTCCTCTAGCCTAGCCTCTCTCTTCCTGTACCCAGCTCCTCTAGCCTCTCTCTTCCTGTACCCAGCTTCTCTAGCCTCTCTCTTCCTGCACCCCTCTCTTCTAGCCTTGCTCTTCCTGTACCCCTCTCTTCTAGCCTCTCTCTCTTCCTGTACCCCTCTCTTCTAGCCTCTTTCTTCCTGTACCCCTCTCTTCTAGCCTCTCTCTTCCTGTACCCAGCTCCTCTAGCCTCTCTCTCTTCCTGTACCCAGCTCCTCTAGCCTCTCTCTCTTCCTGTACCCCTCTCCTCTAGCCTCTCTCTTCCTGTACCCCTCTCCTCTAGCCTCTCTCTTCCTGTACCCCTCTCCTCTAGCCTCTCTCTTCCTGTACCCCTCTCCTCTAGCCTCTCTCTTCCTGTACCCCTCTCCTCTAGCCTCTCTCTTCCTGTACCC
Source organism: Oncorhynchus kisutch (assembly GCF_002021735.2). Classification (NCBI taxonomy): domain Eukaryota; kingdom Metazoa; phylum Chordata; class Actinopteri; order Salmoniformes; family Salmonidae; genus Oncorhynchus; species Oncorhynchus kisutch. Next base: position 74,777,901 of record NC_034184.2, read on the forward strand.
CTCTCTTCTAGCCTCTCTCTTCCTGTACCCCTCTCTTCTAGCCTCTCTCTTCCTGTACCCCGCTCCTCTAGCCTCTCTCTTCCTGTACCCCTCTCCTCTAGCCTCTCTCTTCCTGTACCCCTCTCTTCTAGCCTCTCTCTTCCTGAACCCCTCTTCTAGCCTCTCTCTCTTCCTGTACCCCGCTCCTCTAGCCTCTCTCTTCCTGTACCCCTCTCTTCTAGCCTCTCTCTTCCTGTACCCAGCTCCTCTAGCCTCTCTCTTCCTGTACCCCGCTCCTCTAGCCTCTCTCTCTTCCTGTACCCCTCTCTATAGCCTCTCTCTTCCTGTACCCCTCTCTTCTAGCCTCTCTCTTCCTGTACCCCTCTCTTCTAGCCTCTTTCTTCCTGTACCCCTCTCTTCTAGCCTCTCTCTTCCTGTACCCAGCTCCTCTAGCCCCTCTCTCTTCCTGTACCCCTCTTCTAGCCTCTCTCTCTTCCTGTACCCAGCTCCTCTAGCCCAACTCTCTTCCTGTACCCCTCTTCTAGCCTCTCTCTCTTCCTGTACCCCTCTCTTCTAGCCTCTCTCTCTTCCTGTACCCCTCTCTTCTAGCCTCTCTCTCTTCCTGTACCCCTCTCTTCTAGCCTCTTTCTTCCTGTACCCCTCTCTTCTAGCCTCTCTCTTCCTGTACCCAGCTCCTCTAGCCTCTCTCTCTTCCTGTACCCAGCTCCTCTAGCCTCTCTCTCTTCCTGTACCCCTCTCCTCTAGCCTCTCTCTTCCTGTACCCCTCTCCTCTAGCCTCTCTCTTCCTGTACCCCTCTCCTCTAGCCTCTCTCTTCCTGTACCCCTCTCCTCTAGCCTCTCTCTTCCTGTACCCCTCTCCTCTAGCCTCTCTCTTCCTGTACCCCTCTTCTAGCCTCTCTCTCTCTCTTCCTGAACCCCTCTTCTAGCCTCTCTCTTCCTGTACCCCTCTCTTCTAGCCTCTCTCTTCCTGTACCCCGCTCCTCTAGCCTCTCTCTTCCTGTACCCCTCTCCTCTAGCCTCTCTCTTCCTGTACCCCTCTCCTCTAGCCTCACTCTTCCTGTTCCCCTCTCTTCTAGCCTCTCTCTTCCTGAACCCCTCTTCTAGCCTCTCTCTCTTCCTGTACCCCGCTCCTCTAGCCTCTCTCTTCCTGTACCCCGCTCCTCTAGCCTCTCTCTTCCTGTACCCCTCTCCTCTAGCCTCTCTCTTCCTGTACCCCTCTTCTAGCCTCTCTCTCTCTCTTCCTGAACCCCTCTTCTAGCCTCTCTCTCTTCCTGTACCCCTCTCTTCTAGCCTCTCTCTTCCTGTACCCAGCTCCTCTAGCCTCTCTCTCTTCCTGTACCCCTCTCCTCTAGCCTCTCTCTTCCTGTACCCCTCTCCTCTAGTCTCTCTCTTCCTGTACCCCTCTCTTCTAGCCTCTCTCTTCCTGTACCCAGCTCCTCTAGCCTCTCTCTTCCTGTACCCCTCTCTTCTAGCCTCTCTCTTCCTGTACCCAGCTCCTCTAGACTCACTCTCTTCCTGTACCCCGCTCCTCTAGCCTCTCTCTCTTCCTGTACCCCTCTCCTCTAGCCTCTCTCTTCCTGTACCCCTCTCCTCTAGCCTCTCTCTTCCTGTACCCCTCTTCTAGCCTCTCTCTCTCTCTTCCTGAACCCCTCTTCTAGCCTCTCTCTCTTCCTGTACCCCTCTCTTCTAGCCTCTCTCTTCCTGTACCCCTCTCTTCTAGCCTCTCTCTTCCTGTACCCCGCTCCTCTAGCCTCTCTCTTCCTGTACCCCTCTCCTCTAGCCTCTCTCTTCCTGTACCCCTCTCTTCTAGCCTCTCTCTTCCTGAACCCCTCTTCTAGCCTCTCTCTCTTCCTGTACCCCGCTCCTCTAGCCTCTCTCTTCCTGTACCCCTCTCTTCTAGCCTCTCTCTTCCTGTACCCAGCTCCTCTAGCCTCTCTCTTCCTGTACCCCGCTCCTCTAGCCTCTCTCTCTTCCTGTACCCCTCTCTATAGCCTCTCTCTTCCTGTACCCCTCTCTTCTAGCCTCTCTCTTCCTGTACCCCTCTCTTCTAGCCTCTCTCTTCCTGTACCCCTCTCTTCTAGTCTCTCTCTTCCTGTACCCCTCTCTTCTAGTCTCTCTCTTCCTGTACCCCTCTCTTCTAGCCTCTCTCTTCCTGTACCCCTCTCTTCCTGTACCCCTCTCTTCTAGTCTCTCTTCCTGTACCCCTCTCTTCTAGCCTCTCTCTTCCTGTACCCCTCTCCTCTAGCCTCTCTCTCTTCCTGTACCCCGCTCCTCTAGCCTCTCTCTTCCTGTACCCCTCTCTTCTAGCCTCTCTCTTCCTGTACCCCTCTCTTCTAGCCTCTCTTCCTGTACCCCTCTTCTAGCCTCTCTTCCTCTACTCCTCTCCTCTAGCCTCTCTCTCTTCCTGTACCCCTCTTCTAGCCTCTCTCTCTTCCTGTACTCCTCTCCTCTAGCCTCTCTCTCTTCCTGTACCCCTCTCTCCTAGCCTCTCTCTTCCTGTACCCCTCTCTTCTAGCCTCTCTCTTCCTGTACCCCTCTCTTCTAGCCTCTCTCTTCCTGTACCCCTCTCTTCTAGCCTCTCTCTTCCTGTACCCAGCTCCTCTAGCCTAGCCTCTCTCTTCCTGTACCCAGCTCCTCTAGCCTAGCCTCTCTCTTCCTGTACCCAGCTCCTCTAGCCTCTCTCTTCCTGTACCCAGCTTCTCTAGCCTCTCTCTTCCTGCACCCCTCTCTTCTAGCCTTGCTCTTCCTGTACCCCTCTCTTCTAGCCTCTCTCTCTTCCTGTACCCCTCTCTTCTAGCCTCTTTCTTCCTGTACCCCTCTCTTCTAGCCTCTCTCTTCCTGTACCCAGCTCCTCTAGCCCCTCTCTCTTCCTGTACCCCTCTTCTAGCCTCTCTCTCTTCCTGTACCCAGCTCCTCTAGCCCAACTCTCTTCCTGTACCCCTCTTCTAGCCTCTCTCTCTTCCTGTACCCCTCTCTTCTAGCCTCTCTCTCTTCCTGTACCCCTCTCTTCTAGCCTCTCTCTCTTCCTGTACCCCTCTCTTCTAGCCTCTCTCTCTTCCTGTACCCCTCTCTTCTAGCCTCTCTCTCTTCCTGTACCCCTCTCTTCTAGCCTCTCTCTCTTCCTGTACCCCTCTCTTCTAGCCTCTCTCTCTTCCTGTACCCCTCTCTTCTAGCCTCTTTCCATCTCTCTGCCAGTTCAATTTGTCCTACTGGTTCTAACAAACAGGTAGTCAAGCAGGTGCTAAACAGAATACTGTAAGGGTGATTAGGGTGTATGTGCATTTGGTTTAAGATGTTGTGTGTGTGTGTGTGCCATATTTCCATTGGAATTATGTGAGGGTTTGTTAGATAAATAGTCTTCTATGTCTGTTTGTGTATTTGGGAGTAGCTGTGAATACATGAGTGTGTATTTCAGTGTAGCTGCATGAGTGTGTAAGTGAGTAGCTGCGAATACATGTAAGTGAGTAGCTGCGAATACATGTGTAAGTGAGTAGCTGCGAATACATGTGTAAGTGAGTAGCTGCGAATACATGTGTAAGTGAGTAGCTGCGAATACATGTGTAAGTGAGTGTAGCTGCGAATACATGTGTAAGTGAGTAGCTGCGAATACATGTGTAAGTGAGTAGCTGTGAATACATGTGTAAGTGAGTAGCTGTGAATACATGTGTAAGTGAGTAGCTGTGAATACATGTGTAAGTGAGTAGCTGCGAATACATGTGTAAGTGAGTAGCTGCGAATACATGTGTAAGTGAGTAGCTGTGAATACATGTGTAAGTGAGTAGCTGTGAATACATGTGTAAGTGAGTGTAGCTGTGAATACATGTGTAAGTGAGTGTAGCTGTGAATACATGTGTAAGTGAGTAGCTGTGAATACATGTGTAAGTGAGTAGCTGTGAATACATGTGTAAGTGAGTAGCTGCGAATACATGTGTAAGTGAGTGTAGCTGTGAACACATGTGTAAGTGAGTGTAGCTGTGAACACATGTGTAAGTGAGTGTAGCTGTGAATACATGTGTAAGTGAGTGTAGCTGTGAACACATGTGTAAGTGAGTGTAGCTGTGAACACATGTGTAAGTGAGTGTAGCTGTGAACACATGTGTAAGTGAGTAGCTGTGAATACATGTGTAAGTGAGTGTAGCTGTGAATTGTTTATTTTTAAATTTTTAGCCCTTTTTCTCCCCAATTTCGTGGTATCCAATTGTTGTTTTTTTGTAGCTACTATCTTGTCTCATCGCGGGAGAGACGAAGGTTGAAAGTCATGTGTCCTCCAATACACAACCCAACCAAGCCGCACTGCTTCTTAACACAGCGCGCATCCAACCCGAAAGCCAGCCACACCAATGTGTCGGAGGAAACACAGTGCACCTGGCAACCTTGGTTAGCGTGCACTGCGCCCGGCCCGCCACAGGAGTTGCTGGTGCGCGATGAGACAAGGATATCCCTACCGACCAAGCCCTCCCTAACCCGGACGACGCTAGGCCAATTGTGCGTCGTCCCACGGACCTCCCGGTCGCGGCCGGTTGCGACAGAGCCTGGGCGCGAACCCAGGGTCTGGTGGCACAGCTGGCGCTGCAGTACAGCGCCCTTAACCACTGCGCCACCTGGGAGGCCCTTACATGAGTGTATTTGAGTGCAGCTGCGAATACATCAAAGGACTGTCACCAGACGAGGCCCTTCAGCGCATCCCCAGGAATGACAAGACCTTTCTGCTGGGTGACTTCAATAATAGGATGAGACAAAACAACAGGATATGGAGTGCTGGGTAGGCATGGTGTTGGTCAGGTCAATAAGAACGGCATGACACTGCTAACTATGTGCCGAGCACAATCTCATCATCCCTGACACCTTGTCCCAGCAGAAGAACAAATATAAAACATTATGGATGCCCCCACGCTCCAGACACTGGCCCCTGATTGACTACATCATGGATGCCCCCACGCTCCAGACACTGGCCCCTGATTGACTACATCATAGTGAGACGTTCTGGCACTAATGACGTCCTGCTGACAACTACCATGAGGGGTGCAGAATGCTGGACAGATCACCGTATGACACTGATAATATGTCCCCCCCACAACACCTGCAGTAAGAGGCATCTGCACTGTACCCGGCTTGAGAAATCTACAGAAATGGACGAGTTCCATCACTCTCTCGCTGAAAGGCTGAGGGACACTGAGCCTCTTCTGAGCTGAAAGGCTGAGGGAGACTGAGCCTCTTCTGAGCTGAAAGGCTGAGGGAGACTGAGCCTATTCTGAGCTCAGAGGTCCCCATGGATCAGAAGTGGGCAGCTGTCAGCTCAGTGCTCTATCAGGCAGCGGCCCACTCCATTGGCCACAGAGGTAGGAATCATCAGGACTGGTTCGATGAGAACTCGGACACCATCACAATCTTACTGGACAATATGCGCACAGGGCTACTCAACAGCCCTTCGCCAGCAATGGAGAACATCACGCAAGGAAGTGCAAACACTCGTGTGCTCTGCAGAACAAAGGGTGGACGAATAAGACACAGGAAATCCACATTTATGCCGACAAAAATGACATGCACAATCTCTACATCTCCACTAAAGCTATCAATGGTCCTAGAAGTTGCTCCATCACCCCCTGAAGACATGGTCTGACTCTCTTGAAGGACCAAAACCAGATCCTGTTGAGGTTCGGCTGACCATTTTGAAGCACTATTTAACCAGCGCTCTCCAACAGACCACTCCATCCTGGAAGAACTGCCTGTCCATCTACCCATTTCAAAACCTCAACTATTTGCCAACCTTCCAAGAGGTGTTATTAGCTCAAGAACAACATACAGCCATGCATGTCCCCACCAACACAGACTGAGACATACAGACTTAGACCTACTACCATGCCTCTTCCCGCCAACACAGACTGAGACATACAGCCATGCCTGTCCCCACCAACACACATACAGACTGAGACATACAGCCATGCCTGTCCCCACCAACACAGACATACAGACTGAGACATGCCTGTCCCCACCAACACACATACAGACTGAGACATACAGCCATGCCTGTCCCCACCAACACACATACAGACTGAGACATACAGCCATGCCTGTCCCCACCAACACACATACAGACTGAGACATACAGCCATGCCTGTCCCCACCAACACACATACAGACTGAGACATACAGCCATGCCTGTCCCCACCAACACACATACAGACTGAGACATACAGCCATGCCTGTCCCCACCAACACACATACAGACTGAGACATACAGCCATGCCTGTCCCCACCAACACACATACAGACAGACATACAGCCATGCCTGTCCCCACCAACACATACATACATACAGACAGACATACAGCCATGCCTGTCCCCACCAACACATACATACATACATACAGACTGAGACATACAGCCATGCCTGTCCCCACCAACAGATATACAGACTGAGACATACTACCATGCCTGTCCCCACCAACACAGAATGAGACATACTACCATGCCTGTCCCCACCAACACAGAATGAGACATACAGATTGAGACATACTACCATGCCTGTCCCCACCAACACAGAATGAGACATACAGATTGAGACATACTACCATGCCTGTCCCCACCAACACAGAATGAGACATACAGATTGAGACATACTACCATGCCTGTCCCCACCAACACAGAATGAGACATACAGACTGAGACATACTACCATGCCTGTCCCCACCAACACAGAATGAGACATACTACCATGCCTGTCCCCACCAACACAGAATGAGACATACAGACTGAGACATACTACCATGCCTGTCCCCACCAACACAGAATGAGACATACAGACTGAGACATACTACCATGCCTGTCCCCACCAACACAGACTGCACATGCCCCACCTGCAATAAAGTGTGTGGATCTCAGATTGGACTCTACAGCCACCAAAGAATTCCCCGTTAACTCTGAAATGGAAGTCATCATGGGATACGATGGACTCCCATAAGCGAATACAATATGGTGTCTGCTGTGTTTGATTGGCTGTCAAGAGCTATGTGACTCTAGGGGAAGGTGTGTGAGTGTGTGTTGAGTCTCTCTGTGCAGACCCTGCATGGGGCCAGTTGATTGGTCGAGGCCGACAGCGCCAGTGATTACCTGAGTGTTGGCTTGGGTCTGGGCGACTAGGCGTTTCCATGGCTCCAGGCCTCGCCGTAGTAAAAGAGTTCTGTGGTAGTGTTGCTGGGCCTGGGTCTGGAGCTGCTGGTCTCGCTCCAACCTCCACTGTTTCTCCTGCTCCCTCTGAATACACACACAGTCAGTCAGGCACACACACACACACACACACACACACACACAATCAGTCAGACACACAGACACACAGTCAGACACACAATCAGTCAGACACACACACACACAGTCAGACAGAGACACATTCACACACACACAGGTACTTACTGTGTTAATGTGTAGCTGCTTTATGTACACATGGTTCTGTTTTATGTTTGTGATTAAGCTGCTAGTATCAGAACTAGGAACCACATTTTCAAGAGCTTCTAAATGTCTAGTTAGATCTGACCATCAAGCTGTGTCAGTGTGATGTAAAGCCAACATTATCACACATAACATTGACCAACCATTGTATCAATGCTTTGAACAGCTACCATCAAAACATCACTACAGAACTAAGGGAATAAAAATGGAATGTTCAATGTGTTTCCATCGCATTTTTAACTCTAGTTTTGATAGTTAGCGATAGTTTGATAGTTAGCGATAGTTTTGATAGTTAGTTTTGATAGTTAGCGATAGTTTTGATAGTTAGCGATAGTTTTGATAGTTAGCGATAGTTTTGATAGTTAGCGATAGTTTTGATAGTTAGTTTTGATAGTTAACGATAGTTTTGATAGTTAGTGATAGTTTTGATAGTTAGTGATAGTTTTGATAGTTAGTTTTGATAGTTAACGATAGTTTTGATAGTTAGTGATAGTTAGCGATAGTTTTGTCATAACTGTTACGTTAAATAGCAAATGTGCCTACTCTACTTCTGTCTGCATTTACATTGTACTGAAGCGTCCTGTTTCATCACAGCTGTTGTGATTTTTATTATAAATGTATGTTATGACTTGCATAAAGACTGGATGGAAATGTGGTGACTGTCACATTTATTTTGGCTTTGTTTCGGGGAAAAAAAATGTCATTTTCCTTGACAGAATAATTATTCTCATCTGCATTTGACAGATATTACTTTCACCACTAGAGGGCAATTGGATGATTTCTGTGGGTCTGTCCTCCCTAAATGGACTGTTTTTGTGCTTGGCAGTTCTCAGCTGTTAGCAGCCAATGGCTAGCAGTTCCTTACTGGCGATTTAAAAACTGAGGATTCCTTTTTTTTTTTTTTTCTCTCTTCTCTCAAGTCATTGCTAAATTATTCAATATGACAAATCAAACATTAAACCTCAAACAATTCATGGTATCCTCGTAAACAATTCATTTAAAATAAAAAAATAAAAAATGAAGACCCAGTGTTTATTTGCTCAAATGTGTGCCGTTGCCCAGCTATTAAAAGGGACAGACGTTTAAGTTTAACGTTATATTATGTTATTATTATGTATTGCATACGTGTTAATGACATCTATGTGTATATATACTGAACAAATATAAAATATATAAAATGCAAACATTTCTATGATTTTAGTGAGTTAGAGTTCATTTAAGGAAATCAGTCAATTGAAATCAATTCATTAGGCCCTTATCTTTGGATTTTACATGACTAGGCAAACCAGGCCCACCCATTGGGGAGCCAGGCCCAGCCAATCAGAATGAGGTTTTCCCCACAAAAGGGTTTTACTACAGACAGAAATACTCCTCAGTTTCATCAGCTGTCTGGGTGGCTGCTACCATACGATCCCGCAAGTGAAGAAGCTGGATGTGGAGGTCCTGGGCTGGCGTGGTTACACGTGGTCTGTGGTTGTGAGGCCGTACTGCCAAATTCTCTAAAACGATGTTGGAGGCAGCTTATGGTAGAGAAATGAACATCCAATTATCTGGCAACAGCTCTGGCAGACCTTCCTGCAGTCAGCATGCCAATTGCACGCTCCCTCAAAACTTGAGACATCTCTGGCATTGTGGGACAAAACTGCACATTTTAAAGTAGCCTTTTATTGTCCCCAGCACAAGGTGCACCTTTGTAATGATTATGCTGTATAACCAGCTTCTTGATATGCCACACCTGTTAGGTGGATGAATTATCTTGGCAAAGGAGAAATGCTCACTAACAGGGATGTAAACACATTTGTGCAAAACATTTTAGAGACAAGCTTTTTGGGACCTTTTATTTCAGCTCATGAAACATGGGACCAACCCTTTAGATGTTGCATTTATATTTTTGTTCAGTATGTGTTGCTGTAGTGTCCCTGTGATGGCAAGAAATAATATCTGGGTCCGTATGTATCAAGCGTCACAGAGTAGGCGTGCTGATCTAGGATCTAAAGTCCTAAATATACTCTCAGTGAAGTGGAAGCTTTTTTTCAAATACGCCTTTCAACTTGAACGTTGTCCCCAGTACAGTTCCACTGTAAACATTGCGTCACCTCTCTCTCTTGTCTCTTCTCCTCCCTCCTCCTTTCCACTGCTCTACGTTTCTCATCCTCCTCCTCCCGCTGCCTCTCCTTCACTGCTGTTTTCAGCTGGGCCTGAGAAGAGAAGAAAGTTTAATGTAATGCTTCCTAGCACACTTTCCCAGACCCTCTCCAGTGGACTGCACACACACTCCCCTGCAAAGAGGTTCATTGTCCCCAATAACTTTATATATACTTCAATAGCATCTCTAATTCCCAGCCTCTATTGACCTATCTGAACAACACCAAACTATTCCATATCCCCCACTGGCCTAAACATTTCTCACCAGCCTCTCCTCCTCCTCCTTTCTCTTCAGCTCCTCCACCTCCCTCCTGCGCTCCGCTCGCTGACGAGCACGTTCCTCCATGGCTGAGAAGGGGAGAGAGAGGGAGACCAATAGGAGAACCTTTTTGGTTCCAGGTAGAACTATTTTGGGTTCCATATACTGTAGAACCCTCTTTGGAAAGGGTCCTACCTGAAACCAAAAGGGGTTCTTCAAAGGGTTCTCCTATGGGGACAGCCGAAGAACCCTTTTTGGTTCTAGATAGCACCTTTTTTCCTAATGTACATACAGTGCATTTGGAAAGTATTCAGACCCCATGACTTTTTGCACATTTTGTTACGCCTTATTGATTAAACTATTTTTCCCACAATCTATGACAAATGACAAAGCGAAAATAGGTTTTTAGAAATGTATTAAATGTAAATGTATTAAAAATAAAAAACAGATACATTATTTATATAAGTAGTCAGACACTTTGCAATGAAACTCGAAATTGAGCTCAGGTGCATCCTGTTTCCATTTGTTCCGAATCCTCCTCCTTTCCATTTTCTCCGAATCCTCCTCCTTCTCCCAGACTGGCTCTGGTTTACTCCTCGGCTCCGCCGACTGCTCCAAGTGCCCCCCCCCCCAAAATGTTTTTATTGGGGTTTCTGTGGTCACCTTGACTCCTCGTATCGTCGCCTTTCCTCCTGTGCTATCTCCACCTGCTTCCATGGCAGGGTCTTGTCCCCTGCCATTACCTCCTCCCAGGTCCAGGATGTCCTCCACTCATCTTTCTCCCGGGCCCAGGATATCCGCTCCTCATTCACACGCTGCTTGGTCCTTATTTGGTGGGTTATTCTGTCACGTTCGTCATATTGATGAGACCAAGGCGCAGCGTGATAATTCTTCTTTTAATTAACGAATAAACACTAAACAAACTAACAAAGAAACAAAACGAACGTGAAGCTATAAAACACCAGTGCTGACAGGCAACTACACATAGACAATAACCCACCAAACCAAAATGGAAAGTGGCAACATAAATAGGATCACCAATCAGAGACAACGATAAACTGCTGTCTCTGATTGGGAACCAATTCAGGCCACCATAGACCTACAAATACATAGACATATAGAAAAACCCCTAGATAAGACAAAAAACACACCCAACCTCGTCACACCCTGACCTGACCAAAATAATACATACAACATAGATAACTAAGGTCAGGGTGTGACACCATTGATCATCCTTGAGATGTTTCTACAAATTCATTGGAGTCCACCTGTGGTAAATTAAATGGAAAGGCACACACCTGTCTATATAAGGCCACACAGTTGACAGTGCATGTCAGAGAAAAAACCAAGCCATGAGGTTGAAGGAATTGCCGTAGAGCTCCGAGACAGGATTGTGTCGAGGCACAGATTGGGGAAGGATACCAAAACATTTCTGCAGCATTGAAGGTCTCCAAGAATACACCGGCCTCCCTCATTCTTAAATGGAAGAAGTTTGGAAACAGCAAGACTCTTCCTAGAGCTGGCCGCCCGGCCAAACTGAGCAATCAGGGGAGAAGGGACTTGGTCAGGGAGGTGACCAAGAACCCGTTGGTCACTCTGACAGACCTACAGAGTTCCTTTGTGGAGATGGGAGAACTGTCCAGAATGACAACTATTTCTGCCGCACTCCACCAATCAGGCCTTTATTGTAGAGTGGCCAGACGGAAGCCACTCCTCAGTTAAAAGCACATGACAGCCCGCTTGGAGTTTGCCAAAAGGCACCTAAAGACTCTCAGACCATGAGAAACAAGATTCTCTGGTCTGATTAAACCAAGATTGAACTATTTGGCCTAAATGACATGCGTCACATCTAGAGGAAACCTGGCACCATCCCTATGGTGAAGCATGGTGGTGGCGGCTTCATACTGTGGGGATGTTTTTCAGCGACAGGAAGACTAGTCAGGTTCGAGGGAAAGGTACAAAGAGATCCTTGATGAAAACCTGCTCCAGAGCACTCGGAACCTCAGACTGGGGCAAAGGTTCATCTTTTAACAGGCCAACAACCCTAAGCACACAGCCAAGACAACGCAGGAGTGGCTTCGTGACAAGTCTCTGAATGTCCTTGAGTGGCCTGGACTTGAACCCGATCAAACATCTCTAGAGAAACCTGAAAATAGCTTAGCAGTGACGCTCCCTGTCCAACCTGACAGAGCTTGAGATTATCTGCAGAGAGGTATGGAGAAACTCCCCAAACACAGGTATGCCAAGCTTATTATAGCATCATACCAAAGAAGGCTCGAGACTGAAATCGCTGCCAAAGGTGCTTCAACAAAGTACTGAGTAAAGGGTCTGAATACTTACAGTATCAGTGAAAAGTTTGGACACACCTATTCATTCAAGGGTTTTTCCTACATTGTAGAATAATAGTGAAGACATCAATGCTATGAATTAGCACATGGAATCATATAGTAACCAAAATATATTTTATATTTTAGATCCTTCAAGACGGTTGGAAAAGCATTCCAAATGAAGCTGGTTGAGAGAATGCCAGGAGTACAAAGCTGCCATCAGGGCAAAAGGTGGCTACTTTGAAGAATCTCAAATGTAAAATATATTTAGATTTGTTTACTACGTGATTCCACGTGTGTTATTTCATAGATATGATGTTGTCACTATTATTCTACAATGTAGAAAATAGTAAAAAATAAAGAAAAACCCTGGAATAAGTAGGTGTGTCAACTTTTGACTGGTACAGTTTTGTATTTTTAAGAAATATGCAAAAATGTCTAAAACCCTGTTTTTGCTTTTTCATTATGTGGTATTGTGTGTAGAGTGAGGGGGGAATAAACAATTGAATCAATTTTAGAATAAGGCTGTAACATAATAAAATATGGGGAAAGTCAAGGGGTTTGAATACTTTCCGAATGCACTGTACATTTGTGGTGTATTGTTCCAAAGGAGAATGTGTGTTTGACAGAGCAAGAGACAGAGTGAGTGAGTGTGTGTGTGTGTGTGTGTGTGTATGTCTGTGTGTGTGTGTGAGTGAGAGAGTATCTACAGGCCTTGCCCCTGCTCTCGCCACGGCCCTTCTATTCCTAGCCAAACAGAGTAACAGACTCTTTATTCCTCCATGTACGCTAGCTACAGCTCTATACATCTACAGCTCTATACATCGACAGCTCTATACATCTACGGCTCTATACATCTACGGCTCTATACATCTAAGATACATCTTACGGCTCTATACATCTACGATACATCTACGGCTCTATACATCTACGGCTCTATACATCTACGATACATCTACAGCTCTATACATCTACGATACATCTACGGCTCTATACATCTACGATACATCTACAGCTCTATACATCTACGGCTCTATACATCTACGGCTCTATACATCTACGGCTCTATACATCTACGGCTCTATACATCTACGATACATCTACAGCTCTATACATCTACGGCTCTATACATCTACGATACATCTACGGCTCTATACATCTACGATACATCTACGGCTCTATACATCTCTATACATCTACGGCTCTATACATCTACAGCTCTATACATCTACAGTTCTATACATCTACGGCTCTATACATCTACGGCTCTATACATCTACGGCTCTATACATCTACAGCTCTATACATCTACAGCTCTATACATCTACGGCTCTATACATCTACGGCTCTATACATCTACGATACATCTACGGCTCTATACAGCTACGGCTCTATACAGCTACGGCTCTATACATCTACGGCTCTATACATCTACGGCTCTATACATCTACAGCTCTATACATCTACAGCTCTATACATCTACGACTCTATACATCTACAGCTCTATACATCTACGGCTCTATACATCTACGGCTCTATACATCTCTATACATCTACGGCTCTATACATCTACGGCTCTATACATCTCTATACATCTACGGCTCTATACATCTACAGCTCTATACATCTACAGCTCTATACATCTACAGCTCTATACATCTACGGCTCTATACATCTACGGCTCTATACATCTACAGCTCTATACATCTACAGCTCTATACATCTACAGCTCTATACATCTACGGCTCTATACATCTACGGCTCTATACATCTACAGCTCTATACATCCGACTCACGGACATGAAATACATTTTATCCTCTTTCCTATTATTCTCCACGACAACTTAGTCAGACCATTGTGTGATCAACCATCTGGAAACTATTTCTCTGTGTGTGTGTGTGTAGTTTAGCTCTACTCAGAGCTTAACATGGAGGTGAATGTGCTGACTGACCCATGACGGTGGGATGACGACAGGGCTGACGGACAGCTGGTTTCCTGTAGGCCGAGAAACGGCCATCGTTCCCCCGAGCGACTCTTCCAACCCTGAAACACAGAATATCACCCAGAAACACACATTAAATATTCCCTCTCTAATATAGATCTACTCTATTCCCAATTTACCAGACTGACCCAACCAGCCCTGCACCCACTCGCTCCCTGCACACTGCTTGCTCTGTATCCACTCTGCTCATGGTGGCTCTGAGTGGGTGAGTATCCATAGCAACGGCTCCGCTTGGGCTGCTCTGCTCAATGATGAGACATGAGAGAGCAGTGGATCTGTAAGCTACTTTTCATCACACTAAACTTTGAAATAATCTCTCCTGTCATATATTTGACGAGGTTGAAGCACTTGTGACACCATGTTATGATCTTAGTCAGATAAGACTAGCAGGCGCAAATGGCTCAGCTTCAAAATGTTAGCGATCAATTTAGTGATGCTAGAGCCCTACCTGTACCCTTGTTATTGATGGAAAAACAGGCCCTACTTGGCCCTAACCTGATGTATAACGTTGGGCTAAGGTCAGACACACTCCACAATGGCAACCAGTGCGCCTCTTCTCCTCACCTGGGTTCCCATGGTAATGTGAAGAGGGACCAACCTGGATTCTTTGGGGTCCGAGGTCATCCCTCTGGGCCTTGGGGATGCTGGGACAGCGATCTGGGCGGATGTCTGGGCCTCCTGCCTCAGTCCCATCATGCTCTGCTCCTCCTGGAGGCGTGCGATCTGCTCCTGTTGCTCCCTGAGGAGCTTCCTCTGCTCTGCAATGGTCTGCTGCTGGCTGGCATGGCGATGCTCGAACCGGCCCCCACACACCGCTGCTGTATGAGACCGGGGGGCAGCCCCTACACTGCCATCCCCATCGCCCACCTCGCCCCTCTCCCGTGCTCGCCTCAGCTCGCCTATTGAATAGAATATAACTTTATCATGAAATGATGCACATTTTTAACCCTTTGTGGAAGTAGAAATCTAATCACTGATATATACAGTGCCTTGCGAAAGTATTCGGCCCCCTTGAACTTTGCGACCTGTTGACCTAAATGACTAATGATGATAAATACAATCCACCTGTGTGTAATCAAGTCTCTGTATAAATGCACCTGCACTGTGATAGTCTCAGAGGTCTGTTAAAAGCGCAGAGAGCATCATGAAGAACAAGGAACACACCAGGCAGGTCCGAGATACTGTTGCGAAGTAGTTTAAAGCCGGATTTGGATACAAAAAGATTTCCCAAGCTTTAAACATCCCAAGGAGCACTGTGCAAGCGATAATATTGAAATGGAAGGAGTATCAGACCACTGCAAATCTACCAAGACCTGGCCGTCCCTCTAAACTTTCAGCTCATACAAGCAGAAGACTGATCAGAGATGCAGCCAAGAGGCCCATGATCACTCTGGATGAACTGCAGAGATCTACAGCTGAGGTGGGAGACTCTGTCCATAGGACAACAATCAGTCGTATATTGCACAAATCTGGCCTTTATGGAAGAGTGGCAAGAAGAAAGCCATTTCTTAAAGATATCCATAAAAAGTGTCGTTTAAAGTTTGCCACAAGCCACCTGGGAGACACACCAAACATGTGGAAGAAGGTGCTCTGGTCAGATGAAACCAAAATTGAACTTTTTGGCAACAATGCAAATGTCACGTTTCTTCAAAATCGAACCCAGAAGCAGACCAGGACAAGGAGAGTAGGAAGAAGGTGAGTATTTATTTACAAGTGAATGTGTATGGGTAGATATATCCAGGTGGCGTAGCGGGCAGCGGTGGTGAGTTGATGGGAGTAAATAGGTGGATCCAATGGGGAAGCGGAATCCTCCGACGACCAGGCGGGAATGGGGTAAATGATCCAGGTGAGTAACTGAAGACAGAACAAACGGAGGTAAGTTTAAGGCAAGCAAGACGTACAAAACTAATTCTATCCAACTTGAGGCTGATACTATGGCACAACATACTGTTCATGGCTAACGATCCGGCAGGGAATGGTTGTCAGGTCCGCGGGCTTATGAAGAGGAGAGATGATGATCAGGACCAGGTGTGCAGATAGCTGATGGGATACAGGTGCGGGTAATCAGAACTCCCAACTGGCTACATTGCCCGGCAACCAGACAGGGTGCGTTCCAGGACGCCGGAAAAAACACTCCAGGACAGAACACTGGCAAAAAACAGACTCAGGAAATGTGATTCGTGACAGCAAAACGTTATGTTTGGCGTAAAAGCAACACAGCTCATCACCCTGAACACACCATCCCCACTGTCAAACATGGTGGTGGCAGCATCATGGTTTGGGCCTGCTTTTCTTCAGCAGGGACAGGGAAGATGGTTAAAATTGATGGGAAGATGGATGGAGCCAAATACAGGACCATTCTGGAAGAAAACCTGATGGAGTCTGCAAAAGACCCGAGACTGGGACGGAGATTTGTCTTCCAACAAGACAATGATCCAAAACATAAAGCAAAATCTACAATGGAATGGTTCAAAAATAAACATATCCAGGTGTTAGAATGGCCAAGTCAAAGTCCAGACCTGAATCCAATTGAGAATCTGTGGAAAGAGCTGAAAACTGCTGTTTAAAAATGCTCTCCATCCAACCTCACTGAGCTCGAGCTGTTTTGCAAGGAGGAATGGGAAGAAATGCCAGTCTCTCGATGTGCAAAACTGATAGAGACATACCCCAAGCGACTTACAGCTGTAATCGCAGCAAAAGGTGGAGCTACAAAGTATTAACTTAAGGGGGCTGAATAATTTTGCACGCCCAATTTTTTCAGTTTTTGATTTGTTAAAGTTTGAAATATCCAATAAATGTCGTTCCACTTCATGATTGTGTCCCACTTGTTGTTGATTCTTCACAAAAAAATACAGTTTTATATCTTTATGTTTGAAGCCTGAAATGTGGCAAAAGGTCGCAAAGTTCAAGGGGGCCGAATACTTTCGCAAGGCACTGTATATTTAAAGTTTCCCCTTTTCACCAATATATATTTTAACTACCTTGGTTGGAACGGAACAAAAAAAAAGTGGTTCTGTTCAGAACAAATGATTGGAACATGGTTTCGGTTCCAACCGCTGCTTGATAGAACTAGAGGACAGACAAGTTGCCCTTATCTAAGATGTACAGTTGAAGTCAGAAGTTTACATACACCTTAGCCAAATACATTTAAACTCATTTTTTCACAATTCCTGACATTTAGTAAAAATTCCGTCTTAGGTCAGTTAGGATCACCACTTTATTTTAAGAATGTGAAATGTCAGAATAATAGTAGAGAGAATTATTTATTTCAGCTCTTATTTATTTCATCACATTCTAGTGGGTCCGAAGTTTACACACACTCAATTGCCTTCCACAAGTTTCCCATAATAAGTTGGGTGAATTTTTGCCCATTCCTCCTGACAGAGCTGGTGTAACTGAGTCAGGTTTTTAGGCCTCCTTGCTCACACACGATTTTTCAGTTCTGCCCACAAATCTTCTATAGGATTTAGGTCAGGGCTTTGTGATGGCCACTCCAATGCCTTGACTTTGTTGTCCTTAAGCCATTTTGCCACAACTTTGGAAGTATGCTTGGGGTCATTGTCCATTTGGAAGACCCATTTGCGACCAAGCTTGATGTCTTGAGATGTTGCTTCAATATATCCACATCATTTTCCTTTTTAAATTTGATTTCACCTTTATTTAACCAGGTAGGCTAGTTGATAACAAGTTCTCATTTACAACTGCGACCTGACCAAGATAAAGCAAAGCAGTGTGACACAAACAACCACACAGAGTTACACATGGAATAAACAAACATACAGTCAATAATACAATAGAAAATGTCTTTATACATTGTTTGCAAATGAGGTAAGATAAGGGAGGGAAGGCAATAAATAGGCCATAGTGGTGAAATAATGACAAAATAGCAATTAAACACTGAAGTGATAGATGTGCAGAAGATGAGTGTGCAAATAGAAATACTGGGGTGCAAAGAAGCAAAATAAATAACAGTATGGGGATGAGGTAGTTGGATGGGCTATTTACAGATGGGCTATGTACAGGTGCAGTGATCTGTGAGCTGGTGCTTAAAGTTAGTGAGGGAGATATGAGTTTCCAGCTTCAGTGATTTTTGCAGTTCGTTCCAGTCATTGGCAGCAGAGAACTGTAAGGAAAGGCGGCCAAATGTCACACCCTGACCTTAGTATTCTTTGTTTTCTTTATTATTTTGGTTAGGTCAGTCACCAATATTTAGTCAGCCACCAATTGTGCAAGTTCTCCCACTTAAAAAGATGAGAGAGGCCTGTAATTTTCATCATAGGTACACTTCAACTATGACAGACAAAATGAGAAAAAAAATCCAGAAAATCACATTGTAGGATTTTTAATACATTTATTTGCAAATTATGGTGGAAAATAAGTATTTGGTCACCTACAGACAAGCAAGATTTCTGGCTCTCACAGACCTGTAACTTCTTCTTTAAGAGGCTCCTCTGTCCTCCACTCGTTACCTGTATTAATGGCACCTGTTTGAACTTGTTATCAGTATAAAAGACACCTGTCCACAACCTCAAACAGTCACACTCCAAACTCTACTATGGCCAAGACCAAAGAGCACCAAAAACAAAATTGTAGACCTGCACCAGGCTGGGAAGACTGAATCTGCAATAGGTAAGCAGCTTGGTTTGAAGAAATCAACTGTGGGAGCAATTATTAGGAAATGGAAGACATACAAGACCACTGATAATCTCCCTCGATCTGGGGCTCCACGCAAGATCTCACCCGTGGGGTCAAAATGATTACAAGAACGGTGAGCAAAAATCCCAGAACCACACGGGGGGACCTAGTGAATGGCCTGCAGAGAGCTGGGACCAAAGTAACAAAAGCCTACCATCAGTAACACACTACGCCGCCAGGGACAAATCCTGCAGTGCCAGACGTGTCCCCCTGCTTAAGCCAGTACATGTCCAGGCCCGTCTGAAGTTTGCTAGAGAGCATTTGGATGATCCAGAAGAAGATTGGGAGAATGTCATATAGTCAGATGAAACCAAAATATAACTTTTTGGTAAAAACTCAACTCGTCGTGTTTGGAGGACAAAGAATGCTGAGTTGCAATCAAAGAACACCATACCTACTGTGAAGCATGGGGGTGGAAACATCATGCTTTGGGGCTGTTTTTCTGCAAAGGGACCAGGACGACTGATCCGTGTAAAGGAAAGAATGAATGGGGCCATGTATCGTGAGATTTTGAGTGAAAACCTCCTTCCATCAGCAAGGGCATTGAAGATGAAACATGGCTGGGTCTTTCAGCATGACAATGATCACAAACACACCGCCGCCTGGGCAACGAAGGAGTGGCTTCGTAAGAAGCATTTCAAGGTCCTGGAGTGGCCTAGCCAGTCTCCAGATCTCAACCCCATAGAAAATCTTTGGAGGGAGTTGAAAGTCCGTGTTGCCCAGCAACAGCCCCAAAACATCACTGCTCTAGAGGAGATCTGCATGGAGGAATGGGCCAAAATACCAGCAACAGTGTGTGAAAACCTTGTGAAGACTTACAGAAAACGTTTGACCTCTGTCATTGCCAACAAAGGGTATATAAGTATTGAGATAAACTTTTGTTATTGACCAAATACTTATTTTCCACCATAATTTGCAAATAAATAAATTTAAAATCCTACAATGTGATTTTCTGGATTTTTTTTCTCATTTTGTCTGTCATAGTTGAAGTGTACATATGATGAAAATTACAGGCCTCTCTCATCGTTTTAAGTGGGAGAACTTGCACAATTGGTGGCTGACTAAATACTTTCTTGCCCCACTGTATATGTGTCTTTGTCCTGTCTAGGATTTTTGTATGTTTATGGGGTTGTGTCTAGTCTAGGTGTTTTTATGTCTAAGGTTGCCTAGATTGGTTCTCAATCAGAGGCAGCTGTTTATCGTTGTCTCTGATTGGGGACCATATTTAGGTAGCCATATGCCTATTGTCTATGTGTAGTTGCCTGTTTCAGCACTCGTGTTATATAGCGTCACGTTGGTTTTGTTGTTTTGGTTAGTTTAAGTGTTATTCTTGTTCTTCCTTTAATAAAGAGGAATGTATTCTCATCATGCTGCGCCTTGGTCTCCTCGTTACAACGTACGTGACACCAAAGGAGGAATTGGCTTTGGGGGTGACCAGTACTTGCTGGAGCGCGTGCTACAGGTGGGTGCTGCTATGGTGACCAGTGAGCTGAGACAAGGCGGGGCTTTACCTAGCAAAGACTTATAGATGACCTGGAGCCAGTGGGTTTGGCAACGAATATGAAGCGAGGGCCAGCCGACGAGAGCATACAGGTCAAAGTGGTGGGGAGTATATGAGGCTTTGGTGACAAAACGGATGGCACTGTGATAGACTGCATCGAATTTGCTGAGTAGAGTGTTGGAGGCTATTTTGTAAATGACATTGCCGAAGTCGAGGATCGTTAGGATAGTCAGTTTTACGAGGGTATGTTTGGCAGCATGAGTGAAGGATGCTTTGTTGCGAAATAGGAAGCAGATTCTAGATTTCATTTTGGATTGTAGTTGCTTAATGTGAGTCTGGAAGGAGAGTTTACAGTCTAACCAGACATCTAGGTATTTGTAGTTGTCTAAGTCAGAACCGTCCAGAGTAGTGATGCTGGACGGGCGGGCAGGTGTGGGCAGCGATTGGTTGAAAAGCATGCATTTAGTTTTACTTGCATTTAAGAGCAGTTGGAGGCCACGGAAGGAGAGTTGTATGGCATTGAATCTCATCTGGAGGTTAGTTAACAGTGTCCAAAGAAGGGCCAGAAGTATACAGAATGGTGTTGTCTGCGTAGAGGTGGATCAGAGAATCACCAGCAGCAAGAGCGACATCATTGATCTATACAGAGAAGAGAGTCGGCCTGAGAATTTAACCCTGTGGCACCCCCATAGACTGCCAGAGGTCCGGACAACAGGCCCTCCGATTTGACACACTGAACTCTGTCTGAGAAGTAGTTGGTGAACCAGGCGAGGCAGTCATTTGAGAAACCAAGGCTGTTGAGTCTGCCGATAAGAATGTGGTGATTGACAGAATCGAAAGCCTTGGCCAGGTCGATGAATACAGCTGCACAGTACTGTCTCTTATCGATGGCGGTTATGATATTGTTTAGGACCTTGAGCGTGGATGAGGTGCACCCATGACCAGCTCAGAAACCAGATTGCATAGCGGAGAAGGTACGGTGGGATTCGAAATGGTCGGTGATCTGTTTTGTTAACTTGGCTTTCGAAGACCTTAGAAAGGCAGAGTAGGATAGATATGGGTCTAGAGTCATCCCCCTTAGAAGAGCATTTTGGGGATCTCAGACAATAAGAGGTTGAACAGGCTAGTAATAGGGGTTGCAACAATTTCAGCAGATAATTGTAAAGAGGGTCCAGATTGTCTAGCCCAGCTGATTTGTAGGGGTCTAGATTTTGCAGCTCATTCAGAACATCAGCTATCTGGATTTGGGTGAAGGAGAAATGGGGAGGCTTGGGCAAGTTGCTGTGGGGGGTGCAGGGCTGTTGACCGGGATAGGGGTAGCCAGGTGGAAAGCATGGCAAGCCGTAGAAAAATGCTTGTTGAAATGTTCAATTATCCCGGATTTATCAGTGGTGACAGTGTTTCCTAGCCTCAGTGTAGTGGGCAGCTGGGAGGAGGTGCTCTTATTCTCCATGGACTTTACGGTGTCCCAGAACGTTTTGGAGTTTTTTCTACAGGATGCAAATTTCTGTTTAAAAAAGCTAGCCTTTGCTTTCCTAACTGCCTGTGTATATTGGTTCCTAAATTCCCTGAAAAGTTGCATATCGGGGGGGGCAATTTGATGCTAATGCAGTACGCCACAGGATGTTTTTGTGCTGGCCAAGGGCAGTCAGGTCTGGAGTGAACCAAGGGCTATATCTGTTCCTGGTTCTACATTTTTTGAAAGGGGCATGCTTATTTAAGTTGGTGAGGAAAGCACTTTTAAAGAATAACCAGATATGAGGTCAATATCCTTCCAGGATACCCGGGCCAGGTCGATTAGGAAGGCCTGCTCGCTGAAGTGTTTTAGGGAGCGTTTGACAGTAATGAGGGGTGGTCGTTTGACCGCAGACCCATTACAGACGCAGGCAATGAGGCAGTGATCGCTGAGATCCTGGTTGAAGACAGCAGAGGTGTATTTGGAGGGCAGGTTGGTTAGGAGGATATCTATGAGGGTGCCCGTGTTTACGGATTTAAGGTTGTACCTGGTAGGTTCGTTGATAATTTGTATGAGAGTGAGGGCATAGTGCTTAGATTGTAGGATGGCTATGGTGTTAAGCATGTCCCAGTTTAGGTCACCTAACAGCACGAGCTCTGAAGATAGCTGGGGGGCAATCAATTCACATATGGTGTCCAGGACACAGCTGGGGGCAGAAGGTGGTCTATAGCAAGTGGCAACGTTGAGAGACTTTGCACCCCAGTTTTTGTGTCCTGTGTTCTTTTCTCTCCTTCTCCCCTCACAGGTGAAAATCATCAGTCACCAATCAATCATCAATCAGAAGACACACCTCCTCCTGTTTCCTACCCAATCATAGTTCCTTTCCCTTGGTTTAAAAACCCTGTCAGTTGTTTGCTCTAGAGCTCTATCTCTCTGTAAATGCCATGTCTGTAGATCTCTCTGTTTCACCATCTCCTACTATGTCTCTATCGCTCTTTATGTATTGAGCTCTCTTTTGTTTGAGCACCTCCATATCACTTTGTCCTCACCTGTGAGTATTGTTTTTGGTTATGGTGTTTGTTTGCTGGTGGGAAAAGGGGGAAACAAGACAAGTCGCCCATGGGCATACACTACCCGTAGGTAAACTTTGTTAAATACACTAGTTAGAACTGGGCAGACCACCCACTGTATTTTTTTGGTTAGTTAGTTAGCTGTTGTTGAAATAGGCTAGTCTAGCTTAGGGGTGTTTTTTGAATACTTAATTATTTCTTTCCTTGGGTCCAGCTCAGCCCCTTTTCCTGCTCCCACCATTACCGTGTGTTTTCCAATAAACCCTGAGTTTGACGGTAGATTTCAGTTGTCGTGGTTATTTCGTTCTCACTTTTACTTTGTCACTATTATAAATTGCATGAGTTATGTTACGGGTCTCATTACCATCCCCCCTAGACTGTCGGGCCAAAAGGGATTCGTAACAGGGATGGATGGAAATGTCAGGGTTTTTGGTCTTCCTAAGGATTCAGACACGGCTAGGACATCCGGGTTGGCAGAGTGCTAAAGCAGTGCTTAAAACAAACTTAGGGAGGCTTCTAATGTTAACATGCATGAAACCAAGGCTTTTACGGTTACAGAAGTAAACAAATGAGAGCGTCTGGGGAATGGGAGTGGAGCTAGCCACTGCAGGGCCTGGATTAACCTCTACATCACCGGAGGAACATAGGAGGAGTAGGATAAGGGGACGGCTAAAGACTATAAGAACTGGTCGTCTAGTATGTTTGGAACAGAGAGTAAAAGGAGCATGTTTCTGGGCACGGTAGAATAGATTCAAGGCATAATGTACAGACAAAGGTATGGTAGGATGTGAATACAGTGGAGGTAAACCTATGCATTGAGTGACAATTAGAGATATTGTCTCTAGAAACACCATTTAAACCAGGTGAGGGCACCGCATGTGTGGGAGGTGGAACTAAAGGGTTAGCTAAGGCATATTGAGCAGGGCTAGAGGCTCTACAGTGAAATAAGGCAATAATCACTAACCAAAACAGCATTGGGAGAGGCATGCATAGCCGAGTGATCATAGGGGTCCAGGGAGTGGCTCGGCGGGCTGGAGACACGGCAATTCAGACAGCTTGCGAGCCTGGGATAGCAAGCTAGCAGAAGGGCCTTAGAGGGACGTCACGACATAAGAAGTCTGTTGTAGCCCCCTCGTGCTGTTACGTCGGCAGACCAGTCGTGAAGGATCTGTGTGGTAAAAGGGTCCAGGCCAATTGGCAAAATAGGTATATTGGCCAAAGAACTTCTCCGATGGGCCTCTTCAGCTAACAGTCCGATATGCTCTAGACAGCTAGCGGGCCGTGGCTAGCAGATGGGCATTCAGGGGACGTCGCAACGGAAGAGCCAGTTGAAAAAGACCCCTCGGGCAGATTACGTCGGTAGTCCTTCATGATGCCATCTATTTTGTGAAGTGCACCAGTCCCTCCTGCAGCAAAGCACCCCCACAACATGATGCTGCCACCCCGTGCTTCACAGTTGGAGTGGTGTTCTTTGGCTTGCAAGCCTCCCCCTTTTTCCTCCAAACATAACGATGGTCATTATGGCCAAACAGTTCTATTTTTGTTTCATCAGACCAGAGGACATTTCTGCAAAAGGTATGATCTTTGTCCCCATGTGCAGTTGCAAACCGTTGTCCGACTTTTTTTATGGCGGTTTTGGAGCAGTGAGTTCTTCCTTGCTGAGCGGCCTTTGAGGTTATGTCGACATAGGACTCGTTTTACTGTAGATATAGATACTTTTGTACCTGTTTCCTCCAGCATCTTCACAAGGTCCTTTGCTGTTGTTCTGGGATTGATTTGCACTTTTCACACCAAAATACGTTAATCTCTAGGAGACAGAACGCGTCTCCTTCCTGAGCGGTATACAGGCTACGTGGTCCCTTGGTGATTATACTTGTGTACTATTTTTTTGCACAGATGAACGTGGTACCTTTAGGCGTTTGGAAATTGAGGTCTTGGCTGATTTCTTTTGATTTTCCCATGATGTCAAGCAAAGGGGCACTGAGTTTGAAGGTAGGCCTTGAAATACATCCACAGGTACACCTCCAATAGACTCAAATTATGTCAATTAGCCTATCAGAAGCTTCTAAAGCCATGACAATTTTCTGGAATTTTCCAGGCTGTTTATAGGCACAGTCAACTTGTATGTGTATGTAAACTTCTGACCCACTAGAATTGTGATACAGTGAATTACAAGTTAAATAATCTGTCTGTAAACAATTGTTGGAAAAATGACGTCATGCACAAAGTAGATGTCCTAACTGACTTGCCAAAACAATAGTTTGTTAACAAGAAATGTGTGGAGTGGTTGAAAAACAAGTTTTATTGACTCCAACTGTAGGTAGGAGTTTCCCCTAATATATTTAAACATTTACTTTGATCACTCACCTGCACTCAGCGCTGCGTTACGCCTTGTCACCTGCCAGGGGAGGGCGTGCAGGACCACAGCCCCCAGCGGTCCGTCCCCTTGACAGGCAGGAGAGGGGGTGGGGCCAGCAGGTTGTGACCCTGGCTGACCTTTCTGCAGAGACAGGAATTGTGAAGTGTACGGGTCACATGGAAATAGGGGAAATGGGATGAAGTTGATAATGAAAAAATACAAATACTGTTTTTCTTGGGAAAAACAATCTCAATTGACATTGAAACAGCTAAAATGACATTTAAACTGTATAGAAATGATAATGACCTACATTTATAGTCTCTTCTAACAGTCATCTAACGAATGCTTGACAGTCAGGGAGCATAGATATGGGACTAATTTTAAGACATTTTGATGTCAAGGAAATATTATAACCAATTTTAAGTGCGGCCCTCTGTACCTCAGTGAAGACCAAATGCGGCATGGCAAAATTAGTTTGACCCCTGATCTAGATAGAAGTTCCCCTCTCCTCTCTCCCTCAAGCTCTATTCCACTATTCAATATAGAGAGAGGGAGACTATTCAATATCTCCCCTTTTCTCTCTCTCTCTCTCCCTCAAGCTCTATTCCGCTATTCAATATATAGAGAGAGAGACTTCTCTCTCTGTCACGGTCTGTGCAAGGAGAAAGCAAACCTTGCAGTGTTGTGAATATTTCATCAACTCCCAGAGAGGAAAGTACAGGCCAACTCATGCGAGGAGAGGAACTCTGAAACAGAACTTGTTTATTCAGTAGATACTGATAGACTAATGCATGACTTTCACCAAATTAATACAAAAGCACGGTTTATTGCCTTGCAGATTCATTTTACCATTGCAGAATTAAGCTATAGCTAATATTTAATTCATGACTACAGATCGTTACCACCTTCGGGCTTCTGTCTGTACTGTGAAACACTCCAGCAAATGTATATCCAATGGGCAGACAACACTGTGTGTGTGTGTGTGTGTGTGTGTGGGAGTCTGAATCTGTTTCTGTCATTTTGTCTGTGTCCTCCTACGTAGCTATGCCTATACTTTGTTTGTGTTGACTTTCCTCAATGGGAGGGCTGTACAAGTGTCACTCACCAGTTCTACGGTTTCTGATTGGTCAGAAGGCTCAGGTAGGGCAGTGATTGGCTCAGGAGTATGCGTCTCCTCCATCATCTTGAGTTTCCCAGTTGCCACGGCATTAATCAGGGCGGCCATCTTGCGCCGCGTCTCTTGCTGCTGTGACAACAGCTCACGGCGTTCTCTCTCCGCCCGACACCACAGCCGCCAATCACTCAGGCATCGTCTTAGCAAACGCCTCCGGTCACTCCCCATCGCCACCTGGCAGCGTCTACGAGGGATTATGCACTATTAGAGACAAAACACCTGGTGTAGTTTTTAGTTTTTGAACCAAAGGGCGAAACATAAAACTTCCCCCTCCCAGAACACCAGGCAAGCTAAATAAAGTATGCAGATTGTAATGTTGGGACAGACTCCATTCTGTGCTTACCTTTTCTGGGTCCGTAACTCCTCCTCTGTTCTCTCCGCTTCCCGCTGCTCTCGCCCTGCCCACACCAGCGCCTGCCAGTCTCGCCACGCCCTCAGCTGGCTCCTCCAATCACAGAGCGCTGCCGCCTTGCCCATCTGCAACCTCCTCTCCAACAGCACTGAGTACCAGCCAGAGAAGTGCCTCTGCAGACACTGAAACACACACCAATGTGTTGTTCAGATGCTGTGAACACTAAGCACACACTACCAACAGAACTCTGTCCTTCTACTAACCTTAAGGTTGTGCATCTGAACCCTGACCTCTACTTGCTGTAGTCTGAGTGGTCTCTCAGTGTCACGTTGTTTCTGTGTAGTAGAGAATGAAGGGCCTGGCTGGAGTACCAGTGAGCTCTTAGCTGCCGTCTTCCTAGCGATCCTCTCCCTCTCCCTGTGGGGGAGACACCCAGACACAGTCAGACCTACAGGGCCCTGACCTAGCTCCAAACGGATTGGCTTATTTTAGAGACCCAGCATTCTGAATAAGAGCTCATTGCATGGGCGTGATGCAGGTGATTGTAGGAGTGTGGAAGTAAATGCGAGGTTTTGTTTGTCTTGCTGTTTCCATGGTTACTGTACATTTGCCTGGCTAGTTGCTCCAGGTTCCTCCTCTCCTCCGTCTCGCGGCGCAGTCGCACCATCTCCTGCTGAACCATCTCCTCCTGCCTGCGTGCCTCCTGCCTCCTCCGCCTCTCCTCCCCCTGCTCCCTCCTCTGCGCCTCCTCCCTGGCCTGCCTCCGCGCCACTCTTTCCCTGTGCAATCTCTCCCGCTCCACGTCCCGCCGTGCACGGTTCTCACGCACCTGGAATGAGAAAAAAGGAGGAATTAGACGTGGATGATGTCATAAAAGAGAGCAGAAGGTTGTAGTAAACAGCTTAATTCACTTCCATTCACTGGGATTTCTATTTGGCTCCTTATGTTTTCAACTTCTTGGGAATCCTGAGACTGTCCAATCCTGCGTAACGTCTCTCTGGTTCTGTACCTGTCGGTGACGTGCCTCCATGGTGAGGCTCGGGTCCCTCCTCATCCTCCTGTCTCGCTCTTCAGAGTCTAGTGCCAGATCCTCCACTATCCCAGAATCCACCACTTCCCGCTCCATGAGGTCTTGAAGGAAGTTGTTAACCGCTGAGCTCTCCTCTTCCTCAGCCAGGTGGGAATACAGGTCTGAGAAAGAGACAGTGGGTGTACTGTATTACATCTGGTCCTTATGGACCCACTGACTGTGGTATGATTTATTAACTGAACCATATATTGTCAGATGGAAGTTAAGAGTTAAATGTGTGTTGTTGTATAGGTTAGTGTCTCTGTACCATCAAAGTTGCTGTAGTCCAGGGAGACAGGCTGGGCAGGTGGCATGGCTTCTGGACTGTTCTTCTCAGGGGAGACAATCACATCCTCCTCTTCCTCCATCTCCAATTCCAGACGCAACTTGCTGTTCATCCAATCACTAAGAAGAGCCTGGGCTACAGGAAAAAAAAAGTCACAAAAAAGGTATGTGTGTGTGTGTGTGTGTGTGTGTGTGTGTCCTACCTTCCCCGTATGCTTGGTCATGATCCAGCAGCTGCTCTGTGCTGTGTAGTGCCATTGACTGACTGCTTATCACTGAATGGGGCTTCTTCAGGGAAAAAACCTCAGTCACTGCAATGTCTGAGGCCATTTCCACTGTCTGGGGACATAAAAGCACACCTCCTGAATACATATGGCCTTATAGACAGATATAGCAGAATAATATCCTCTGGTTTCAGGAGGTAAAGATGGACAAAGTGAAAGAAAGAGTTCTCACCTTCATCCATTGGTTGATCTCCCCATTATTGAGCTGCACCTGCTATTGTAGAAAATGAGACTTATTTATCATGACAAGAGCAGGGGCTCAGACCGTTTCACAGACAGTGAGAGTGGTTAACCGGTGGATGTAAAACCAAGAGAGTCCAGCCAATGCCTAATGTCTGAGGATTATTTCAGATTAATTTCCTATAGCTGTTCATTGTTTCCCTCCTCTTATAAGAGTGATTCAAGTATCCCTGTGTCACCCTGAGCACTACCAGAGGATCTCCGTGTCATGACTGTCCACGAGAATCCCAACAGGTCAGATCAGGTTTGCAATGAATAACTTCAATCAGACCCCCTCTCACCCGTAGAGGGGAAGGAAAGAATTAGTGGGGATTAACAACTCACATCCTGTTGTAAATCAAGGGAGAAGACCCAGTCCTGCGCTCTCCAAATTCACCAAAGGAATGTGCTTTGTCTCAACAGACCTTTTTCCCTCTGAAACTCTGAACACATTCAAAAGGCAACTACTGGAACAAAATGTATAACGTATAACGTAGAGAATGGTCAGAGGCGATCAAAAGAACACTCATTTTGTGATGTCATAAAAAATGTTAGAAAGGAAATACTGTAACTTTGAAGGTATACCCACTACATATATGAAGTTTACATACTATGTGTTGTGCAGGTAATATGAAAAACGATGAATCAAATCAAATTTTATTTGTCACATACACATGGTTAGCAGATGTTAATGCAAGTGTAGCGAAATGCTTGAGCTTCTAGTTCCGACAATGCAGTAATAACCAACGAGTAATCTAACCTAACAATTTCACAACAACTACCTTATACATACAAGTGTAAAGGGATGAAGAATATGTGCATAAAGATATATGAATGAGTGATGGTACAGAACAGCATAGGCAAGATGCAGTAGATGGTATCGAGTACCGTGTATACATATGAGATGAGTAATGTAGGGTATGTAAACAAATAAAAGTGGCATTGTTTAAAGTGGCTAGTGATACATTTTTTGACATCAATGTTTCCATTATTAAAGTTGCTGGAGTTGAGTCAGTATGTTGGCAGCAGCCACTCAATGTTAGTGGGGGCTGTTTAACAGTCTGATGGCCTTGAGATAGAAGCTGTTTTTCAGTCTCTCGGTCCCTGCTTTGATGCACCTGTACTGACCTCGCCTTCTGAATGATGGCGGGGTGAACAGGCAGTGGCTCGGGTGGTTGTTGTCCTTGATGATCTTTATGGCCTTCCTGTGACATCGGGTGGTGTAGGTGTCCTGGAGGGCAGGTAGTTTGCCCCCAGTGATGCGTTGTGCAGACCTCACTACCCTCTGGAGAGCCTTACGGTTGTGGGCGGAGCAGTTGCCGTACCAGGCGGTGATACAGCCCGACAGGATGCTCTCGATTGTGCATAGGTAAAAGTTTGTGAGTGCTTTGGTGACAAGCTGAATTTCTACAGCCTCCTGAGGTTGTAGAGAAGCTGCTGCGCCTTCTTCACCACGCTGTCTGTGTGGGTGGACCAATTCAGTTTGTCCACCTACCACTGTAGTGTCGTCTGCAAACTTGATTAAGTTGAAGGCGTGCATGGCCATGCAGTCGTGGGTGAACAGGGAGTACAGGAGAGGGCTCAGAACGCACCCTTGTGGGGCCCCAGTGTTGAGAATCAGCGGGGTGGAGATGTTTTGTTACCTACCCTCACCACCTGGGGGCGGCCCGTCAGGAACTCCAGGACCCAGTTGCACAGGGCGGGGTCGAGACCCATGGTCTCGAGCTTGATGACGAGTTTGGAGGGTACTATGGTGTTAAATGCTGAGCTGTAGTCGATGAACAGCATTCTCACAGGATTGATTGAATATGTCCGTAAACACAACAGCCAGCTGGTCTGCTCATGCTCGGAGGACGCGGCTGGGGATGCCGTCTGGGCCTGCAGCCTTGCGAGGGTTAACACGTTTAAATGTTTTACTCACGTCGGCTGCAGTGAAGGAGAGTCCGCAGGTTTTGGTAGTTGGCCGTGTCAGTGGCACTGTATTGTCCTCAAAGCGAGCAAAGAAGTTGTTTAGTCTGTCTGAGAGCAAGACATCCTGGTCCGCGACGGGGCTAGTTTTCTTTTTGTAATCCGTGATTGACTGTAGACCCTGCCACATACCTCTTGTGTCTGAGCCGTTGAATTGCGACTCTACTTTGTCTCTAAACTGACGCTTAGCTTGTTTGATTGCCTTGCAGAGGGAATAGCTACACTGTTTGTATTCGGTCATGTTTCCGGTCACCTTGCCCTGGTTAAAAGCAGTGGTTCGCGCGAATGCTGCCATCAATCCACGGTTTCTGGTTGGGGAATGTTTTAATAGTTGCTGTGGGTACGACATCGCCGATGCACTTGCTAATAAACTCGCTCACCAAATCAGCGTATTCGTCAAAGTTGTTGTTTGACGCAATGCGGAACTTATCCCAATCCACGTGATCGAAGTAATCTTGAAACGTGGAATCAGATTGGTCAGACCAGTGTTGAACAGAATTGAGAGCGGGAACTTCCTGTTTTAGTCTCTGTCTATAGGCTGGAAGCAACAAAATGGAGTCGTGGTCAGCTTTTCCGAAAGGAGGGCGGGGGAGGTCCTTATATGCGTCGCGGAAGTTAGAATAACAATGATCCAGGGTTTTACCAGCCCTGGTAGCACAATCGATATGCTGATAGAATTTAGGGAGTCTTGTTTTCAGATTAGCCTTGTTAAAATCCCCAGCTACAATGAATGCAGCCTCAAGATATGTGGTTTCCAGTTTACATAGAGTCAAATAAAGTTTGTTCAGGGCCATCGCTGTGTCTGCTTGGGAGGGGAATATATGCGGCTGTGATTATAATCGAAGAGAATTCTCTTGGTAGATAATGCGGTCAACATTTGATTGTGAGGAATTCTAAGTCAGGTGAACAGAAGGACTTGAGTTCCTGTATGTTATGATCCCACCACGTTTCGTTAATCATAAGGCATACCACCCCCCCCACCCCTCTTCTTACCAGAAAGATGCTTATTTCTGTCTGCACGATGCATGAAGAAACCAGCTGGCTGTACCGACTCCGATAGCATGTCCCGAGTGAGCCATATTTCCGTGAAGCAAAGAACATTAGTCTCTTATGTTTCTCTGGAATGCTACCCTTGCTCGGATTTCATCAACCTTGTTGTCAAGAGACCGGACATTGGCGAGTAGTATGTTCAGGAGCGGTGAGCGATGTGCCCATCTCCGGAGCATGACCAGAAGGCCACTTCGTCTGCCCGTTTTACGGCGACGTTGTTTTGGTTCGCCGGCTGGGATCCGATCCATTGTCTTGGGTGGTGGGCAAAACAGAGGATCCGCTTCGAGAAAGCCATATTCCTGGGCGTAATGATGGTGAGTTGACGTTGCTCTTATATCCAGTAGTTCCTCCCGACTGTATGTAATAAAACCTAAGATTACCTGGGGTACCAATGTAAGAAATAGCACGTAAAAAAACAATATACTGCATAGTTTCCTAGGAACGCGAAGCGAGGCGGCCATCTCTGTCGGCGCCATCTCTGTAGTGTTTTTGTTAAGAGAGGGATGTGATGTGAGAAGCTATAAGTGATAACTGTTTTCTATAACTTTGTACAGTGAGTAATCACCGCCCCGGAGTGAGGTCAGAGAGCGTGTAAGCCTGACAGGACCGCCCTTCGAGCAAAAGGTATAAAAGATGGGCTAAGGAAAAAACACATTGGACCAGAAAAGTGTGAATGGGCAGCTGCACGTTTAAAACGGATTGAACTTTGAATCTCAACACGAGGTGGAGACGATAAAATTACCTCCCGAACAATCACTGATATGGCTGATTAGCTCTCCCAAGTAAAGTATCTTCGAAAGCGAATTTAAGTAGGACCATCCTGTTACTCTGCTCAAACCATCGTATTATGCTACTGTCATCAAACCACTGGGGAACCAGTGGTTTCAAAGAAGCATATTCGAGCGAATGGAAGGAAAATGAACTCTATAGTTCTGTTCAGGCCTACACGACAAGTCACTGGATACCAGCCAACTACAGAGAAGGACAACAGTAGAAGACTTTTTGGAACCATTTCAGACCATCCGAGCCTTACAAGCATGCCGCAAAAAAGGCCCAACCCCCTTTCCAAGGAGATCTCCGGCGAACCCAGGCATTTCACGTAAATACATTTATGATTTCTTACTTAAAGCGGGCGGCGGTTCGTGTGCAAAGTATATGGTTACTGTAGGGGAAAGTAGTTTCTGAATGTACCAATGGTAAGTGTCTCTGACCCTCTCCCTCTTCATCTCTTCTTTAACAAGCAGCCATGTTGCCGTCATTCCGCTAGGGACCTGTTTTCAGCGTATTACGTCTTCAGTCAATAACCGGTGCTCAGATTTTTGCAGATGCATGGATGTTACGACTGTTCAGAATGGGGATATGATACGAGGTTATGATTAATAAGTTGACTGTTTATAGATGTGATAGGTAAAGATCTTTGAGTTTAATTTGGGGGATGGTAACTCTTTAAAGAATCGCTCTCGTTGTGCCCCAGATCCTAATGAGTTAATTGTTACATGATTAATTTAATTGGGTAACAATTAAACATAGTTAATTAGCTAAATAACAGTCTTCAGATTCATGTTAATTAAAGTCAAGTCACGACACCAAAAAGGCCATTTAAACTGTAAGGGCGTCTTCAGCCTTCTCCAGTCACTGGGATGTATAAATCCATACATTGTGAAGCCCCACTTTATTTCTAAAGATAGCTTTGAGGGCACTTTTATTATGGTTTACCCATCTCGATAGGTTTCTTCCAGTAAGGAAATGTCTGAGAGATGGAGACAGAAAATATGATACAGTTGAATATATTTATAGGTCCAACACAGCTGTTTTTATCTCAATATTAAATCATTTCTGGGTAACAATTATTAAGTACCTTGCTGTGATTGTTTTCAATTAAAATGATAAAAAAATAAATTCTGAGCAAAGAGCAATTTCTCAAGTAAAAATTTAGCTTGGACTGTCTGAGTGCAGAGGGGAACATTGAAAATAAGCTGTTAATGGCAGAGAAGCTTGGAACTCTTTCTTATTGGTCTATTAAATAATTTGCCGCCTGGTGATGTCACCACGCAGGCCAAAACTCCATCCCAACAAAACAAGCTGAAATTTCAGGCGGTCTTTTTAAACAGCTTACACTAAAATGGCATTAGCATAATTGGAGCCTGCAGGCTGACTTTGGTTGTCTGGCTTCCAGGTTAAGAAGGGCTGGTGTTAAGAAGCACGGTGTGGCGGGTCATGTTTCGGAGAAGGCATGACTTGACCTTCGCGTCTATGGAGCCCGTTGGGGAGTTGCAGTGATGAGACAAGATCGCAATTGGATATCACGAAAAAAGGGGCGGGAAATCAACAAAAAAAATGTAATAAAGGCAAATCATGTTTTTGACTGCACCAGGCCTTTAAAAGTTTTGTTTGCAGTCATGCAGTGTTTGATCATGCATTGAAAGATCAGTTCGAGGTAATAAATTAATGATTTTTGCGTCACTTTAATTTTAGGTGACACTCAACAATATTTTACTTTACCTCATACCTGTCAAAAGTAGCAAATTAAACGGTAAACTTCTCTCTCTCACTCACCTAGACACACACACAGTGCACACATACAGTATATTGACAATAACACCGTACCTTATCTGCAGTGGGTTTTTTAGTCTTAGTAACTCTTTTCCAGCGAAAAATATCAGGGTTATGTGAGTATGCCATTTCTGACGCCAAATTAGCTGCCACTTATTACCTAATTAATACAGAGGAATACAATTTTACTTGCTACATAATTTATATTAACTACTCATAGCACTAGCTACGCTTACAGCAAAAAAATACTTAGTTAGAAGTCTAATTCTGCACTGAAATAGGTATCTGAAGCTAATCCAAAAGTGATGTAGCTAGCTCAATGCTGTTCTGCTGTTTGCTAGTGCGCTGGAAATAGAACGAGATGCCTTGGTAATGTAGTCAATAGCCACGTTTCTCAAACGCACTGTTTGCTTGACAGTGGCATTAGTAAACTACAAGTCCCATTCCAACCTTTTGTCAACAGAAGCGTCCCTTTGGTAACTATAGTAACTTTGGATCCCTCCCCAAATGTTGAACGTTTGACTGTGTTGTAAAAATATACCCTAAATCAACCTTGATTGAATTTGCAAAAGTCCACACAGCATTATCATAGTCCCACAGAAAGAGTTTGCAGATGTTATAATGTATGCACACACTCTGTCTATTCAACAGCAAATTACGTTTTGTAACGAGAGTTCTGCAAATTGTCACTAGTTTACCACAGCCACAAAGTTTAAATATCGTACATATTTATGGAAACTAAAATGTGCTTTTTAGTCTTAATTTAAGGTTAGGTTAGGGGCAGCAACATATTTTAATAAGATAAATTGTACAAATAGGCGGGCTTCAGCCATAATATGAATGGGGATTTGTTAAATAGTGACGACCCTCTCTCTGCAAGCTCCGAAAATGATGACGTCTAATGGAAGTGACTGGAGTGCGTGCATCGTTCATAAGTTCGCGACGTGTAGTTTTCACGTGCTTTGGTTCCTGGTAAGCTAAAGATGCTTAATGTTCAATTACTATGTTTTGAAAATATGAAAACGTTACTTTATCCTGTTGAGCTTTGTCTAGGTTTTTCGAAAATCAGACAAATGTAAACATTTATTACGCTGGACTATTAAAAACGCCACTGAATTTGGCTACAAGTAGTGATAGCGAATGCTAACAACATCGTCAAGCTAGCCAGTTGTTTTCCCATTTTGGCCATAGTACGTATGGACATACATTTTAAACTGTAAACATCTACATTTTTTACTGTAATCATCCGTTTCTATTATGTTCTATTATATGCTTATAATATACCTTTCTACTTGCACCACAAATGTCAATACTCCATATTTCACACTTGCGTGTTAGAGGGCATAAAATCTGTGATGCATTGTGGGTATATTTTGACTGACCGATCTACTACTCATTATTTGTAGATCAGTCAGTCAAAATATCGATGTAAAACAAGCCCACTCTATTTCATTATCTGTCATCATCCCTCTTGTTTTGCTCCTCTGTCTGTCAGGCAGGATGAAGTTGGAGCTGTCCATGGTGGTGCAGGGCTGTCGGCTAGGTGTGCTGACGGGACTGGGCAGGGCAGGACAGCACTCCCTAGAGGTGCCGGGGTGCCTGCTGTACACCCGCTGCGGCACTGTGCCACACCTCACCCAGGACACTTTGCACACACTGAACAACCTGCCCTCCGTCACGCAGCTCACCCTGAACACACTGTGAGAGCCTCTTCCATTAGCACACTCTTTCCCTGTCTCTCTAACACACACATCAAAATATTATTTAAAGTACTTGCTTTGTGTGTACTTCCTTTAGAGCGGAACACCAGGAAGTATTGGAGGAGTTCAAGGAGGGAGTCAGGAAGTTTGCAGGTTGGCACTGACTATTCTTGTTGATATTATGCCTCACTAGGGGTGGATATAATTTGTGGAACATTGCAACAGGAATCTGTTTCAAAAACTTGGTAAAGTACAAGGTTGCCAACAAGCAACGCATACAAAGTAGCATGCTCAATTCACCTAGCTAACTAGCCGAATAGGCATCAATTCACCACGTAGCTTATTCTTAATGTTTGTCCATAGGCTACCAGAGTGTGGAAAGAGTGAAAAACGTAATGAATTAGCCCACACCCTACCCGGTATCGTTTTCTGCCCCTATACAACTTTGTATGTGTTGTTTGTTGGCAACCTTGTAATTTACCAAGTTTTTGAAACAGATTCCTGTTGGACCGTTCCACAAATTATACCCACCCCCTCACTACATCTACTGTCTGCGCCGTTGCAGTAGGAAAGTCGAACATGTCATGCATTCATATGCTTAGAGCATATCATATTAGACATGCTCTACTGAGTGACCAAACTTTCATTAATGTAAGTGAAAGTGTCTATAGTTTTTAACATGAACACATGTACAGAACTTTCTATACATTTTGTCTCAGCTTTACTAGAAAGCAGTTGGACATAAAGAGAAAAGTACATCACTTCGTTGCTGAATATTTGAATGGATGAGGCAGAAGTGCAGTGTTGAAAAGCACAATCGGCCTTAGCCCTTTCTAAGAGCTCCGGATGTATTCTTCATAAGTCCCAAATGGCTTTGAAACAGTCCTCATGTAGGAAAGTCAAAAGTCATCACTCTCTAACAGAGATGGCTGGCTGTAGTGTGGCACCACTGAGCTGTTTCCTGCCCCTGGGCAAGCCAAGTTGAAATGAGAAAATGTAATTAGCGTCCCAGCACTTGTTCACACGCAGGGAATTATTACATTGTGTCTTGAGGCGGGCAGGGAGAGAGTAACCTGATTGGGTAATTAAAAGTGAGCGTGACACCGCCTGCCAGTGCTTGTTGCTTTTGTTTAGGTTCTGGTTTTGTCACCTTCTGATCTTCTCTCACAGCTAGCCTCTAAGGCCACGCCTCCTCTCTTGCATGGCTTCCAGTGTGTATTTAACAGAATTAACTAACTATCTGACAATACCAACAAGTCTATGTATCTGCCTCCTGCTGCTGTGTAGACTATTAGTCGATGCGTCTTTTACGCATGCTACTGGACCGGCTGTGCTGTCTGTTCTGCAGTAGGATGAATGCAGTGTTATGCATGCTTTAATACTGCGGTTGACCTTTCACAGGTCTTCATGACACGGTGTTGTACTGCTCCCTCCACGACCCTGCGACCTCATGCCCCCCAGGTCACATCACCAACAAGGTCAGAGGTCATGATTGAGGTTCTACTTATCCAGCAAAAAATATATTTTAGACTAAGCATTGGTGTCTGTTATGTGTGTGTGTAGTTGTATGTGTCAGAGTTGACACTAACAATAGATTGTTATAACTACAGTGCATTCGGGAAAGTATTCAGACCCCTTTACTTTTTCCACATTATAACGTTACAGCCTTATTCTAAAATGTATTATATTTTTTTCTCATAACTCTACCCCACAATGACAAAGCAAAAATGTTTATTTTTTAAATGTTTGCAAATGTATTAAAAAATAAATAAAAAACAGGAAATATTTCATTTACATAAGTATTGAGACCCTTTACTCAGTACTTTGTTGAAGCACCTTTGGCAGCGGTTACATCCTCAAGTATTCTTGGGTATGACGCTACAAGCTTGGCACACCTGTATTTGTGTAGTTTCTCCCATTGCTCTGTTTGGCCGGGCGGCCAGCTCTAGGACAAGTCTTGGTGGTTCCAAACTTCTTCCATTTAATAATGAGGGAGGCCGGTGTGTTCTTGGGTACCTTCAATGCTGCAGAAATGTTTTGGTACCCTTCCCCAGAACTGTGCCTCGACACACTCCTGTCTCGGAGCGCTATGGAAAATTCCTTCCACCTCATGGCTTGGTTTTTGCTCTGACATGCACTATTAACTGTGGGACCTTATATCGACAGGTGAGTGCCTTTCTAAATCATGTCCAATCAATTGAATTTACCACAGGTTTACTCCAATCAAATTGTAGATACATCTCAAGGATGATCAATGGAAACAGGATGCACCTGAGATCAATTTCGAGTCTCATAGCAAAGGGTCTGATTACTTATGTAAGTAAGGTGTTTTTAATTTGTAATACAATCCATTTTAAAATAAGGCTGTAATGTAACAAAATGTGGGAAAGTCAAGGTGTCTGAATACTTTCCAAAGGCACTGTATACCAAGATAGCTTTGGGAACAGAGAACTTTATTGAGATCAAATGTTTTATCGGTGAGGAAATGTGCAGAATGTCGGCCAAAACCCTTCTTGTTCCATCTTCTCCCACTTCCGGCCACTGTGCTTCCTCTCATCACCATATTTGGTACTGAGAGGAAACGCCAAGAGGATGCTTCACATTTGTACATCCAGTAAATTATCTGGCTCATTATTCCATCTGTGCTAACACTGTCTGTGTTTGTTCCAGACGGTGTCTGTGTGGGGCAGTGGCGGTCGTATCGAGCTGACGGTTGCGAAGTTCATGGCTCTTCAGAAGGCTGTCCAGCCAGACCTGTACCAGAGCATGGCAGACGGAGAGACTTGGCAGATCAACACTTCTCGCAAGAGGGTCCGCAAGTCAGTGGACCGCACCCTGGCCCACCTGGATGAGTGTCTGCTGCTCCACCACAAAACACAGGTCTGTCTGGGACTGATGCTGCTGTAGCCTCACATAAGGCCATGATGATGCTCCCAATATTAGAGGAATTCAATTAAAAGCTTCACCAACATGGGGTGTGACAGTCATTTATAAGTATACTGTACAGACACGCGCTACTTTTACTGTCAACATATCTCTCTCTCTCTCACCCTTTCCAGTGTGTGTACGGTCATGAAAATCCTGGAAAAGTAATTGAATTTTAAAATCAAATCTGAAAATTTTAGGAAAAGTCTGAATGAATTACATTTCTCTTTAATGTAATTTATTTATTCACAGTTATATATTTTAACAGTCAAATAAACATATCAGCCAGGTTCGGAATAACAAAGTGTGTCTGTTTTGTGTGAGACAAGTGGGCTGTTGCTCAAGGAGAGATAGACAGTCGGACAATTCAGCAGCAGCAGGTAGTAGGCCTATAAAATGTGATAGAGAACAGACTAACTAGGTAGGTAGACAATTCAAAACATACAGTTGGAAGTTTACATACACATAGGTTGAAGTCATTAAAACTATTTTTTTCAACCACTCCACAAATTTCTTGTTAACAAACTAGTTTTGGCAAGTCGGTTAGGACATCTACTTTGTGCACGACACAAGTCATTTTTCCAACAATTGTTTAGACAGATTATTTAACTTATAATTCACTGTATCACAATTCCAGTGGGTCAGAAGTTTACATACACTAAGTTGACTGCCTTTAAACCTGTCTGGGAACGGGAACCCCTCGCCAACAGCCAGTGAAATTGCAGGACGCCAAATTCAAACAACAGAAATCTCATAAATCAAAATTTTCAAACATACAAGTATTAGGCACCATTTTAAAGATAAAATTCTCATTAATCCAGCCACAGTGTCTGATTTCAAAAAGGCTTTACAGCGAAAGCTCCAGAAACGATTATGTTAGGTCACCACCAAGTCACAGAAAATCACAGCCATTTTTCCAGCCAAAAGCTGTCACAAAAGCAGAAATATAGATCAAATTCATCACTAACCTTTGATCTTCATCAGATGACGCTCATAGGACTTCATGTTACACAATACCTGTATGTTTAGTTCGATAAAGTGTGTATTTAAATCCAAAAATCTAATTTTACATTGGCGTGTTATGTTCAGTAGTTCCAAAACATGCAGTGATTTTGCAGAGAGCCCCATCGATTCACAGAAATACTCATAATAAACATTGATAATAGATACAACTAAAATACATGTAACTTTAGATAAACTTCTCCTTAATGCAACCGCTGTGTCAGATTTTTCTTTTTACTTTACGGAAAAAGCATACCATGCAATAATCTCGAGTACGGCGCTCAGAGCCCAAAGCAATATCCGCCATGTTGTGTAGTCAACATTAGTCAGAAATAGCATTATAAATATTCACTCCCCTTTGATCTTCATCAGAATGCACTCCCAGGCATCCCAGTTCCACAATAAATGTTTGATTTGTTCGATAAAGTTCATTTATGTCTAAACACCTCCTTCTGTTAGCGCGTTTAGTAAATAAATCGAAACTCACGTGGCGCGGGCAAGTCCAGCGGAAAGGTCGGACTAAAAGTCCAAAAAGTTATATTACTGGTCGTAGAAACATATCAAACGATGTATAGAATCAATCTTTAGGATGTTTTTATCATAATTCTTCAATAATGTCCCAACCGGAGAATTCCTTTGTAGAAAAGCAATGGAACGAGAGGTAACTTTCTCATGACCGCGCGTCTCGAGCACATGGCTCTCTGCCAGACACCTGACTCATTCCCCGCTCATTCAGCCCCCCTTCACAGTAGAAGCCTGAAACACCGTTCTAAAGACTGTTGACATCTAGTGGAAGCCTTAGTGCAACATGACCAATATCCCACTTCCTATCTTCAATAGTGTGCTGAGTTGAAATACAACAACCCTCAGATTTCCCACTTCCTAGTGGATTTTTTTCTCATGTTTTTGCCTGCCACATGAGTTCTGTTATTCACAGACATCATTCAAACAGTTTTAGAAACTTCAGAGTTTTCTATCCAATACTACTAATAATATGCATATATTCTCATCTGGAACTGAGTAGGAGGCAGTTTACTCTGGGCACCCTTTTCATCCAAAGGTGAAAATGCTGCCCACTAGCCCAAACAGGTTTAAACAGCTTGGAAAATTCCATAAAATCAAAAGAAATCAGCCAAAACCTCAGGGAAAAAAAATTGTAGACCTGCAAGTCTGGTTCATCCTTGGGATCAATTTGAACAAACACTTGAAGGTACCACGTTCATCTGTACAAACAATAGTACGCAAGTATAAACACCATCGGACCATGCAGCCGCCATACCGCTCAGGAAGGAGACGCGTTCTGTCTCCTAGAGATGAATGTACTTTGGTGCGAAAAGTGCAAATCAATCCCAGAACAACAGCAAAGGACCTTGTGAAGATGCTGGAGGAAACAGATACAAAAGTATCTATATTCGCAGTAAAACAAGTCTTATATCGACATAATCTGAAAGGCCGCTCCGCAAGGAAGAAGCCACTGCGCCAAAACCGCTATAAAAAAGCCAGACACAGTTTGCAACTACACATGGGAACAAAGATTGTAGTTTTTGGTTAAATGTCCTCTGGTCTGATGAAACAAAAAATATAACTGTTTGACAATAATGAGGAAAAAGGGGGAGGCTTGCAAGCCGAAGAACACCATCCCAACCGTGAAGCACAGGGGTGGCAGCATCATGTTGTGGGGGTGCTTTGCTGCAGGAGGGAGTGGTGCACTTCACAAAATAGATGGCATCATGAAGCAGGAAAATTATGTGGATATATTGAAGAAACATCTCAAGAAAGCTTGGTTGCAAATGGGTCTTCCAAATGGACAATGACCCCAAGCATACTTCCTTTTTGTGGGAAGCTTGTGGAAGGCTACCTGAAACGTTTGACACAAGTTAAACAATTTAAAGGCAATGCTACCAAATACTAATTGAGTGTATGTAAACTTCTGACCCACTGGGAATGTGATGAAAGAAATAAAAGCTGAAATAAATCATTCTCTCTACTATTATTCTGACATTTTCAGATTCTTAAAATAAAGTGGTGATCCTAACTGCCCGAAGACAGGGATTTTTTACTAGGATTAAATGTCAGGAATTGTGAAACTGAGTTTAAATGTATGTAAACTTTTGACTTCAACTGTTTTTTGTACCCTCTAGTTAACCGTTAAGCTATACATGTTTGTCATGTCAATGTCCCAAAAAACCACTGACACTTGTGTCGTGTCTTTGGCTTTGCCGGATTAAGTGATATGACATGCTATTCTATAAAATCCTTTCTCTGTAATTAATATTACCTGATTGAGCTAATCATGTAAATGTAATTAACTAGAGAGTCGGGGCACCACAAAATAATATTTATAGAGCTGTTATCTTCCGAATAAACTCTTAAAGACCTAGTAATATTTTACATCAATAGCAGTCAATATTAATCATCACCTTAATTCAGTCTCATCTGAAAGTTGTAAATTCTTGGTTATCTTCACGAACCCTGGCTAACAAGTTGACTCAGCAATACAAAATTGGGTTTAATTATTTATTTACTAAATACCCAACTAATCACACAGAATTACATATACACAGAATGAATTATACCTTGATTACAAATTATGTCATAAAGGAAAACGTCCCAGGACAGAACAGATATGACAGCTGGTTACACAAAAGAAAAGGGGCTGGGTTTGAGTGAAAGAGCGGAAAGACTGAGGAA
The DNA here is from genome assembly GCF_002021735.2 of Oncorhynchus kisutch. NCBI lineage: Eukaryota > Metazoa > Chordata > Actinopteri > Salmoniformes > Salmonidae > Oncorhynchus > Oncorhynchus kisutch. The sequence goes on from NC_034184.2 coordinate 74,820,434, forward strand.
CAAAGGGAGAAGCTGTGCTATCGTAAATACAGTATCTTATGCATTCTAATTTACCGGCCGTTTGGAAAAGGAAAATGTAATAAGTATTTACTCTGAGCTGCACTTCGGTAGGTTGGTGGTAGATGGAAGGCCGTGTTGCCCAACCGAGTCCTTTGAAGAATGTCTCTGGTGGTAAATTGGATACGTTGTGGTAATGTCATTGTGTGGTACACGGGATACTCTGTCTGTTCTTTCCTAGCTCACGTTTGCAGCTGCTGTTGCTAACTCAACGGCTAGGAGGTATCACTTCTGTAGTGAATAAGAGTTCAAAGTTCATACCATTCGCAACCAAAGCTCATGCTGAGGTTGGCTTAGTTCTGTAGTTGACATGTTAGTCCTTTTAACGCAGAGGCTGCAGACCTCACGTACTTGGAACAGGAGGTTACATTTTCATCAAGGCTTTATATAGTGGAGCGAGAAGGGTGTGTTTGAAAAGTTTTATAACCCATGTCTCTTCACAGGGGCGGGCCACTGATTGAGCAGAGCCCTAATCTTATGAAAACCCAAATCTCTCATTTGGAACCTAAAATTACATTTAATCTCTTCACCAATAATTTTATATTCAAACATTTAATTTGAACAACAATTCCATGTGAATCCGATAACTACAATGTGCAGACTTTCCACTGTAGAATTTGTCATCCTATCATTGATGAGAATGTCTCAGATGACAACCGAACTGACATCATATTCATTAAGTACATATGTTCAATTGGTTGGATTACCAGAATATAGTTCATTTCCCCCCACCTTCTGATGTTCTTCTGATGTTGATCATTTTTTAATGAAACGAACGATTCACTTTGCCATTGTATTAGTTGGGGTTCAGTTGAATCACATTGAATTGAATCGAATCATGTGAATCAGAATAATTTGTGAATCGGGAACATTTAATTTTAGGAAAATTTGTGAGATGTACCATTTATTTTGGATTATGTGGATCTTGTTTTGTAGATACTTCCAGTTGATTTGGGCATCCAGTTTATGAGGCATTGTAACTCAATAGATGCTAGTCAGCCTGCAAAGTAAACACTTCTAAGGTAGCCAAATATGACTGAAGAAAATGTGTGGATTCTTTATCTATAATATATTGAATGAGTGACTTACTTAAAAAAAAATTTTGGTTGCAATGTTTTATAGCCAATGGGTGTACAGGCTTTTATTATTGTCCTCTTCTAGCAAACTACACTTTAGAAGTAAGCTGCTCAACCGACCCTGATAAACTGTCTCTGACGTGTTTGAGCAGGGCTTGATCAGAAGCCTGCACACCCAGTAGCTCTCCAGTCTGAGGGTTGACCACATGTTTTATACAGTTGCCTAACAGGTATTCTACTTTGTGCGAGGTGCCTTGCTCAGAGACAGGAGATGGTTCATGGAATCAGAGAGCAGCCTCCCAGTGTCGACACCACATTACGCTTACTTTTTTATACCTTCTGTACATCGAGAGGCCGTCAATCGTTGGTCATGGAAATTTGGTTAAAAGTCATGGAAAAGTCATACAATTCCATGTCAAAATGTGTATGAACCCTGTCTTTCTTTCTCTGTGGTCTCCAGGAGCTGAGTGGGGTGGAGGTGTTGGGGGTGGTGGAGGGAGGAGATGTGCTGGAGGAGAGGGTGCGGTCGGCCAGGGAGACGGCCAAGCGGCCAGTAGGAGGATTCTGTCTGGACGGGCTCCATACTGCAGCCATGGAGACACACCTCCGGACCCAGCTCATCACCGCCATCATCAAGGAGCTGCCTGAGGACAAACCCAGGTGTGTGTGTGTGTGGTCCACCCGTAATCAAATGTTAATCTTATAAAGGCTATATAGCATACAAAAACTCTTCATAGGCACTACATGGCTGCATCACAGACCCCTTTCTGTGTTAGAAAAAAATAGTTGCACAAGGGCAATGGGAGTTCTTAATAGTTCCTATTTATTTGCTTATGACTGTATTTCACACTACTTTTGGATTATAATTGGATTTTAAAGCTTGCATGAATGTCCTGCTTAATACACTGCTCAAAAAACTAAAATAACACATCCTAGATCTCAATGAATGAAATATTCTTATTAAATACTTTTTTCTTTACATAGTTCAATATGCTGACAACAAAATCACACAAAAATTATCAATGGAAATCAAATTTATCAACCTATGGAGGTCTGGATTTGGATTCACACTCAAAATTAAAGTGGAAAACCACACTACAGGCTGTTCCAAATTTGATGTAATGTCCTTAAAACAAGTCAAAATTTGACTCAGTAGTGTGTGTGGCCTCCACGTGCCTGTATGACCTCCCTACAATGCCTGGGCATGCTCCTGATGGGGTAGCGGATGGTCTCCTGAGGGATCTCCTCCCAGACCTGGACTAAAGCATCCGCCAACTCCTGGACAGTCTGTGGTGCAACGTGGTGGATGGAGCGAGACATGATGTCCCAGATGTGCTCAATTGGATTCAGGTCTGGGGAACGGGCGGGCCAGTCCATAGCATCAATGCCTTCCTCTTGCAGTAACCGCTGACACACTCCAGCCACATGAGGTCTAGCATTGTCTTGCATTAGGAGGAACCCAGGGCCAACCACACCAGCATATGGTCTCACAAGGGGTCTGAGGATCTCATCTCGGTACCTAATGGCAGTCAGGCTACCTCTGGCGAGCACATGGAGGGCTGTGCGACCCCCCCCCCCCCCCCCCCCCCCCCCAAAGAAATGCCACCCCACACCATGACTGACCCACCGCCAATCCGGTCATGCTGGAGGATGTTGCAGGCAGCAGAATGTTCTCCACGGCGTCTCCAGACTCTGTCACATCTGTCACATGTGCTCAGTGTGAACCTGCTTTCATCTGTGAAGAGCACAGGGCGCCAGTGGCGAATTTGCCAATCTTGATGTTCTCTGGCAAATGCCAAAGGTCCTGCACGATGTTGGGCTGTAAGCACAACCCCCACCTGTGGACGTCGGGCCCTCATACCACCCTTATGGAGTCTGTTTCTGACTGTTTGAGCAGACACATTTACATTTGTGGCCTGCTGGAGGTCATTTTGCAGGGCTCTGGCAGTGCTCCTCCTGCTCCTCCTTGCACAAAGGCAGAGGTAGCGGTCCTGCTGCTTGGTTGTTGCCCTCCTACGGCCTCCTCCATGTCTCCTGATGTACTGACGGACACAGCAAACCTTCTTGCCATAGCTCGCATTGATGTGCCATTCTGGATGAGCTGCACTACCTGAGCCACTTGTGTGGGGTGTAGACTCCGTCTCATGCTACCACTAGAGTGAAAGCACCGCCAGCATTCAAAAGTGACCAAAACATCAGCCAGGAAGCATAGGAACTGAGAAGTGGTCTGTGGTGACCACTTGACTTGGAGTTACATTGTGTTGTAATTACCCTTTTGTGACTAGGGGGCAGTATTTTCATTTTTGGATAAAAAACGTTCCCGTTTTAAACGGGATATTTTGTCATGACAAGATGCTCGACTATGCATATAATTGACAGTTTTGGATAGAAAACACTCTGACGTTTCCAAAACTGCAAAAATATTGTCTGTGAGTGCAACAGAACTGATGTTACAGGCGAAACCCAGATAAAAATCCAATCAGGAAGTGCCGCATTTTTTGAAAGCGCTTCATGCCAATGACTCCTTATATGGCTGTGAATGAGCTTACGCTTTCTACGTATTCCCCAAGGTGTCTACAGCATTGTGATGTCTTTTTACGCATTTATGTTGAAGAATAGCTGTAAGGGACCACATTGAGCAAGTGGTCACATGATGGCTCCTGCAGATAATCTTGCGTAAAGTACTGAGGTAGCCATTATTCCAATCGCTTCTAATGAGAAACCAATTGTCCCGACGGATATATTATTGAATAGATATGTGAAAAACACCTTGAGGATTGATTCTAAACAACGTTTGCCATGTTTCTGTCGATATTATGGAGCTAATTTGGAAAAAAGTTTGGCGTTGTAGTGACCGCATTTTCTGGTCGATTTCTCAGCCAAACGTGAAGAACAAATGGGAGCTATTTCGCCTACAAAAATAATATTTTTGGAAAAAAGGAACATTTGCTATCTAACTGGTAGTCTCCTGAGTGAAAACATCCGAAGTTCTTCAAAGGTAAATTTATTTAATTTGATTGCTTTTCTTATTTTCGGGAAAATGTTGCCTGCTGCTAGCAGAGCCTAGCATAGCATTATGCCATGATAAACTTACACAAATGCTTGTCTAGCGTTGGCTGTAAAGCATATTTTGAAAGTCTGAGATGACAGTGTGATTAACAAAAGGCTAAGCTGTGTCTCAATATATTTCATTTGTGATTTTCTAGGAAGATTTATGTCTGCTGCGTTATGCTAATTAGTTTGAGGCGATGATTACGCTCCCGGATCCGGGTTTGAGAGTCGCAAGAAGTTTTAAGTGTTCCCTCAATTTTTTTGAGCAGTGTATAATGTTTGCATCATAATCGCAAATCAACTGAATTATACTTAAAAAACACATTGGCTAGCTTTTGTTACGGCCAATGTCATTGAGCGTTAGCATTTTAGCTAACAAATGTTGCATCCAAAATAGTTATTTTGCGAAGATCACAACCAAATATAATCTTCGCTAATGTTCAAGCAATAACCAAAACATTTTAATCATGTGAGAACCCAAAAGGTTATTTTGTTTAGAAGTAATAAAAACGTAAATCTGTTGAATGGACGCAGATGGCGATGACTCCCTCACTGCAGCCAAGAGTTGCTCGCATCTGTGCGTGACATCAGTGTGTCGTGTACTGGAAAGGGGTCTATAGCTTGTGACATAACAGCTCCCTCTGTAGGGGGCATTGGCAGGAATGACATATCCCACTATGTTTTGTTTATTATGACTAAACTGTCAAAACAGAACGATGTGCTCTTTGTCAGCACATTGTGTGTGTGCTGCAGCTCTGCCTCAGGCAGCTGCTCTCTCCCACTCTCTCTCTCCCTCGGCTGCTTCACGGCAGTAAAAGTTAGTTGGTAAATCTATCAACATCTCTCAGAGGAAAAACTGAGGCTGCCTTAAAAAAAAGTATCTGAATATGTTGCTAATCTTTTTCAGAGGGAAGAAAAGTTGCTGGCAGGAATCTGAAATGTCACAATAACATAGATCAAAGCTACCGAGTTGGCAACCCTGCCCATTAACACTTCATACGCTCTAGCTAGCGAAATCTAGCCCAAAATCAGGTTTAAGTGCCCCTCCACACCAGCTCCAGTTGCCAGCTTTTACCCTTCTTACTCACCCTGTCTACACCTACACGCCCATAAACCCTAAATATGAATGCACCTTCCCACTCTCTCTCCTTCCCTGACTCACTCCTCCTCTCCTTACAGCACCAATTATTTGTGTTTCTCCTTCCCTCACTCCACCCCCCAAAGCAGGATACTCTTCAAAAACAATCCATACCTCCTATAACACTTTTTAATTATCTCCCTCTCTACTCCTCTCTCCTCTGTTCCAGTCTGTCTATTCCCTCTCTCCACTCCTCTTTGTCTCTCATCTGCAGTCTGGCTCTTCTCTCTCTCCACTCCTCTTTGTCTCTCATCTGCAGTCTGGCTCTTCTCTCTCTCCACTCCTCTTTGTCTCTCATCTGCAGTCTGGCTCTTCTCTCTCTCCACTCAGACCAATTTTAGAATGTACAGCAGGGACCAGGTGAGGGAGAGAGGACTGACTGACCAAGTAATGGCTCTAATTGAGTGATCATGTGACACCTGTGAAAACCAGGGGTTGGAAACGGTTCAGGGAACAGAACTGAAAAATGAATACATTTTTAGAGGAACAGAATCAGAACCAGGAAGAAAAGTGATCTATACTGTTCTGGAACAGAACCACTATTTTAAAACACAAACTTGTTAGCGACCCTGTTCCAACACCAAGCCAAGTCTCTGTAGTGTAAAGACATTCAAAGTTCCTTCATAGAAGCCGCCACTTCCTAGGTATATTTCTGTGGGCCTAGTTCAGATAATGCATGTCATAACAATGCCCTCGTCCACCCTCTCTCGCCTTCTCCCCACCTTCAAAATTTCAGTCGTATCTCGCGCCCTACACTTGTCTGTCCATAGCGCATGTAAACAACTATAGCCTAGGCAGCCGATAGCGCCCATGACTAAAAAACTATAACTTGCCCGCTTATAGCAAGCTGCTCTGTCCAAACTGATTGGTGAAGTAATTTAAGGTTGAGCTAATGTAACAAAGAAACGATATAACCGGTACTGGTTCTGGACTTTATTTTGCAGGTCGGAACAGTGGAACGGAACTTAACAAACAAAATGTTTGGAAAAATAATTTCAATTCCAACCCCTGGTGAAAACAAAGCGACCCCCACCCCCCATATTATACACTATTATTAAATTCTACCCCACACACACTCAACCCTAAAACCCCCTAGTGGACTGCTGTTACTCTCACAGTGGGAGACTAAGAGGAAGACGAACACCCCCCCCCTCTGTCCTTCCATCACTCTGCGCTCATAATGCTCACTCAGAATCTCCAGGAAACCATGGCAACCCCTGCCTTCCCTCCTTGGAGCCATGGCAACCCCGTTCCCACTCTTCTTCCAGCTGCACTGGGAATACTGGTCTGGCTAGAGAGTAGACTCCCCACTGAACTCAGCCTGCTTCCCAGTGCCCCAGTGGTGGGGAGACCTCTGTCCTATTCCTCCTTGCCCTGGAGGTGAGGGAGCCGACTGGTGCTCTGGGGTGGAGAAGGAGTGGTGGCGAGACAGTGCTGCAGGTGGTATCAGAGACCCCCAGACGCTCCCTTTGGGCCGTACTGCGTTTCCATAATGAAAAGAGGCTCCATCGGGCCTGTGCTGGGTCAGCCTGCCCCTGGGTTGTGGTGGTGCTGGGAGATCCACTCCCTACCCCTGGCCATCATTATGGGATGGTAAATTAGTTTGGCCCTGGAAACCCGAGGCAGTGGAGTAGAGAGAGTGAGGGGGGAAAGTGAGTGATTTTGAGACTGAGGTGGGTTAAGGGGGGAATGGGTTTCAGGAAGATTGCACCCCCCCCCCCCCCCCCCCCCCAAATCTGTTTTTTTCTGTCTGCTATGAGCATGCATGTGTTCTGTGTATGGATGTTCAGTTTTTGTATTGATTTTGGTGTGTGTGTGTGTGAGCAAGAGGGAGAGATGCTGCATCTGTAGTGCTTCAGGGATAACACTGATAGATAAGAGATGGGTAAGAGTCTTTCAGTTTGTCTGGTAATTCAATCATTGATCAACAGTGTAATACGTTTCTGTCTGTTTGCCCGCCTGCCTCTCTCTTTCTGTCTGTCAGGCTGCTGCAGGGTGTGGGGCGGCCAGACGAGGTGCTGGCGTGCGTGGAGGCGGGAGTGGACCTGTTTGAGAGCTTCTTCCCCTTCCAGGTGACCGAGCGAGGCTGTGCTCTCACCTTCCCTTTCAACATCACCACTGACCCAGAGGCAGCAGGTACAGGTGTACAGGTACCCCCAACAGGTCTGTGTGTTCCATAAGCACCAAATAGCTGACTACTAACCCTTATGTGACCAGCTACTTGAATTACTTAAACAAATGGGGGTGCATCAGATGCCACCCAATTCAATTATTTTCATTCTGCTGGCTACTTGTGATGTTTTGAGAACACATTGACAGCTGTGATGCGGTACTGTCAGAACCATGGGCCCGCTCCACACATACAGGTGTGATACAGTGCTGTCAGAACCATGGACCCGCTCCACACAGACAGCTGCTGTGATGCAGTACTGTCAGAACCATGGACCACTGACAGCTGTGATGCAGTACTGTCAGAACCATGGACCACTGACAGCTGTGATGCAGTACTTTCAGAACCATGGACCTGCTCCGCACAGACAGCTGTGATGCAGTACTGTCAGAACCATGACCACAGACAGCTGTGATACAGTACTGTCAGAACCATGGACCTGCTCCACACAGACAGCTGCTGTGATACAGTACTGTCAGAACCATGACCACTGACAGCTGTGATGCAGTACTGTCAGAACCATGCACCCGCTCCGCACAGACAGCTGTGATGCAGTACTGTCAGAACCATGACCACTGACAGGTGGGATACAGTACTGTCAGAACCATGACCACTGACAGCTGTGATGCAGTACTGTCAGAACCATGGACCACTGACAGGTGGGATACAGTACTGTCAGAACCATGACCACTGACAGCTGTGATGCAGTACTGTCAGAACCATGGACCACTGACAGCTGTGATGCTGTACTGTCAGAACCATGACCACTGACAGCTGTGATGCAGTACTGTCAGAACCATGGACCACTGACAGTGGGATACTGACATGGACCACTGACAGGTGGGATACAGTGCTGTCAGAACCATGGACCACTGACAGGTGGGATACAGTGCATTCAGAACCATGGACCCGCTCCACACAGACAGGTGTGATACAGTGCATTCAGAACCATGGACCACTGACAGGTGGGATACAGTGCATTCAGAACCAAGGACCCGCTCCACACAGACAGCTGTGATACAGTACTGTCAGAACCATGGACCACTGACAGGTGGGATACAGTACTGTCAGAACCATGGACCACTGACAGCTGTGATACAGTACTGTCAGAACCATGGACCACTGACAGGTGGGATACAGTACTGTCAGAACCATGGACCACTGACAGCTGTGATACAGTACTGTCAGAACCATGACCACTGACAGCTGTGATACAGTACTGTCAGAACCATGGACACGCTCCACACAGACAGGTGTGATACAGTACTGTCAGAACCATGGACCACTGACAGGTGAGATACAGTACTGTCAGAACCATGGACCACTGACAGCTGTGATACAGTACTGTCAGAACCATGGACCACTGACAGCTGTGATACAGTACTGTCAGAACCATGACCACTGACAGCTGTGATACAGTACTGTCAGAACCATGACCACTGACAGCTGTGATACAGTACTGTCAGAACCATGGACCACTGACAGCTGTGATACAGTACTGTCAGAACCATGGACCACTGACAGGTGGGATACAGTACTGTCAGAACCATGGACCACTGACAGGTGGGATACAGTACTGTCAGAACCATGGACCCGTTCCATTTGGCCCTTCAGCCCCTTTCACTACCTTGTTTTGCTACAGTGGTTACAGCTCTGAAACACTGGATAGGTGTTGTCATGAAGGAGAAACGTCCTCTGGTCCTGATTGTAGGTCTGCCTATATTGTTACGCCTATCCGGACCTTTCAGAACCCATGTCAGACTCGTCGTGTGTGTGATGGGGTCAGTTAGGTTAACGATTTGTGTGGGATTGATACTAATCCCAGTACGGTCATTGCATTGATTGGAAAATGTACAGTGGCTTGCGAAGTATTCACCCCCTTTGGCATTTTTCTCATTTTGTTGCCTTACAACCTGGAATTAAAATACATTTTTGGGGGGTTTGTATCATTTGATTTACACAACATGCCTACTACTTTGAAGATGCAAAATATTTATTATTATGAAACCATCAAGAAATAATACATTTTAAAAATGTACTTGAGTGTGCATCTATTCATCCATCTGACCAGGTTATCTTCTTCCATATGTTTGGAGTCTCCCACATGCCTTTTGGCAAACACCAAACGTGTTTGCTTATTTTTTTCTTTAAGCAATGGCTTTTTTCTGGCCACTCTTCCATAAAGCCCAGCTCTGTGGAGTGTACTGCTTAAAGTGGTCTTATGGACAGATACTCCAATCTCTGCTGTGGAGCTTTGCAGCTCCTTCAGGGTTATCTTTGGTCTCTTTGTTGCCTCTCTGATTAATGCCCTCCTTGCCTGGTCCGTGAGTTTTGGTGGGCGGCCCTCTCTTGGCAGGTTTGTTGTGGTGCCATATTCTTAAAAATTTTTAACAAGGGATTTAATGGTGCTCCATGGGATGTTTAAAGTTTCAGATATTTTTTTGTAACCCAACCCTGATCTGTACTTCTCCACAACTTTGTCCCTGACCTGTTTGGAAAGCTCCTTGGTCTTCGAGGTTGACCGATTAATCGGAATGGCCGATTTTAATTAGGACCGATTTCAAGTTTTCATAACAATCGGATATCTGTATTTTTGGGCACCGATTTGCAGATTTTTTTATTATTTTTTATTATATACCTTTTAACTAAGTCAGTTAAGAACACATTCTTATTTTCAATGATGGCCTAGGAACGGTGGGTTAACTGCCTCGTTCAGGGGCAGAACGACAGATTTTTACCTTGTCAGCTCAGGGGATCCAATCTTGCAACCTTACAGTTAACTAGTCCAATGCAATAATGACCTGCCTCACTCTCGTTGCACTCCACAAGGAGACTGCCTGTTACGCGAATGCAGTAAGCCAAGGTAAGTTGCTAGCGAGCATTAAACTTATCTTATAAAAAACAATCAATCATAATCACTAGTTAACTACACATGGTTGATGATATTACTAGATATTATCTAGCGTTTCCATGCGTTGCATATAATCTGACTGAGCATACAAGTATCTAAGTATCTGACGGAGCGGTGGTAGGCAGAAGCAAGCGCGTAAACATGAATTCAAACAGCACTTTCTTTGCGTTTTGCCAGCAGCTCTTCGTTGTGCGTCAAGCATGCGCTGTTTATGACTTCAAACCTATCAACTCCCGAGATGAGGCTTGTGTAACCGAAGTGAAATGGCTAGCTAGTTAGCGTGCGCTAATAGCGTGTCAAACGCCACTCGCTCTGAGCCTTGCAGTGGTTGTTTCCCTTGCTCTGAATGGGTAACGCTGCTTCAAGGGTGGCTGTTGTCGTTGTGTTGCTGGTCCGAGCCCAGGGAGGAGAGGGACGGAAGCTATACTGTTACACTGGCAATACTAAAGTGCCTATAAGAACATCCAATAGTCAAAGGTTAAGGAAATACAAATGGTATAGAGGGAAATAGTCCTATAATTCCTATAATAACTACAACCTAAAACTTCTTACCTGGGAATATTGAAGACTCATGTTAAAAGGAACCACCAGCTTTCATATGTTCTCATGTTCTGAGCAAGGAACTGAAACGTTAGCTTTCTTACATAGCACATATTGCACTTTTACTTTCTTCTCCAACACTTTGTTTTTGCATTATTTAAACCAAATTAAACATGTTTCATTATTTACTTGAGGCTAAATTGATTTTATTGATGTATTATATTAACTTAAAATAAGTGTTCATTCAGTATTGTTGTAATTGTCATTATTACAAATCTATTTGGAAAAAACGGTCCGATTGAATCGGTATCGGCTTTTTTGGCCCTCCAATAATCGGTATCGGCGTTGAAAAATCATAAACGGTCGACCTCTAGTCTTCATGGTGCCGCTTGCTTGGTGGTGTCCCTTGCTTAGTGATGTTGCAGACTCTGGGGCCTTTCAGAACAGTATATATTCTGAGATCATGTGACAGATCATGTGACACTTAGATTGCACACAGGTGGACTTTATTTAACCTCTTGAAACTAGGGGGCACTATTTTCATTTTTGGAAAAAGAACGTTCCCAAAGTAAACAGGCTATTTCTCAGGACCAGATGCTACAATATGCATATAATTGACAACTTAGGATAGAAAACACTCGAAAGTTTCCAAAACTGTCAAAATATTGTCTGTGAGTATAACAGAACTGATATTGCAGGCGAAAGAAAGAAAAATCCAATCAGGAAGTGACTCATATTTTGTTCCTATGCATCCCTATCGCCCATTGAAAGGGATATCAACCAGATTCCTTTTTCTATGGCTTCCCTAATGTGTCTACAGCCACTAGACATAGATTCAGGCTTTTATTTAGAAAAATGAGCGTGAACGACAACATTGCGTCAGTGGTCTGTTGGTGGCTCTGAGTGATTTGTGCGTAATAGACAAAGGCGGCCATTGTTCCTCTCGCTCCTACTGAAAAGCCAATTGTCTCGGTTGATATATTATCGAATAGATATTTGAAAAACACCTTGAGGATTGATTATAAAAATAAAAAAACGTTTGCCATGTTTCTGTCGATATTATGGATTATGGATCTTTTCGGCATTGTCGTGACCGCAATTTCCGGTGGATTTCAACAAAACGTGGACAAGAAACGGAGGTATTTTGGCTATAAAAATCTTTAGACAGCAAATGTTCCTTTTGTTCCATAACTGGGAGTCTCGAGTGAAAACATCCGAAGCTCATCAAAGGTAAACGATTTAATTTGATTGCTTTTCTGATTTTCGTGACCAAGCTTCCTGCTGCTAGCTGGACATAATGCTATGCTTTTGATAAACTTACACAAAAGCTTGTCTTGCTTTGGCTGTAAAGCATCATTTCAAAATCTGAGATGACAGGGTGATTAACAAAAGGCTAAGCTGTGTTTCACTATATTTCACTTGTGATTTCATGAATATGAATATTTACTAGTAATATTTTTTGACCGTTGCGCTATGCTAATTAGTGTAGTTGATGACAATTCTCCCGGATCCGGGATGGGTAGTTCTAATTATGTGACTTCTGAAGGTAATTGGTTGCACCAGATCTTATTTAGGGGCCTCAAAGGGGGTGAATACATATGCACACACCACTTTTCTGTGTTTTATTTTTTTGCTTTTCACTTCACCAATTTGGACTATTTCGTGTATGTCCACTACATGAAATCCAAATAAAAATCCATTTCAATTACAGGATATCATGCAACAAAATAGGAAAAACCCCAACTTAATACTTTTGCAAGGCACTGCACATGATTAAACATTACAGTGGGCTCTCATGGGCGAAGGCTGTGATCACGCTGTTGAAGATAATTGATGTTAATCAGTATGATGATGAGGAGGATTTTGAAGTTAAGAGTCATGGGGCGTTGGGCTTTTCCCTCACCGCAGGGAGTCCAGCAGAGTACAGCAGTCTGTAATTCACTCAGATCCGTCTGCCACTGTAGACAGATCTCTCTGTTGAACAGAGGCTTCTTTGGCTTAACATCATGAATTAATCAACAAACTTTGTTCCCAACCAGCTTCCAGTTCAATACCACTGAGAATTATGGCAGCAAAGACCAGCGAGTGTGTGTGTGTGTGTGTGTGTTTTTTAATTTCTGTGTGAATATGATAGAAAGTGTCTTTATTTATAATTGTGTCCCTTGCTGTGTGTGTGAACAAGATAAATAGAGACGTGTTTGTTTGTTTGTGGGGATAAGATGCCGTATGCGTTTTCTAGCCCTCGGTTAAATCAAATAAATGGGTGGAGATACAAACCCAACGGGTCAGTTGGTGAAATTAAATCAATGAACGATCTCACTGTTACCCCAGTAAACCGATAACAATTAAATTATGCCCTGCCGTTAATCTCTGATAAAGGAAAAGAAAACACAATATGATTAAAGTGTTCCTGAGGGAAATTGAAGCCTCCCGCGGGATTTTCCATTTGAGAACTGTAAAAGTTTTTAAATCAGGCCAAAGTAACAGATTCAGAAGTTGAGGATCAGACCGATTTAAGTATCAGATAGCACTAATCGATTCTGCACGGGGGAGTGTAACGAGGTTCACTGGAGGTGAGTGTTAGGACAGGACTGGGGTCCATCAGCGAATGAGGAGACAGCATCCAAATCCCCCCTCAGCTAATTAGAGGGCTCTGTGGGGAGGTGGTGTCACAGCCCTCACCCCAATCTTCCTCTTCTCTGGCACCACAGTCTTACCACCTGCCATCCTTGCCCTCTCTCTCTCTCCTTCTCGCTATCCTCCCTTGCTCTTCAGATCACTCCCTCTATTCACTCTCCCTCCATCCCTCTATTCACTCTCCCTCCATCCCTCTGTCAAACTCATCTCCCCTCTCTTTACTATCATTCCCTCCTGACCTGACTTGTCTCTCAGGCTCTCTCTCCTCTCCATTTTTCACCTCTTTTCCCACCTCCTTTGCCCCCCCCCCATCCTGTTGTTCTCTCCACTCTTGTTTTCACCTTTAACTCTCGCTCGTACTCTCTCTGTCACACTGACTGGATCATTCTGTTTGCCCTTCAGTTGACCTTTAGATGGAAGTGCCTGATAACAATTTAATGAAGCTGTTGGGTGAGGAATTTCCCTTGTGTGGGGGGGATGCTTTTGTGGGTTTTGGTGGACGGGGCCTTGAATACAGCAAATACTGATATTCCTTTGTGGGAAAGGAGAAGATCGTGAATTTGGAACACAATGGGCCATAATTGGTTTAGGATGTATGGTTTTAGGACATGATCTGACTGCTATGGACTTTGGAATGTGTGGGTTTAGTAAATGGATCAGATTGGTCTAGTTGAATGGGTGTGGCCAAAGGGATTGATTTGATTGGTGTGTATTTTGGCAGTTGTGGAGTTGGACAAGCACGAAGCTGCTATAGGTCAGAAGAATGGAACCGATAATCCCCAAGAAGACCAAACCAAGATGACTCCTTTTGAGATCAACCTGAAAGATAATAGGTTTGTGTCCATTTGTGTTTGTGCCAGTTGGTGTATGCACGTGTGCCTCTGTCCCTCTCACTCTATTCTAAGGTGTGTGTGTGTGTGTGTGTGTGTGTGTGTGTGTGTGTGTGTGTGTGTGTGTGTGTGTGTGTGTGTGTGTGTGTGTGTGTGTGTGTGTGTGTGTGTTCCTGTTTCATCTGTGTGCGCGTGTGTGTCACTCTGGGTGTGTGTGACCCTCTGCTCTCCAGGTACAGAGAGGACTTCAGTCCCCTGGTGGAGGGGTGTGGCTGCTACTGCTGCAGGAACCACCAGAGGGCGTACCTACACCACCTTCTGGTGACCAATGAGCTACTGGCTGGAGTACTGCTCATGCTCCACAACACGGCCCACTACTACGCCTTCTTCACTGCCCTCAGGGGGGCGCTAGCCAGCGACAAGCTGGACCACCTCAAGAAAAGAGTACTAGAAGGACCAGGCAAGGGGATGAGCGGGGAGGGGGCTGGGGAGAGGGATGGATAGGTTTGTTGTAGAGGTAAGGGTGGGACAGGGAGGGGCTGGGGAGAAGGTGGGGCGAATGGAGGGAGTGATCCAGGTGAAAGTGTTGGGAGACCTTTTCTCTCCTTCCTTGAGGAGACTCTGTGGGTTTGAAAGGTGGCTAGATGAAGGTAAAGTTTCTGTTTAATTGCACTCACCTACCCAGTCAGATCAGTGATTACTTTCAGGCAGTCAGGATGCATTTTGGGGACTCCAAGGAGAAATTGGCTTTGCAGCGGGCGGCAGTCATCCATTAAAACAAAATAGGCATCTCAACAAATAAAAAAGATATGACAAGAGAGGGAGCAAGAGGACCAGGTGAAGGGGTGTGGAGGGCCAGTGGAAAGGGG
Source organism: Oncorhynchus kisutch (assembly GCF_002021735.2). Classification (NCBI taxonomy): domain Eukaryota; kingdom Metazoa; phylum Chordata; class Actinopteri; order Salmoniformes; family Salmonidae; genus Oncorhynchus; species Oncorhynchus kisutch. The sequence goes on from NC_034184.2 coordinate 74,835,713, forward strand.
CCAGGAGGACCAGGTAGAGGGCCAGTGGAAAGGGGCCAGGAACACCAGGTAGAGGGCCAGTGGAAAGGGGGCAGGTGTAGGGCCAGTGGAAAGGGGGCAGGTGTAGGGCCAGTGGAAAGGGGGCAGGTGGAGGGCCAGTGGAAAGGGGGCAGGTGGAGGGCCAGTGGAAAGGGGGCAGGTGGAGGGCCAGTGGAAAGGGGGCAGGTGGAGGGCCAGTGGAAAGGGGGCAGGTGGAGGGCCAGTGGAAAGGGGGCAGGTGGAGGGCCAGTGGCAAGGGGGCAGGTGGAGGGCCAGTGGCAAGGGGGCAGGTGGAGGGCCAGTGGAAAGGGGGCAGGTGGAGGGCCAGTGGAAAGGGGGCAGGTGGAGGGCCAGTGGAAAGGGGGCAGGCGGCCCAGGTGAAGGGCTAGTGGGAAATGGGTGCAGGAGCACCAGATGAAGGGGTGTGGAGGGCCAGTGGAAAATGAGCAGGAGGACCAGGTAGAGGGCCAGTGGAAATGGGGCAGGAGGACCAGGTAGAGGGCCAGTGGAAATGGGGGAGGAGGACCAGGTAGAGGGCCAGTGGAAATGGGGCAGGAGGACCAGGTAGAGGGCCAGTGGAAATGGGGCTGGAGGGCCAGTGGAAATTGGGCAGGAGGACCAGGTGGAGGTCCAGTGGAAATGGGGCAGGAGGACCAGGTGGAGGGCCAGTGGAAATGGGGCAGGAGGACCAGGTGGAGGGCCAGTGGAAATGGGGCAGGAGGACCAGGTAGAGGGCCAGTGGAAATGGGGCAGGAGGACCAGGTGGAGGGCCAGTGGAAATGGGGCAGGAGGACCAGGTGGAGGGCAAGTGGAAATGGGGCAGGAGGACCAGGTGGAGGGCCAGTGGAAAATGGGGCAGGAGGACCAGGTAGAGGGCCAGTGGAAATGGGGCAGTGCAGATGCAAAGTTTGGTAACAGAATGACGGCTCAAACAGCACAAACTGTCGTTCTGTTACCAAACTTTACATCTGCACTGTTCATCAAGTAAATGTCTTTTTGTCAAATGTTCTGTGGAAATTGTTAAAAGTAGTCCTTGTGCAGACCTGTATCATTAGTTTAACTTTGCAATCATTGTTTTTTGTTTGGCATACATTTTATACATCGGTCTCGATGTTACTGTGGTGTTGTCCTATAAACACCTCTGATGCTGTCAGCATCATTTTACAAATACACCTGATGCTGTCAGCATCATTTTACAAATACACCTGATGCTGTCAGCATCATTGCCTATTGCTTTATTTATCTGTTTGTCATTTAGGTCCCTCTTTTTCTGTAATTCATATTTTTCGCACTCAATCAAGTATCTGATGAAAACTGGGATAGTTTTTTTCCCCCACGTCTAATAAAAGTCATTGCTTTATACCTGACGGTTTTATTCATTCATTTTCCGTATGCAAACAAACACACACTGTATAAAAGTGACTGATGCATCCTGTACCCTGGTATACAGTCGTGCAGAATGAATGGTTGTCGGGGAAACGTTCATGAGGAATACACTATTTGGTGTATTATACAGGGCCTTCAGAAAGTATTTAGACCCATTTTCCTACATGTTGTTACGCTACAGCCTTATTCTAAAATAGGATTAAATAAAAAGAAATCCTCAATCTACACAGAATACTCCATAATGACATAGCGAAAACAGGTTTAGACATGTTTGCAAATCTAATAAAAATAAAACATACCTTATTTACATAAGTATTCAGACCCTTTGATATGAGACTTAATATTGAGCTCAAGTGCATCCTGTTTCCATTGATCATCCTTGAGATGATTCTACAACTTGATTGGAGTGCACCTGTGGTAAATTCAATTGATTGGACATGATTTGGAAAGGCACACCTGTCTATAAGATCCTACAGTTGAAAGTGCATGTCAGAGCAAAAACCAAGCCATGAGATCGATGGAAATGTCCGCATTGGTCCGAGACAGGATTGTGTCGAAGCACAGATCTGGGGAAGGGTACCAAAACATTTCTGCAGCATTGAAGGTCCCCAAGAACACAGTGGCCTCCATCATTCTTAAATGGAAGAAGTTTGGAACCACCAAGACTCATCCTAGAGCTGGCCGCCCGGCCAAACTGAGCAATCGGTGGAGAAGGGTCTTGGTCAGGGAGTTGACCAAGAACCTGATGGTCACTCCGACAGAGCTCTAGAGTTCCTCTGTGAAGATGGGAGAACCTTCCAGAAGGACAACCATCTCTGCAGCACTACCAATCGGGCCTTTATTGTAGAGTGACCAGACGGAATCCACTCCTCAGTAAAGGCACATGACAGCTCACTTGGAGTTTGCCGAAAGGCCCCTAAAGACTTAGACCATGAGAAACAAGATTCTCTGGTCTGATGAAACCAATATTTAACTTTTTGGCCTGAATGCCAAACATCACGTTTGGAGGAAACCTGGCACCATCCCTACGGTGGAGCATGGTGATGGCAGCATCATGCTGTGGGGATGTTTCTCAGCGGCAGAGACTGGGAGAGTTGTCAGGATCAGATTATGTTATATAACTTTTATTGCATCAAATGATTGTTTTTATTCGGTGCATGTGACTAAAAATTAGATTTGTTTTATGCAAAAGTGTAAGGGGTTGTTAGAACGCTCATCTGTGTGTGTTCTGAGGATGGGCCTCTGGAAGATCTACCATGTCTTTGGCATTCCAGAGCATGAGTTAATGTTTCTGTTCTATATGGTACCAGGGAGTGATGCTCCAGTATGGAGTTGGGGACCAGAGACCGCTCTCTACACAATGAGTTAATGTTTCTGTTCTATATGGTACCAGGGAGTGATGCTCCAGTATGGAGTTGGGGACCAGAGACCGCTCTCTACACAATGAGTTAATGTTTCTGTTCTATATGGTACCAGGGAGTGATGCTCCAGTATCACCTCCATTACTGCAGTAAACCAGCTGGTTGAGTTCTCAGTGATCACCTCCAGGGGTATTTACCGACCAGCTCCATTACTGCAGGAAACCAGCTGGTTGAGTTCAGGGATCACCTCCAGGGGTGATTACCGACCACCTCCATTACTGCAGTAAACCAGCTGGTTGAGTTCTCAGTGATCACCTCCAGGGGTGATTACCGACCACCTCCATTACTGCAGTAAACCTGCTGCTTGAGTTCAGGGATCACCTCCAGGGGTGATTACCGACCACCTCCATTACTGCAGTAAACCAGCTGGTTGAGTTCTCAGTGATCACCTCCAGGGGTGATTACCGACCACCTCCATTACTGCAGTAAACCTGCTGCTTGAGTTCAGGGATCACCTCCAGGGGTGATTACCGACCACCTCCATTACTGCAGTAAACCAGCTGGTTGAGTTCAGGGATCACCTCCAGGGGTGATTACCGACCACCTCCATTACTGCAGTAAACCAGCTGGTTGAGTTCAGGGATCACCTCCAGGGGTGATTACCGACCACCTCCATTACTGCAGTAAACCAGCTGGTTGAGTTCAGGGATCACCTCCAGGGGTGATTACCGACCACCTCCATTACTGCAGTAAACCAGCTGGTTGAGTTCAGGGATCACCTCCAGGGGTGATTACCGACCACCTCCATTACTGCAGTAAACCAGCTGGTTGAGTTCAGGGATCACCTCCAGGGGTGATTACCGACCAACTCCATTACTGCAGTAAACCAGCTGGTTGAGTTCAGGGATCACCTCCAGGGGTGATTACCGACCACCTCCATTACTGCAGTAAACCAGCTGGTTGAGTTCAGGGATCACCTCCAGGGGTGATTACCGACCACCTCCATTACTGCAGTAAACCGGCTGGTTGAGTTCAGGGATCACCTCCAGGGGTGATTACCGACCACCTCCATTACTGCAGTAAACCGGCTGGTTGAGTTCAGGGATCACCTCCAGGGGTGATTACCGACCACCTCCATTACTGCAGTAAACCAGCTGGTAGAGTTCAGGGATCACCTCCAGGGGTGATTACCGACCACCTCCATTACTGCAGTAAACCAGCTGGTTGAGTTCAGGGATCACCTCCAGGGGTGATTACCGACCACCTCCATTACTGCAGTAAACCAGCTGGTTGAGTTCAGGGATCACCTCCAGGGGTGATTACCGACCACCTCCATTACTGCAGTAAACCAGCTGGTTGAGTTCAGGGATCACCTCCAGGGGTGATTACCGACCACCTCCATTACTGCAGTAAACCAGCTGGTTGAGTTCAGGGATCACCTCCAGGGGTGATTACCGACCACCTCCATTACTGCAGTAAACCAGCTGGTTGAGTTCAGGGATCACCTCCAGGGGTGATTACCGACCACCTCCATTACTGCAGTAAACCAGCTGGTTGAGTTCAGGGATCACCTCCAGGGGTGATTACCGACCACCTCCATTACTGCAGTAAACCAGCTGGTAGAGTTCAGGGATCACCTCCAGGGGTGATTACCGACCACCTCCATTACTGCAGTAAACCAGCTGGTTGAGTTCAGGGATCACCTCCAGGGGTGATTACCGACCACCTCCATTACTGCAGTAAACCAGCTGGTTGAGTTCAGGGATCACCTCCAGGGGTGATTACCGACCACCTCCATTACTGCAGTAAACCAGCTGGTTGAGTTCAGGGATCACCTCCAGGGGTGATTACCGACCACCTCCATTACTGCAGTAAACCAGCTGGTTGAGTTCAGGGATCACCTCCAGGGGTGATTACCGACCACCTCCATTACTGCAGTAAACCAGCTGGTAGAGTTCAGGGATCACCTCCAGGGGTGATTACCGACCACCTCCATTACTGCAGTAAACCAGCTGGTAGAGTTCAGGGATCACCTCCAGGGGTGATTACCGACCACCTCCATTACTGCAGTAAACCAGCTGGTTGAGTTCAGGGATCACCTCCAGGGGTGATTACCGACCACCTCCATTACTGCAGTAAACCAGCTGGTAGAGTTCAGGGATCACCTCCAGGGGTGATTACCGACCACCTCCATTACTGCAGTAAACCAGCTGGTTGAGTTCAGGGATCACCTCCAGGGGTGATTACCGACCAACTCCATTACTGCAGTAAACCAGCTGGTAGAGTTCAGGGACACCTCCAGGGGTGATTACCGACCACCTCCATTACTGCAGTAAACCAGCTGGTAGAGTTCAGGGATCACCTCCAGGGGTGATTACCGACCACCTCCATTACTGCAGTAAACCAGCTGGTTGAGTTCAGGGATCACCTCCAGGGGTGATTACCGACCACCTCCATTACTGCAGTAAACCAGCTGGTTGAGTTAAGGGATCACCTCCAGGGGTGATTACCGACCACCTCCATTACTGCAGTAAACCAGCTGGTAGAGTTCAGGGATCACCTCCAGGGGTGATTACCGACCACCTCCATTACTGCAGTAAACCAGCTGGTAGAGTTCAGGGATCACCTCCAGGGGTGATTACCGACCACCTCCATTACTGCAGTAAACTAGCTGGTTGAGTTCAGGGATCACCTCCAGGGGTGATTACCGACCACCTCCATTACTGCAGTAAACCAGCTGGTAGAGTTCAGGGATCACCTCCAGGGGTGATTACTGACCACCTCCATTACTGCAGTAAACCAGCTGGTTGAGTTCAGGGATCACCTCCAGGGGTGATTACCGACCAACTCCATTACTGCAGTAAACCAGCTGGTAGAGTTCAGGGATCACCTCCAGGGGTGATTACCGACCACCTCCATTACTGCAGTAAACCAGCTGGTAGAGTTCAGGGATCACCTCCAGGGGTGATTACCGACCACCTCCATTACTGCAGTAAACCAGCTGGTTGAGTTCAGGGATCACCTCCAGGGGTGATTACCGACCAACTCCATTACTGCAGTAAACCAGCTGGTTGAGTTCAGGGATCACCTCCAGGGGTGATTACCGACCACCTCCATTACTGCAGTAAACCAGCTGGTTGAGTTCAGGGATCACCTCCAGGGGTGATTACCGACCACCTCCATTACTGCAGTAAACCAGCTGGTTGAGTTCAGGGATCACCTCCAGGGGTGATTACCGACCACCTCCATTACTGCAGTAAACCAGCTGGTAGAGTTCAGGGATCACCTCCAGGGGTGATTACCGACCAACTCCATTACTGCAGTAAACCAGCTGGTTGAGTTAAGGGATCACCTCCAGGGGTGATTACCGACCACCTCCATTACTGCAGTAAACCAGCTGGTTGAGTTCAGGGAACACCTCCAGGGGTGATTACCGACCACCTCCATTACTGCAGTAAACCAGCTGGTAGAGTTCAGGGATCACCTCCAGGGGTGATTACCGACCACCTCCATTACTGCAGTAAACCAGCTGGTTGAGTTCAGGGATCACCTCCAGGGGTGATTACCGACCACCTCCATTACTGCAGTAAACCAGCTGGTAGAGTTCAGGGATCACCTCCAGGGGTGATTACCGACCACCTCCATTACTGCAGTAAACCAGCTGGTAGAGTTCAGGGATCACCTCCAGGGGTGATTACCGACCACCTCCATTACTGCAGTAAACCAGCTGGTAGAGTTCAGGGATCACCTCCAGGGGTGATTACCGACCAACTCCATTCCTGAACTAATAAATAGTAAAGTTTGATTGTTTTGAAAAAATCTTAAGTCTCTCTCCTTTTGATTACAATAATTCCACCACAAGGTCCATTGTGCAACAGGACAACGACCCTAAGTACACAGCCAAGACAACGCAGGAGTGGCTTCGGGACAAGTCTCTGAATGTCCTTGTGTGGCCAAACCAGAGCACGGACTTGAACCAGACCGAACATGTCTGGAGAGACCTGAAAATAGCTGTGCAGCGACGCACCCCATCCAACCTGACAGAGCTTGAGAGGACCTGCAGAGAAGAATGGGGAAAAACTCCCCAAAAAGAGGTGTGCCAGGCTTGTAGCATCATACCCAAGAAGACTCAATGCTGTAATCCTTGCCAAAGGTGCTTCAACAAAGTACTGAGTTAAAGGGTCTGAATAATTACGTAAATGTGTTTTGAGTTTTTATAAATGAGCAAACATTTCTAAACTGCTTTTGCTTTGTCATTGTGGGGTGTTGTGTGTAGATTGAGGGGGGGATAAAACTATCCACTATAGAATAAGGCTGTAACATAACAAAATGTGCAAAGATTCATGGGGTTTGAATACTGTCCGAATGCACTTATATTATATATATACTTATATACACATTGATACGCTCCCTACATGCATACACATGCATACATATGCACTAGTGTTTGTCAGTGGTTCTGTTCCCCAGATGTTTGTTTGAGGTTAACTGGAGGTTTTAGTTGTCAGCTCCTGCTGAGAACAGATCAACATATGGCAGCCGGTCACCACGGCAGTTTGGGATGGAGAGTCTTTTGAGGGATTGTGGCTGTAATTGACTGTGTGACTACGGGGTAGGTGGAATTATTGTGAGAGCATTGGTGGGTTGTGTGTGTGTGTGCACGTGTAACTGAGTTTTTGTGTGTGTGACAGGTGAGCATGTGTGTGAGTGATTGAGAATTAATGCAGGTGGGCACGTGCGAGTTTGAGTTCTGGTGTGAATGTGTGTAGGCGTGCGTGTGTTCATGGGTATTATGAAAGGTTTTAGAGCGTGTGTGTGCCCTGCTGTGGTGGTGTGATTGACAGCGGGCAGTATTTGAACAAAGCACACAACCCTAATTGCTCCTGTAAGTTGCTCTGGATAACAGCGTCTAAAAAATATTTTAAAAATTACAATTTACATTTGAAAGGGGCCTGTGAGTGGCACACACGCAGCAGGTAGGCCCCACAGCCTGCTTGAACTTATTACACCGACAGACTTCAGCAGATATTTTAAAGTTTCTCCAACTTTTCTGTGTGATGTCTCACATCGGTCCTGGACAAACACCAGCCAGATTGCTATGGACATCAATGGCAGCTACCCACTGGCCCGCCTCTTTAACCTGCTCTGTCTCTGCCAGCTATCTGCTGCCTGTTTCACAGAGCTTGGGAGATGGTGTGTAACAAGGACTAACCAGTTACAGTTACACAATGTGGTGTTTAAAAAGGATTAATGCCGTGGGGGGGGTTAGTTACACAATGTGGTGTTTAATAAGGGTTAATGCCGTGGGGGGTTTAGTTACACAATGTGGTGTTTAATAAGGGTTAATGCCGTGGGGGGTTTAGTTACACAATGTGGTGTTTAATAAGGGTTAATGCCGTGGGGGGGTTTAGTTACACAATGTGGTGTTTAATAAGGGTTAATGCCGTGGGGGGGTTTAGTTACACAATGTGGTGTTTAATAAGGGTTAATGACGTGGGGGGGTTGAGTTACACAATGTGGTGTTTAATAAGGGTTAATGCCGTTGGGGGGGTTGAGTTACACAATGTGGTGTTTAATAAGGATTAATGCCGTGGGGGGGTTTAGTTACACAATGTGGTGTTTAATAAGGGTTAATGCCGTGGGGGGGTTTAGTTACACAATGTGGTGTTTAATAAGGGTTAATGACGTGGGGGGGGTTGAGTTACACAATGTGGTGTTTAATAAGGATTAATGCCGTGGGGGGGTTTAGTTACACAATGTGGTGTTTAATAAGGATTAAGGCCGTGGGGGGGTTCAATTACACGAGGTGGTGTTTAATAAGGATTAAGGCCGTGGGGGGGTGGGGGGGGTTCAGTTACACGAGGTGGTGTTTTATCGTCAGGCCATTTCAAAGTGCAGCCATTACTATGGCTTCAAAGTGCCTGTGATATTGAGCAGAACTGGTGTTGTCAGTGTGGCAGAGGGAACCCTTCTAGACACTGAGGAAGTGCCTGAAAGACAAGCAGAATGTGTAACTGGAAAGCACAGTTTAAAGGGATAATCCACCCCAAGCCACTAATGCCATTGATTAACAGTGTTAAATAACACTATATGAACAAATGTTCAAACAATCATTTTTTTGTTTTAACAAGGTTTGTAGAAATGTGAAAATAGTTTATGGAAATCTGTTGCAGCTCAAATCCACTACAAAACCCTTAATGCAATGCTCTCTCTCTCTCTCTGGGCTGGCTGGCTAGCTAGAAAACATAGCTACACACAATAATACCAAAGTCCATATCAGCATGTGAAGCTAGCTTTAACAAACTGCACTATCAATTTAGGAGTCTTATTCACCAAGTTCAACTTGCAGTTGGTCTCTGCCACTGAGGTGTAAACAGCATCTCTGCCACTGAGTGAGAGCAGAGTAACGTCACAGATAGAACAATGAGCCAGATATTTCACCGGATGTATAAATGTGAAGCATCCAGTTGGCGTTTTCACTCACTACCAAATATGGTGACGAGAGGAAGCCCAGTGGCTGGTAGAGGGAGAAGATGGAGTGAGATGGATTTTGGCTAACATTATGCACATTTTCTCATTGATTTTAAACATTTGATCTCCATACAGTTTTCTGTTTCCAAAACTAGAATCTGGAACATAGTGGACTGTGTTTTGTAGACTTTACCCTTTGCCAATTGCGTTGTTTAGAAGGAGTGCAAGGGCAAATTGAGTTATTGCATATGTGCACTTCACAGAGTAGGAGTAGGCATTCCCTAACGGAAATATGCAAGTAAATGCTAGACAGCCCCAATATAGTATCTCACTAGCTCGTGCTTGGCTCTGCACACCTCCTTGTTTGTTTTGCCCACTATGATTAATTTGCTCCCATTGGAAGCGACAGGCTGTGGTGCATTTTAGGTAGTTATAAAAATCTTTAGTAATGTTGCTCTCCCACAGAGATACTTTTGAGGAGATGGGGAAACTCCATTAGAATCGTATTAACGCCAATTGTGTACAATACCCATTAAGTCGACAAAGGTCCTTGCGGTGCATTCTTGGATACAGAGCTCTCCTTCAAGGAGTGAATGGAGGTCTATTGGGTGCTAGCTCAAAAACCGAACATTAGCATGAATTTTGTGAACAAGAAGTTCACAAAAATTGTACATGCTTCACACTTCAGCACTCGGCAGTCCCGTTCTATGAGCTTGTGTGGCCTACCACTTCGCGGTTGAGCCATTGTCGCTCCTAGACATTTCCATTTCACAATAACAGCACTTACAGTTGACCAGGGCAGCTCTAGCAAGGCCACAGTACCACTCAAAAGTTTGGACACACCTACTGATTCAAGTTTTGTTTTATTTTGACTATTTTCTACATTGTAGAATAATAGCTAAGACATCAAAACTATATGGAATCATGTAGTAAACAAAAAAGTATATTTTAGATTCTTCAAAGTAGCCACTCTTTGCCCTGATGACAGCTTTGTACACTCTTGGCATTCTCTCAACGAGCTTCACCTGGAATGTTTTTCCAACACTCTTGAAGAAGTTCCCACATACGCTGAGCACATGTTGGCTATTTTTCCTTCACTCTGTAGTCCAACTCATCCCATACCATCTCAATTGGGTTGAGGTCAGTTGATTGTGGAGGCCAGGTCATCTGATGCAGCACTCCATCACTCTCCTTGATCAAATAGCCCTTACACAGCCTGGAGGTGTGTTTGGGTCATTGTTCTGTTGAAAAACAAATGATATCCCACTAAGAGCAAACCAGATGGGTTGGTGTATCACTGCAGAATGCTGTGGTAGCCATGCTGGTTAAGTGTGCCTTGAATTCTAAATAAATCACAGACCATGTCACCAGCAAAGCACCATCACACCTCCTCTTCCTTGCTTCACGGTGGGAACCAAACATGCAGAGATCATCTGTTCACCTACTCTGTCTCACAAAGACACAGTGGTTGGAACAAAACATCTCAAATTTGGACTCACCAGACCAAAGGACAGATTTCCGCTGATCCAATGTCCATTGCTCGTGTTTCTTGGCCCATGCAAATCTCTTCTTATTGGTGTTATTTAATAATGGTTTCTTTGCAGCATTTCGACCATGAAGGCCTGATTCACGCAGTCTCCTCTGAACAGTTGATGTTGATGTGTCTGTTACTTGAACTCTGTGAAGCATTTATTTGGGCTGCAATTTCTGAGGCTGGTAAGTCTAATGAACTTATCCTCTGCAGCAGAGGTAACTCTGGGTCTTCCTTTCCTGTGGGTTGGTCCTTATGAGAGCCAGTTTTGACCTAGTGCTTGATGGTTTTTGCGACTGCACTTGAAGAAACGTTAAAAGTTATTGACATTTTCCTTATTGACTGACCTTCATGTCTTGAAGTAATTATGGACTGTCGTTTCTCTTTGCTTATTTGAGCTGTTCTTTCCATAATATCAATCAGATGTATTTATAAAGCCCTTCTTACATCAGCTGATGTCACAAAGTACTGTACAGAAACCCAGCCTAAAACCCCAAACAGCAAGCAATGCAGGTGTAGAAGCACTGTGGCTAGGAAAATCTCCCTAGAAAGGCCAGAACCTAGGAAGAAACCTGGAGAGGAACCAGGCTAAGAGGGGTGGCCAGTCCTCTTCTGGCTGTGCCAGGTGGAGATTATAACAGAACATGGCCAAGATGTTCAAATGTTCATAGATGACTAGCAGGGTAAAATAATAATAATCACAGTGTTTGTAGAGGGTGCAACAGGTCAGCACCTCAGGAGTAAATGTCAGTTGGCTTTTCATAGCCGATCATTCAGAGTATCTCTACCGCTCCTGCTGTCTCTAGAGAGTTGAAAACAGAAGGTCTGGGAAAGATAGCACATCCAGTGAACAGGTCAGGGTTCCATAGCCCCAGGCAGAACAGTTGAAACTGGATCAGCAGCACGGCCAGTTGGACTGGGGACAGCAAGGAGTCATCAGGCCAGGTAGCCCAGAGGCATGGTCCTAGGGCTCAGGTCCTCCGAGAGCGAGAAAGAGGGAAAGAGAATTAGAGAGAGCATACTTAAATTCACACAGGACACCGGATAAGACAGGAGAAATACTCCAGATATAACAGACTGACCCTAGCCCCCTGACACATAAACTCCTGCAGCATAAATACTGGAGGTTGAGACAGGAGGGGTCGGGAGACACTGTGGTCCCGTCCGATGATACCCCCGGACAGGGCCAAACAGGCAGGATATAACCTCACCCACTTTGCCAAATCACATCCACACAACTAGAGGGATATCTTCAAACACAACTTACCATCCTGAGACAAGGCTGAGTATAGCCCACTAAGATCTCCCCCATGGCACAACCCAAGGGGGGGTTACCCGGACAGGAAGATCACGTCAGTGACTCAACCCACTCAAGTGACTCACCCCTCCTAGGGACGGCATTGAAGGGCACCAGTAAGCCAGTGACTCAGCCCCTGTAATAGGGTTAGAGGCCGTTTTCCGTTCACCTTCACACTCCTAGGCCAGATTACACTCAATAATAGGACCTACTGAAGAGTTGAGTCTTCAATAAAGCCTTAAAGGCTGAGACAGAGTCTGCGTCTCTCACATGGGTAGGCAGACCATTCCATAAAAATTGAGCTCTATAGGAGAAAGCCCTACCTCCAGCTGTTTGCTTAGAAATTCTAGGGACATTAAGGAGGCCTGTGTCTTGTGACTGTAGCGTAGGTGTAGGTATGTAAGGCAGGACCAAATCGGAAAGATAGGTAGGAGCAAGCCAATGTAATGCTTTGAAGGTTAGCAGTAAAACATTGAAATCAGCCCTTGCCTTAACAGGAAGTTTATTTAGTGCTTTTTCTGGGTAGCTGGAAATTAGAGCATTGCAGTAGTCTAACCTAGAAGTGACAAAAGCATGGATTCATTTTTCTGCATCATTTTTGGCCAGAAAGTTTCAGATTTTTGCAATGTTACGTAGATGGAAAAAAGCTGTCCTTGAAACAGTTTTGATATGTTTGTCAAAAGAGAGATCAGGGTCCAGAGTAACGCCGAGGTCCTTCACAGTTTTATTTGAGACAACTGTACAACCATTAAGATTAATTGTCAGATTCAACAGGAGACCTCTTTGTTTCTTGGGACCTAGAACAAGCATCTCTGTTTTGTCCGAGTTTAAAAGTAGAACATTTGCCGCCATCCACTTCCTTATGTCTGAAACACAGGCTTCTAGGGAGGGCAATTTTGGGGCTTCACCACATTTCATCAATGTACAGCTGTGTGTCGTCCGCATAGCAGGGAAAGTTAACATTATTTTTCCAAATGACATCACCAAGAGGTCAAATATATAGTGAAAACAGTAGTGGTACTAAAACAGAGCATTGAGGAACACTGAAATTTACAGTTGATTTGTCAGAGGACAAACCATTCACAGAGACAAACTGATATCTTTCCGACAGATAAGATCTAAACCAGGCTAGAACTTGTCCCTGTAGACCAATTTGGGTTTCCAATCTCTCCAAAAGGATGTGGTGATCGATGATATCAAAAGCAGCACTAAGATCTAGGAGCACGAGGACAGATGCAGAGCCTCGGTCTGACGCCATTAAAAGGTAATTTACCACCTTCACAAGTGCAGTCTCAGTGCTATGATTGGGTCTTAAACCAGACTGAAGCGTTTCGTATACATTGCTTGTCTTCGGGAAGGCAGTGAGTTGCCTCACAACAGCTTTTCTACAATTTTTGAGAGGAATGGGAGATGTTTTTTTATATTTTCTGGGTCAAGGTTTGGCTTTTCCAAGAGAGGCTTTATTACTGCCACTTTTAGTGAGTTTGGTACAAATCTGGTGGATAGAAAGCCGTTTATTGATGGACTTGGTCTTTTACCAAATAGGGCTATCTTCTGTATACCAACCCTACTTTGTCACAACGCATTAAGAAGGAAAGAAATTTCACAAATTAACTTTTAACAAGGCACACCTGTTTAATTTAAATGCATTCCAGGTGATTACCTCATCAAGCTGGTTGAGAGAATGCCAAAAGTATGCTAAGCCGTCATCAAGGCAAAGGGTGGCTACTTTGAAGAATCTCAAATCTCAAATCTATTTTGATTTGTTTAACACCTTTTTGGTTACTACACGATTCCATATGTGTTATTTCATAGTTTTGATGTCTTCACTATTATTCTATATTGTAGAAAATAGTAAACATAAAGAAAAACCCTTGAATCGTCTAATTGTCTAAACTTTTGACTGGTACTGTATATACTTTGTCATGAGGTTATAAACGGATGGATGTGTTCTAGACCAGAATGCCTATACCATCTATTGGTTGATTTGGCGATCTGGAGTGCAGGTAATTGTTTTAAAAGCATTATGAAATATGATAATATGTTACCACCTTTCTCCAGTGACAAAAATGATGTAGCTAGGATGCGTTCCAACACGATTTCCTGATTTTCAGACGGACCACTTCGAAGTTGTGGTAGCAGAATCAGAATTCTTTAGGTAACATTGATAAATAAGATGTTTTATCAATTTTCATAAGTATGCTTATGTGGTAAAAGTTACTTGGGCCCCAGAGAGGGGAGAGTTCAGGCTTGTCTTCTTATGGGAATGTGTCTGGAACTATTACATGTCCCCTCTGAGGTTGCCCTTATCTTGATTTAGTATATGACCTAAGAGGCTCACTGTCTCGGTGATCTTGTCCAGGAGGGGTTGTATTTGATATAGGAGTATCTAGAATTGACAATTGATATATGCCATTGGATGAGGTAATGTTTTGGTACTATGTTGTACCAAGAACGAGAAGTAGAACCTCGTCTAAGAGAGCAAACTGACCAATAATTAATAGCTAATGCTGTCTGGCTATGGGATACTCCTCTCTCAAGTAAAATTCTTCCTTTGTGCAGTTTTCCTAAGACTTGTGGTTTGTCATGTTGACTAGGGGGTGGATCTTTGCTATAAAGGATCTCAGTTGCCATTATGTTGACACTCTCAGGGAATTAATTTATAGACACTGAATTGATTCACAGGGCTATGATGAAGCTCATATATGATTAAAATATGGACTTTATAATATGACTCTGACTTGTGTGTAGTTTGCTCTTTCATGATTTGGTAATACAGGAAATTTCCACGACAAAGTTCAATCATGGGCAAATATTTTGTTTTACCCACTGTTCATTAAGCTTTCACCAAATTGACAAGACTTTCATAAAACAAATTCTGAGGGTGGATTATCCCTTTAAAGATTAACTGTGCAGAAATCGCTCAGCCATTTCCTGGTTGCAAAAACTCAAATAGTTTGCGTAATTTCAGTTTACAGTGGGGCAAAAAAGTATTTAGTCAGCCACCAATTGTGCAAGTTCTCCCACTTAAAAAGATGAGAGAGGCCAGTAATTTTCATCATAGGTACACATCAACTATGACAGACAAAATGAGAAAAAAATCCAGAAAATCACGTTGTTGACTTCTGTAACTGTTGAAGCCTTGGTTTCATGCATGTTAACATTAGAAGCCTCCTCCCTAAGTTTGTTTTATTCACTGCATTAGCACACTACCAACCCGGATGTCCTAGCCGTGTTTGGATTCTGGCTTAGGAAGACCACCAAAAACCCTGAAATTTCCATCCCTAACTATAACCGTTTCCGACAAGATAGAACTGCCAAAGGGGGCGGAGTTGCAATCTACTGCAGAGTTCGGTCTTACTATCCAGATCTATACTCAAACAATTTGAGCTTCTACTTTTAAAAACCCACCTTTCCAGAAACAAGTCTCTCACCGTTGCCGGTTGTCTATTGTCTAAATAATCGATAATATTTCAACCGGACAATAGCGTCTTCAATAGAAAAGAAAAACAACGAACGGCGCGCAATCGGTCAAGCATGCAAAGGAGCTCTGCTTCATTCCGCATGCCACTTACAATATGGTCTCATTCTTCCTCGTTTTTCAGAGTACAAGCCTGAAACAATGTCTAAAGACTGTTGACATCTAGTGGAAGCCATAGGAACAGCAATCTGGGTCCTAACCCAACACATAGTGTATAGGCAGGCAGTTGAAAACTACACACATCAAACATATCCAACTTCCTGGATGGATTTTCCTCAGGTTTTCACCTGCCATATCAGTTCTGTTATACTCACTGACATTATTTTAACGGTTTTGGAAACTTTAGAATGTTTTCTATCCAAATCTACCTATTATATGCATATCCTAGCTTCTGGGCTTGAGTAACAGGCAGTTTACTTTGGACACACTTCTCATCCAGATGTTAAAATACTGCCCCCAAGCCATAACACGTTTTATAGGGACGTCGCGATGGAGGAAGTCTGTTATAGCCTCCTCATGCAGGTACGTCGAATAGACCAGTCGTGATGGAGTAGTATGGTACCGTGTAGCAAAGGGGTTCAGTTCAATTGGCAAAATAGGTATAGTGGCCAAAGATGCTCTATGCTCAGTCCAATATGCTCTAGACAGCTAGCGGGCTGCGGCTAGCAGGTTAGCAGATGGGCCTTCAGGGGATGTCGCGATGTAGGATCCAGTTGAATAACCCCCTCGGGCAGATTACGTCGGTAGTCCAGTCGTGAAGGAGCTCCGTACCGGCAGTAAAAGGGGTCCGGGCCAATTGGCAAAATAGGTATTGTAGAGTGGCTGATGGACCTCTTCAGCTAGCCGGGAGATGGGCCTAGCATGGGCTAGCTCCAGGCTAATTGGTGCTTGCTTCGGGACAGAGACGTTAGCCGGGAGTAGCCACTGGGATTGCAGCTAGCTGTGATGATCCAGGTGAAAAAGGTTCAGAGCTTGCGATAGGGTTCCAGGGATATGGAGAGAACATAGGTCCGGTATGCTCTGGTTTGAATCGCGTTGTGCAAATTGGCGAGAGTTTTCGGAGCTAAAGGATAGCTGATGACCGCTAGCAGTGGTTAGCTGACTACTAGCTAGTAGCAAGTTAGCTGGCTAGCTTCTGTTGGGGGATTCCAGTTCCAAAGTAAAGAAAAATACTTTAGAAAAAGCAGATCCACACCACATTGGGTGAGACGGGTTGCAGGAGAGTATTTTGAAGTTGATGTTTAGAAAAATATAAAAAAGGATATGCGAAAAAATATATATAAAATACACATGGGACACGACAGGACAAGGACAAAGACGTCTGACTGCTACACCATCTTGGATCCATGATGTTTGGGGATGGAAGGATGAGGTTGGGTTGGAGAGAGAAGCAGTGTGGGGATGGAAGGATGGGGTTGGGGAGAGAAGTGGTGTGGAGATGGAAGGATGGGGTTGAGTGGGGGAGAGAAGTGGTGTGGAGATGGAAGGATGGGGTTGGGTTGGGGAGAGAAGTGGTGTGGAGATGGAAGGATGGGGTTGAGTGGGGGAGAGAAGTGGTGTGGAGATGGAAGGATGGGGTTGGGTGGGGGAGAGAAGCGGTGTGGAGATGGAAGGATGGGGTTGGGTTGGGGAGAGAAGCGGTGTGGAGATGGAAGGGTGGGGTTGGGTGGGGGAGATAATCCAGTAGATTGCTACTGTATGCAATTCTCCAGCCTAGAGTTATTTTGAGGGATTATTCAAGGATCTGGATTTAAGCCCCATATCGCTGCTCCATGATGGGAGGTGAGTTTCCATCCTGCCTGTTAATAAGGACTGAAGGGGCCAGAAATCTTTCAGACAGGATTAGGGCTTGGCCAGGGGTTTAGCAGAGATCAGACACTGAGTTTGTCGGTCCTCCTTTTAGTGTGTTCACTGCTGTGTTGGACCGGGAAGGGATGGAGTCACATCGCTGAACTATTAGGGACATGGGACACAGTGGGTTCATCTAAATACTATAAAGTGGCTTCTGTGTTCCTGTTCTACTATTCAAATGCATCCCAAGCAAATCAGCAACTGGGGATTTGCCATTAGATCCTTTAGATCAGATAAAGGTGTCAAGGAAAATAAATGACCATCACATTTTTGGGACGCACCCAACCTTGCATGCATAAATAGTTTATAGTTTCCAAGGCAAAGGGGATAATGGACTAGTTTTGCCCTCAGAATGAATTAAAGGTCTATGACTTAGTCAGCTGCAGTTGACTTTAATAGTGAGTTAGTGGCCTGTGATTATGGTCTCATTTCTCAGCTCATTGGCTGAGCCCTCAGAGTGAGTAATGTCAGCCAGAGAAATTGGTGTACAGTCCAGCCTGGAGAACGGCAAAGAGACACCACTCCATGCCTGTGTTGATTAAACTGCTGTCTGATGGACACACACAGGTGCGTAAGCACACACACACAAATCTCCACTGCCCACTGACTCAACACCTTACAGGACATCAAATAGAGTGATGAGAACAGCTGCCTGATTACCCCGTGTGTGTTTATGCATGTGAGTACGCCACTGTGTGTATTTAACGATTATGTCTGTGTTTTCTCTGTTCTTTTTTCTTGAGTGTCAACTGTTTATGTTTGTGCTCCTCTCTCATGCTTGAAGCCAGATGTGCAGGGATGGGGTCGCAGGGATGTCTGTCTGTCTGTCTGTCTGTCTGCCTGCCTGCCTGCCTGCCTGCCTGCCTGTCTGCCTGTCTGTCTGTCTGTCTGTCTGTCTGTCCCTGCACATCTGGCTTCAAGCATGAGAGAGGAGCACAAACATAAACAGTTGACACTCAAGAAAAAAGAACAGAGAAAACACAGACATAATCTGTCTGTCTGACAGACAGAAAGAACCGGATTCTTGCCTGCAGCTGAGACTAACTACCCCTGAGCATCGCGTACTGGACTCCCTCTGTTTATCCAATATCCACATCCACATGTGTGCATGCATGAAGAAAGAGGGAGAGAGTGTGTGCGTGCATTGGCATACCAATTTGCATCATCCCAGCAGTGACTATATACGTCAATGGTCTACCATTATTCTCAGCTCTTTCTGTTGCCTTGACTGTAAAACTAGTATAGCCACATCCAGCTCCAGTGCTGAGGAGCCAGCCTCAGATTATACAGGGTCCTACATCCATCAGAAGACCATTATACCTCCTCCCTATCGGCTGTCTCGTCGTTGTCGTGAACAGGCTTACCACTGTTGTGTAATCTGCAAACTTAATTATGGTTTTGGAGTAGTGCCTGGCCATGCAGTCGTGGGTGAACAGGGAGTACAGGAGGGGACTGAGCACGCTCCCCTGAGGGGCCCCTGTGTTGAGGATCAGCGTAGCGGATGTGTTGTTACCTACCCTTACCACCTGGGGGTGGCCCGTTAGGAAGTCCAGGAACCAGTTGCAGAGGGAGTTGTTTAGTCCCATGGTGACTTGAATGATGCAATTAGTGTTCCACTTTTAAATAATAAAACAAGCGTTCAATTGAAATGAACAACAAGATATAAACATACAGGTGGCACATACTACAATTAGGCATGCATATCCTTTCTTTTGTATCAAATTGTGAAAACTCTAAACATATCGCGGTGCACGTCGGGATAGCACTTCGCTCTGAAGCCTGCAACCTTGCTGGCTTAGCCGAAGTGGCTATCGGAGGGTCTAATTAGCCCCTATACCCTCTAATTTTCACTCCCCCAGCTTTGGGACACTTGTGCATATGGCGGAGGTATTCGTGAATGCGCATCGGAGGGGGAAGGGAGAGGTTTCGGATTCAGCCAGAGAGACAGAAAGACAGGGGGGAGGAAAATAGTGCACGAGATGGGGAGAGCAAATATTGAGAGGGGTTGAATAGAAAGAGCTGGTTAAGATAATTAATATGTAAGGCTGCCACTCACCATCACAACCCTGTAATTATAGTGCACTGGACTGGGCGGGGAGGACTGGGGGCTAGAGAGAAAGGGGGCTGGGAAATGGGGGGCAGGGAAGGTGGGGACGATTTATAAAGAGAGAGGGTCTTCTGGCTGGGGAACGACCCAGGGGAGTGACCCTGTGTGGGTCCTGCTTTGACTTTCCATCCATCAACACTAAAAATAACAATTACATTTTAGAAAAACAATGGCAGCACTAGCTATTCTTTCATGGAATTTGAAAGGCCTTAATATTCCTATCAAGCATTCCAGCTGTCTTGATATCCTAGCAAGAAACCATGTTGATATAGCAATGCTCCAAGAAACACACCTGCTCCAAAAGGTCACCCATATACTGAACAAAAATATACACGCAACATGCAACAATTGCAAAGATTTTACTGAGTTACAGTTCGTTGAAATAAATACATTATGCCCTAATCTATGGATTTCCCATGACAAGGCAGGAGCGCAGCCATGGGTGGGCCTGGGAGGGCATAGGTCCACCCACTTGGGAGCAAGACCCTGCCAATCGGAATGAGTTTTTGTGAGTTTTTTGTTGTTGTTGTGGTATCCAATTGTTAGTAATTGTTATCCAATTGTTACTGTCTTGTCTCATCACTACAACTCCCGTTTGGGCTCAGGAGGGACAAAGGTCAAGAGTCCTCCGAAACACAACCCAACCAAGCCGCACTGCTTCTTATCACAGCGCGCAACCAACCCGGAAGCCAGCCGCACCAATGTGTGCACCTGGGGAACATGCACTGCGCCCGGCCCGCCACAGTAGTCGCTAGTGCACGATGAGACAAGTATATCCCTACCGGCCAAACCCTCCCTAACCTGGATGAGACTAGGCCAATTGTGCAACAGAGCCTGGGCTCAAACCCAGAGTCTCTGGTGGCACAGCTAGCACTGCGATGCAGTGCCTTAGACCACTGCACCACCCGGGAGGCCTTACAAAAGGGGCTTTATTACAGATAGAAATACTCCTCAACACATACACCCCCCCTCCTCCCCCTCCTCAAGACGATCCCGCAGGTGAAGAAGCCGGATGTGGAGGTCCTGGGCTGGCGTGGTTACACATGACCTGCAGTTGTGCGGCTGGTTGAATGTGCTGCCAAATTCTTTAAACTGACGTTGGAGGCGGCTTATGGTAGTGAAATGAACATTCAATTCTCTGGCAGCATCTCTGGTGGACATTCCTGCAGTCACCATGCCAATTGCACACTCCCTCAAAACTTGAGACATCTGTGGCATTGTGTTGTGTGACAAAACTGCACATTTTAGAGTGGCCTTTTATTGTCACCAGCACAAGGTGCACCTGTGTAATGATCATGGTGTTTAACCAGCTTCATGATATGCCACACCTGTCAGGTGGATGGATTATCTTGGCAAAGGAGAAATGGTTACTAACAGGGATGTAAATACATTTGTGCACAAAATTTGCGAGAAATATGATTTTTGTGCGTATAGAAAATTACTGGGATCTTTTATTTCAGCTTATGAAACATGGGACCAACACTTTACATGTTGCATTTATATTTTTGTTCAGTATTTAATAGAGAACCATTCGTACTGCTTTTTCATCAGCCTCAAACAAAACTAAAGGTGTAATGATACATAAAAAACTCAAATTCTTGGTAAAGGCGAAGACAAAGAAGGCACAATCACTTTCCTTAAATGTATCCATAATGGAAAGAAAATTGCCTTTATAATTTTTTCATTTAGGAGATGCTCCAGAGCGACTTACATTAGTGAGTGCATACATTTTCGTATTTGTCTGTACTGGTCCCCCGGGAATCAAACCCACAACCCTGGCGTTGCAAGTCAAACCAATCAAATTTATTTATAAAGCCCTTCTTACATCAGCTGATGTCACAAAGTGCTGTACAGAAACCCAGCCTAAAACCCCAAACAGCAAGCAATGCAGGTGTAGAAGCACGTGGCTAGGGGAAAAATCCCTAGAAAGGTCGGAACCTAGGAAGAAACCTAGAGAGGAACCAGGCTATGAGGGGTGGCCAGTCCTCTTCTGGCTGTGCCGGGAGGAGATTAGATTAAATCAAATCAAATCAAATTTAATTTGTCACATGCAGATGTTCATGCGAGTGTAGCGAAATGCTTGTGCTTCTAGTTCCGACAATGCAGTAATAACCAACGAGTAATCTAACCTAACAATTCCACAACTACTACCTTATACACACAAGTGTAAAGGGATAAAGAATATGTACATAAAGATATATGTATAAGTGATGGTACAGAACGGCATAGGCAAGATGCAGTAGATACATGCAATACATATGAGATAAGTAATGTATGGTACGTAAACATAAAAGTGGCATAATTTAAAGTGGCTAGTGATACATGTATTACATAAAGATGGCAAGATGCAGTAGATGATAGAGTACAGTATATACATATACATATGAGATGAGTAATGTAGGGTATGTAAACATTATATTAAGTGGCATTGTTTAAAGTGTCTAGTGATACATTTTTTACATCAATTTCCATCAATTTCCATTATTAAAGTGGCTGGAGTTGAGTCAGTATGTTGGCAACAGCCACTCAATGTTAGTGGTGGCTGTTTAACAGTCTGATGGCCTTGAGATAGAAGCTGTTTTTCAGTCTCTCTGTCCCTGCTTTGATGCACCTGTACTGACCTCGCCTTCTGGATGATAGCGGTGTGAACAGGCAGTGGCTCGCGTGGTTGTTGTCCTTGATGATCTTTATGGCCTTCCTGTGACATCGGGTGGTGTATGTGTCCTGGAGGGCAGGTAGTTTGCCCCCGGTGATGCGTTGTGCAGATCTCACTACCCTCTGGAGAGCCTTACGGTTGTGGGTGGAGCAGTTGCCGTACCATGCGGTGATACAGCCAGACAGGATGCTCTCAATTGTGCATCTGTAGAAGTTTGTGAGTGCTTTTGGTGACAAGCCGAATTTCTTCAGCCTCCTGAGCCTGCTGCGCCTTCTTCACAACGCTGTCTGTGTGGGTGGACCAATTTAGTTTGTCCGTGTGTACGCCGAGGAACTTAAAATTGACTACCCTCTCCACTACTGTCCCATCGATGTGGATAGGGGGGTGCTCCCTCTGCTGTTTCCTGAAGTCCACAATCATCTCCTTTGTTTTGTTGACGTTGAGTGTGAGGTTATTTTCCTGACACCACAGTCCGAGGGCCCTCACTTCCTCCCTGTAGGCCGTCTCGTCGTTGTTGGTAATCAAGCCTACCACTGTAGTGTCGTTCGCAAACTTGATGATTGAGTTGGAGGCGTGCATGGCCACGCAGTCATGGGTGAACAGGGAGCAGTAGGCTGCAGTGAAGGAGAATCCACAGGTTTTGGTAGCTGGCAGTGTCAGTGGCACTGTATTGTCCTCAAAGCGAGCAAAGAAGTTATTTAGTCTGTCTGGGAGCAAGACATCCTGGTCAGCGACAGGGCTGGTTTTCTTTTTGTAATCCGTGATTGACTGTAGACCCTTCCACTTACCTCTTGTGTCTGAGTCGTTGAATTGCAACTCTACTTTGTCTCTATACTGACGCTTAGCTTGTTTGATTGCCTTGCGGAGGGAATAGCTACACTGTTTGTATTCAGTCATGTTTCCGGTCACCTTACCCTGGTTAAAAGCAGTGGTTCGCGCTTTCAGTTTCGCGCGAATGCTGCCATCAATCCACGGTTTCTGGTTTGGGAATGTTTTAATAGTTGCTGTGGGTACAACATCGAACTTTCCAATGAACTCGCTCACCGAATCAGCGTATTCGTCAATGTTGTTGTTGGACGCAATGCGGAACATATCCCAATCCACGTGATCGAAGCAGTCTTGAAGCATGGAATCAGATTGGTCGGACCAGCGTTGAACAGACCTGAGCGCGGGAGCTTCTTGTTTTAGTTTCTGTCTGTAGGCTGGAAGCAACAAAATGGAGTCATGGTCAGCTTTTCCGAAAGGAGGGCGGGGGAGGGCCTTATATGCATCGCGGAAGTTAGAACAACAATGATCCAGGGTTTTACCAGCCCTGGTAGCACAATCGATATGCTGATAGAATTTAGGGAGTCTTGTTTTCAGATTAGCCTTGTTAAAATCCCCAGCTACAATGAATGCAGCCTCAGGATATGTGGTTTCCAGTTTACAAAGAGTCAAATGAAGTTTGTTCAGGGCCATCGATGTGTCTGCTTGGGGGGGAATATATGCGGCTGTGATTATAATCGAAGAGAATTCCCTTGGTAGATAATGCGGTCAACATTTGATTGTGAGGAATTCTAAGTCAGGTGAACAGAAGGACTTGAGTTGATGTATGTTGTTATGATCACACCACATCTCGTTAATCATAAGGCATACCCCCCCCCCCCCGCCCCTCTTCTTACCAGAAAGATGCTTGTTTCTGTCGGCGCGATGCATGAAGAAACCAGCTGGCTGCACCGAATCCGATATCGTCTCTTGAGTGAGCCATGTTTCTGTGAAGCAAAGAACGTTACAGTCCCTGATGTCTCTCTGGAAGGCAATCCTTGCTCGGATTTCAACAGAACATGGCCAAGATGTTCAAATGTTCATAGATGACCAGCAGGGTCAAATAATAATAATCATAGTGGTTGTAGAGGGTGCAACAGGTCAGCACCTCAGGAGTAAATGTCAGTTGGCTTTTCATAGCCGATCATTCAGAGTATCTCTACCACTCCTGCAGTCTCTAGAGAGTTGAAAACAGCAGGTCTGGGGCAAGGTAGCACGTCCGGTAAACAGGTCAGGGTTCCATAGCCGCAGGCAGAACAGTTGAAACGAGCATCAGCACGACCAGGTGGACTGGGGACAGCAAGGAGACGTCAGACCAGGTAGTCCTGAGGCTTGGTCCTAGGGCTCAGGTCCTCCGAGCGAGAGAGAGTGAGAAGAGAGAGAATTAGAGAGCATATTTAAATTCACACAGGACACCGGATAAGACAGGAGAAATATTCCAGATATAACAGACTGACATTTGGCCCCCCGACAAGTGCCATGCTCTACCAAGTGAGCCATTGTGTATGCAACAAATTCATATGATCCTACGATTTTTATTCTCTGAACAACATATTGTTAGACTTTACTGAATTCCAACTGGTTATTGGACAGACATGAATGCCATTCTGGACATACGGGACAAATTTCATCAGACAAACTGCAATCCAAGGCTCTCCAACATATGCTCTCTGATTATAACCTCATTGATGCCTGTCGAGCTGATAACCCTAAAGCAAAAGAGTACACTTTCTACACAAACAGGCACAAAAAAATTCACAAATTGATGTCATACTCCATACTCATCTACTCCTGAATTTTCTTAAATCAGAAAATAGAAATTCGATATATATAAGTATACATGCTTTATCAGTAATGATCAATTAGCAGATATTGCAATTATTGAATCTGAATCAGGTTAATTACTATCAGAACCCAAATGAATCAACCAAAGATTCTCCCGTTTCTATAAAGATTTGTACTCCTCTGATTGTAAATTCACACCAAGCCAGATCGAATCCTTTTTAAATGATATTAAAACTCCTTTTCTATAAACCAGAGGAAGCCGGCTTGCTGGGAGCCCAAATCTCTCTCCATGAACTCAAAGGGGCTATTACATATGTTACATGCTTCATCGGAAACCAAAGCTCCTCGGGCAGTTCTATCTCTCAAAGCAGGAAACCAAAGCTCCTCGGGCAGTTCTATCTCTCAAAGCAGGAAACCAAAGCTCCTCGGGCAGTTCTATCTCTCAAAGCAGGAAACCAAAGCTCCTCGGGCAGTTCTATCTCTCAAAGCAGGAAACCAAAGCTCCTCGGGCAGTTCTATCTCTCAAAGCAGGAAACCAAAGCTCCTCGGGCAGTTCTATCTCTCAAAGCAGGAAACCAAAGCTCCTCGGGCAGTTCTATCTCTCAAAGCAGGAAACCAAAGCACCTCGGGCAGTTCTATCTCTCAAAGCAGGAAAACATATGAGTCTTGTTCTGTTCCATTCAGAATAACTAGAAGTAGCTGTCAAGGTGATCCCATCTCACCAATATCTCTAAATTACACCAATATCTCTAGATTCTACGGATCACGTCACCTCATTATGCGCTGACAATATCTTACTTTATCTAGACAATGTAATTCAATCCCTCCCAAACGCTCTGAAGATCAATAGACTATTTCAGATCTATCTCAAGTTATAAAATAAATCGAACCAAGTCTGCCCTCTCAAGATTCCGTTGGTGGACTCCATCTCTACATATGGAATCCCAATTGTTTCCTTAGATAAAACCATAACCTGATGCTTTAACAGAATGCTCAAATCAATTCAAACTGACTTCAGTAGGTGGACTAATATCCCAGTTGCTTTAACTGGCAAAATATCTATTGTCAAAATTAGTATATTGACACGGCTGAATTTCTGTCATTCAATGCTTCCCATGGCTCCCCCTTCTGGCTATTAGGATACAATTCATAGTGTTTATGTATATGGCAAGGTAAGTTATCCCAGATAAAATTAACAAACTTGCAAAGAGGGAAAGACGTAGGAGAACTATCTGTACCCAATCTAAAGTTGTATATCCAGGCACTAGCATTTCTTCACATCCTATATTGTTTTAGACATGATTCTTCTGCCCCCTGGCTGAGTGTAGAGAGAAAAGTGGTGTCTCATATTGCCCTAGAAGAGGTGGTCTTCACTAATATATACCTTAAACAATGTAAACTATGCTTTAGTCCTATTACTGCTCACACAATTTCTTTTTGGCGCAAAATGTAAAAACAATGTAACTGGGAATCAAAATGGCCTGCCCATACTCCCAATGGACCAAATGTGGAATCCGTACACTTGCCGATATCATGGACAGTACTGGTTTGACAGCATTCCAAGATTTGAAAGACTCATACACATTACCAGGCCAATCCTTTTTTCTATATTTACAACTTAGGTCAGCTATGTTGGCTATGGAGTCCCTTGGAAATCCAACTACCGAACCATCTAATGATGAGATGTATAAATAAATGATCTGGGCTTCCAAAAGGACTGATCTCTATAATATATAAACAGCTTTTGGAAAGTTCATATCCTGAGTTAGCCATTAAAAAAGTATGGTCCACAGTAGTGGTGTGCAGGTCAACTGTTTGTTCATTCGCACCTGCTAATAAACCCATCCGCAACCACCCAACTATATGTGATAAAGTGAAAATCTGAGGCTGGCATCTGCCCATATCCCGTTAACATAGAAAATGCGCTGTAGGCTACAATGGAACCATTTTTTGACTAGTGCAGGATTTGTTTTACCTGATTTAGATATGTTTCTAAACCACTTACAGATTTTTCACCTAGTCGGCTTGGGGAGTCAAACAAGCGATCTTACGGTTACTGGCTCAACGCTCTTAACTGATTGGCTACTTGGGGAGTGTGGGGGGGGGGGGGCAACCCTAATTGTTATGGGGGATGGGAAACATGGCTTCCGGGAGTTTGGGGTGGATGGAAACATGTTGGGAGAGTGGATGAGAGGTTGGGGGTGGATGGAAACATGTTGGGAGAGTGGATGAGAGGTTGGGGGTGGATGGAAACATGTTGGGAGAGTGGATGAGAGGTTGGGGTGGATGGAAACATGCTGGGAGAGTGGATGAGAAGTTGGGGGTGGATGGAAACATGTTGGGAGAGTGGATGAGAGGTTGGGGGTGGATGGAAACATGTTGGGAGAGTGGATGAGAGGTTGAGGGTGGATGGAAACATGTTGGGAGAGTGGATGAGAGGTTGGGGTGGATGGAAACATGCTGGGAGAGTGGATGAGAAGTTGGGGGTGGATGGAAACATGTTGGGAGAGTGGATGAGAAGTTGGGGGTGGATGGAAACATGTTGGGAGAGTGGATGAGAGGTTGGGGTGGATGGAAACATGTTGGGAGAGTGGATGAGAGGTTGGGGTGGATGGAAACATGTTGGGAGAGTGGATGAGAGGTTGGGGTGGATGGAAACATGTTGGGAGAGTGGATGAGAGATTGGGGGTGGATGGAAACATGTTGGGAGAGTAGATGAGAGGTTGGGGTGAATGGAAACATGTTGGGAGAGTGGATGAGAGGTTGGGGGTGGATGGAAACATGTTGGGAGAGTGGATGAGAGGTTGGGGGTGGATGGAAACATGTTGGGAGAGTAGATGAGAGGTTGGGGTGAATGGAAACATGTTGGGAGAGTGGATGAGAGGTTGGGGGTGGATGGAAACATGTTGGGAGAGTGGATGAGAGGTTGGGGGTGGATGGAAACATGTTGGGAGAGTGGATGAGAGGTTGGGGTGGATGGAAACATGCTGGGAGAGTGGATGAGAAGTTGGGGGTGGATGGAAACATGTTGGGAGAGTGGATGAGAGGTTGGGGGTGGATGGAAACATGTTGGGAGAGTGGATGAGAGGTTGGGGGTGGATGGAAACATGTTGGGAGAGTAGATGAGAGGTTGGGGTGGATGGAAACATGCTGGGAGAGTGGATGAGAAGTTGGGGGTGGATGGAAACATGTTGGGAGAGTAGATGAGATGTTGGGGTGAATGGAAACATGTTGGGAGAGTGGATGAGAGGTTGGGGGTGGATGGAAACATGTTGGGAGAGTAGATGAGAGGTTGGGGTGGATGGAAACATGCTGGGAGAGTGGATGAGAGATTGGGGGTGGATGGAAACATGTTGGGAGAGTAGATGAGAGGTTGGGGTGAATGGAAACATGTAGATGAGAGGTTGGAGGTGGATGGAAACATGTTGGGGGAGTGGATGAGAGGTTGGGGGTGGATGGAAACATGTTGGGAGAGTAGATGAGAGGTTGGGGGTGGATGGAAACATGTTGGGAGAGTGGATGAGAGGTTGGGGGTGGATGGAAACATGTTGGGAGAGTAGATGAGAGGTTGGGGTGAATGGAAACATGTTGGGAGAGTGGATGAGAGGTTGGGGGTGGATGGAAACATGTTGGGAGAGTAGATGAGAGGTTGGGGTGAATGGAAACATGTTGGGAGAGTAGATGAGAGGTTGGGGTGAATGGAAACATATTGGGAGAGTGGATGAGAGGTTGGGGGTGGATGGAAACATGTTGGGAGAGTGGATGAGAGGTTGGAGGTGGATGGAAACATGTTGGGAGAGTGGATGAGAGGTTGGAGGTGGATTGAAACATGTTGGGAGAGTGGATGAGAGGTTGGGGGTGGATGGAAACATGTTGGGAGAGTGGATGAGAGGTTGGGGGTGGATGGAAACATGTTGGGAGAGTGGATGAGAGGTTGGGGTGGATGGAAACATGTTGGGAGAGTGGATGAGAGGTTGGGGTGGATGAAAACATGCTGGGAGAGTGGATGAGAAGTTGGGGGTGGATGGAAACATGTTGGGAGAGTGGATGAGAAGTTGGGGGTGGATGGAAACATGTTGGGAGAGTGGATGAGAGGTTGGGGTGGATGGAAACATGTTGGGAGAGTGGATGAGAGGTTGGGGTGGATGGAAACATGTTGGGAGAGTGGATGAGAGGTTGGGGTGGATGGAAACATGTTGGGAGAGTGGATGAGAGATTGGGGGTGGATGGAAACATGTTGGGAGAGTAGATGAGAGGTTGGGGTGAATGGAAACATGTTGGGAGAGTGGATGAGAGGTTGGGGGTGGATGGAAACATGTTGGGAGAGTGGATGAGAGGTTGGGGGTGGATGGAAACATGTTGGAGAGTAGATGAGAGGTTGGGGTGAATGGAAACATGTTGGGAGAGTGGATGAGAGGTTGGGGGTGGATGGAAACATGTTGGGAGAGTGGATGAGAGGTTGGGGGTGGATGGAAACATGTTGGGAGAGTGGATGAGAGGTTGGGGTGGATGGAAACATGCTGGGAGAGTGGATGAGAAGTTGGGGGTGGATGGAAACATGTTGGGAGAGTGGATGAGAGGTTGGGGTGGATGGAAACATGTTGGGAGAGTGGATGAGAGGTTGGGGTGGATGGAAACATGTTGGGAGAGTGGATGAGAGGTTGGGGTGAATGGAAACATGTTGGGAGAGTGGATGAGAGGTTGGGGGTGGATGGAAACATGTTGGGAGAGTAGATGAGAGGTTGGGTGAATGGAAACATGTTGGGAGAGTAGATGAGAGGTTGGGGTGAATGGAAACATGTTGGGAGAGTGGATGAGAGGTTGGGGGTGGATGGAAACATGTTGGGAGAGTGGATGAGAGGTTGGGGGTGGATGGAAACATGTTGGGAGAGTGGATGAGAGGTTGGGGTGGATGGAAACATGCTGGGAGAGTGGATGAGAAGTTGGGGGTGGATGGAAACATGTTGGGAGAGTGGATGAGAGGTTGGGGTGGATGGAAACATGTTGGGAGAGTGGATGAGAAGTTGGGGGTGGATGGAAACATGTTGGGAGAGTAGATGAGAGGTTGGGGTGAATGGAAACATGTTGGGAGAGTGGATGAGAGGTTGGGGGTGGATGGAAACATGTTGGGAGAGTGGATGAGAGGTTGGGGGTGGATGGAAACATGTTGGGAGAGTAGATGAGAGGTTGGGGTGAATGGAAACATGTTGGGAGAGTAGATGAGAAGTTGGGGGTGGATGGAAACATGTTGGGAGAGTAGATGAGAGGTTGGGGTGAATGGAAACATGTTGGGAGAGTAGATGAGAGGTTGGGGTGAATGGAAACATGTTGGGAGAGTAGATGAGAAGTTGGGGGTGGATGGAAACATGTTGGGAGAGTAGATGAGAGGTTGGGGTGAATGGAAACATGTTGGGAGAGTAGATGAGAGGTTGGGGTGAATGGAAACATGTTGGGAGAGTGGATGAGAGGTTGGGGGTGGATGGAAACATGTTGGGAGAGTGGATGAGAGGTTGGAGGTGGATGGAAACATGTTGGGAGAGTGGATGAGAGGTTGGGGGTGGATGGAAACATGTTGGGAGAGTGGATGAGAGGTTGGGGGTGGATGGAAACATGTTGGGAGAGTAGATGAGAGGTTGGGGTGAATGGAAACATGTTGGGAGAGTGGATGAGAGGTTGGGGGTGGATGGAAACATGTTGGGAGAGTAGATGAGAGGTTGGGGTGAATGGAAACATGTTGGGAGAGTAGATGAGAGGTTGGGGTGAATGGAAACATGTTGGGAGAGTGGATGAGAGGTTGGGGTGGATGGAAACATGTTGGGAGAGTGGATGAGAGGTTGGGGGTGGATGGAAACATGTTGGGAGAGTGGATGAGAGGTTGGGGTGGATGGGAACATGCTGGGAGAGTGGATGAGAAGTTGGGGGTGGATGGAAACATGTTGGGAGAGTGGATGAGAGGTTGGGGGTGGATGGAAACATGTTGGGAGAGTGGATGAGAGGTTTGAAGGTGGATGGAAACATGTTGGGAGAGTGGATGAGAGGTTGGGGTGGATGGAAACATGCTGGGAGAGTGGATGAGAAGTTGGGGGTGGATGGAAACATGTTGGGAGAGTGGATGAGAAGTTGGGGGTGGATGGAAACATGTTGGGAGAGTGGATGAGAGGTTGGGGTGGATGGAAACATGTTGGGAGAGTGGATGAGAGGTTGGGGTGGATGGAAACATGTTGGGAGAGTGGATGAGAGGTTGGGGTGGATGGAAACATGTTGGGAGAGTGGATGAGAGATTGGGGGTGGATGGAAACATGTTGGGAGAGTAGATGAGAGGTTGGGGTGAATGGAAACATGTTGGGAGAGTGGATGAGAGGTTGGGGTGAATGGAAACATGTTGGGAGAGTGGATGAGAGGTTGGGGGTGGATGGAAACATGTTGGGAGAGTAGATGAGAGGTTGGGGTGAATGGAAACATGTTGGGAGAGTGGATGAGAGGTTGGGGGTGGATGGAAACATGTTGGGAGAGTGGATGAGAGGTTGGAGGTGGATGGAAACATGTTGGGAGAGTGGATGAGAGGTTGGGGGTGGATGGAAACATGTTGGGAGAGTAGATGAGAGGTTGGGGTGGATGGAAACATGCTGGGAGAGTGGATGAGAAGTTGGGGGTGGATGGAAACATGTTGGGAGAGTAGATGAGATGTTGGGGTGAATGGAAACATGTTGGGAGAGTGGATGAGAGGTTGGGGGGTGGATGGAAACATGTTGGGAGAGTAGATGAGAGGTTGGGGTGGATGGAAACATGCTGGGAGAGTGGATGAGAGATTGGGGGTGGATGGAAACATGTTGGGAGAGTAGATGAGAGGTTGGGGTGAATGGAAACATGTAGATGAGAGGTTGGAGGTGGATGGAAACATGTTGGGGGAGTGGATGAGAGGTTGGGGGTGGATGGAAACATGTTGGGAGAGTAGATGAGAGGTTGGGGGTGGATGGAAACATGTTGGGAGAGTGGATGAGAGGTTGGGGGTGGATGGAAACATGTTGGGAGAGTAGATGAGAGGTTGGGGTGAATGGAAACATGTTGGGAGAGTGGATGAGAGGTTGGGGGTGGATGGAAACATGTTGGGAGAGTAGATGAGAGGTTGGGGTGAATGGAAACATGTTGGGAGAGTAGATGAGAGGTTGGGGTGAATGGAAACATATTGGGAGAGTGGATGAGAGGTTGGGGGTGGATGGAAACATGTTGGGAGAGTGGATGAGAGGTTGGAGGTGGATGGAAACATGTTGGGAGAGTGGATGAGAGGTTGGAGGTGGATTGAAACATGTTGGGAGAGTGGATGAGAGGTTGGGGGTGGATGGAAACATGTTGGGAGAGTGGATGAGAGGTTGGGGGGTGGATGGAAACATGTTGGGAGAGTGGATGAGAGGTTGGGGTGGATGGAAACATGCTGGGAGAGTGGATGAGAAGTTGGGGGTGGATGGAAACATGTTGGGAGAGTGGATGAGAAGTTGGGTGAATGGAAACATGTTGGGAGAGTAGATGAGAGGTTGGGGTGAATGGAAACATGTTGGGAGAGTGGATGAGAGGTTGGGGGTGGATGGAAACATGTTGGGAGAGTGGATGAGAGGTTGGGGGTGGATGGAAACATGTTGGGAGAGTGGATGAGAGGTTGGGGTGGATGGAAACATGCTGGGAGAGTGGATGAGAAGTTGGGGGTGGATGGAAACATGTTGGGAGAGTGGATGAGAGGTTGGGGTGGATGGAAACATGTTGGGAGAGTGGATGAGAAGTTGGGGGTGGATGGAAACATGTTGGGAGAGTAGATGAGAGGTTGGGGTGAATGGAAACATGTTGGGAGAGTGGATGAGAGGTTGGGGGTGGATGGAAACATGTTGGGAGAGTGGATGAGAGGTTGGGGGTGGATGGAAACATGTTGGGAGAGTAGATGAGAGGTTGGGGTGAATGGAAACATGTTGGGAGAGTAGATGAGAAGTTGGGGGTGGATGGAAACATGTTGGGAGAGTAGATGAGAGGTTGGGGTGAATGGAAACATGTTGGGAGAGTAGATGAGAGGTTGGGGTGAATGGAAACATGTTGGGAGAGTGGATGAGAGGTTGGGGGTGGATGGAAACATGTTGGGAGAGTGGATGAGAGGTTGGAGGTGGATGGAAACATGTTGGGAGAGTGGATGAGAGGTTGGGGGTGGATGGAAACATGTTGGGAGAGTGGATGAGAGGTTGGGGGTGGATGGAAACATGTTGGGAGAGTAGATGAGAGGTTGGGGTGAATGGAAACATGTTGGGAGAGTGGATGAGAGGTTGGGGGTGGATGGAAACATGTTGGGAGAGTAGATGAGAGGTTGGGGTGAATGGAAACATGTTGGGAGAGTAGATGAGAGGTTGGGGTGAATGGAAACATGTTGGGAGAGTGGATGAGAGGTTGGGGGTGGATGGAAACATGTTGGGAGAGTGGATGAGAGGTTGGGGGTGGATGGAAACATGTTGGGAGAGTGGATGAGAGGTTGGGGTGGATGGGAACATGCTGGGAGAGTGGATGAGAAGTTGGGGGCGGATGGAAACATGTTGGGAGAGTGGATGAGAGGTTGGGGGTGGATGGAAACATGTTGGGAGAGTGGATGAGAGGTTGGGGTGAATGGAAACATGTTGGGAGAGTGGATGAGAGGTTGGGGGTGGATGGAAACATGTTGGGAGAGTGGATGAGAGGTTGGAGGTGGATGGAAACATGTTGGGAGAGTGGATGAGAGGTTGGGGGTGGATGGAAACATGTTGGGAGAGTGGATGAGAGGTTGGGGGTGGATGGAAACATGTTGGGAGAGTAGATGAGAGGTTGGGGTGAATGGAAACATGTTGGGAGAGTGGATGAGAGGTTGGGGGTGGATGGAAACATGTTGGGAGAGTAGATGAGAGGTTGGGGTGAATGGAAACATGTTGGGAGAGTAGATGAGAGGTTGGGGTGAATGGAAACATGTTGGGAGAGTGGATGAGAGGTTGGGGGTGGATGGAAACATGTTGGGAGAGTGGATGAGAGGTTGGGGGTGGATGGAAACATGTTGGGAGAGTGGATGAGAGGTTGGGGTGGATGGGAACATGCTGGGAGAGTGGATGAGAAGTTGGGGGTGGATGGAAACATGTTGGGAGAGTGGATGAGAGGTTGGGGGTGGATGGAAACATGTTGGGAGAGTGGATGAGAGGTTGAAGGTGGATGGAAACATGTTGGGAGAGTGGATGAGAGGTTGGGGTGGATGGAAACATGCTGGGAGAGTGGATGAGAAGTTGGGGGTGGATGGAAACATGTTGGGAGAGTGGATGAGAAGTTGGGGGTGGATGGAAACATGTTGGGAGAGTAGATGAGAGGTTGGGGTGGATGGAAACATGTTGGGAGAGTGGATGAGAGATTGGGGGTGGATGGAAACATGTTGGGAGAGTAGATGAGAGGTTGGGGTGAATGGAAACATGTTGGGAGAGTGGATGAGAGGTTGGGGGTGGATGGAAAAATGTTGGGAGAGTGGATGAGAGGTTGGGGGTGGATGGAAACATGTTGGGAGAGTAGATGAGAGGTTGGGGTGAATGGAAACATGTTGGGAGAGTGGATGAGAGGTTGGGGGTGGATGGAAACATGTTGGGAGAGTGGATGAGAGGTTGGGGGTGGATGGAAACATGTTGGGAGAGTGGATGAGAGGTTGGGGTGGATGGAAACATGCTGGGAGAGTGGATGAGAAGTTGGGGGTGGATGGAAACATGTTGGGAGAGTGGATGAGAAGTTGGGGTTGGATGGAAACATGTTGGGAGAGTGGATGAGAGGTTGGGGTGAATGGAAACATGTTGGGAGAGTGGATGAGAGGTTGGGGTGGATGGAAACATGTTGGGAGAGTGGATGAGAGGTTGGGGTGGATGGAAACATGTTGGGAGAGTGGATGAGAGATTGGGGGTGGATGGAAACATGTTGGGAGAGTAGATGAGAGGTTGGGGTGAATGGAAACATGTTGGGAGAGTGGAAGAGAGGTTGGGGGTGGATGGAAACATGTTGGGAGAGTGGATGAGAGGTTGGGGGTGGATGGAAACATGTTGGGAGAGTAGATGAGAGGTTGGGGTGAATGGAAACATGTTGGGAGAGTGGATGAGAGGTTGGGGGTGGATGGAAACATGTTGGGAGAGTAGATGAGAGGTTGGGGTGAATGGAAACATGTTGGGAGAGTAGATGAGAGGTTGGGGTGAATGGAAACATGTTGGGAGAGTGGATGAGAGGTTGGGGGTGGATGGAAACATGTTGGGAGAGTGGATGAGAGGTTGGAGGTGGATGGAAACATGTTGGGAGAGTGGATGAGAGGTTGGGGGTGGATGGAAACATGTTGGGAGAGTAGATGAGAGGTTGGGGTGGATGGAAACATGCTGGGAGAGTGGATGAGAAGTTGGGGGTGGATGGAAACATGTTGGGAGAGTAGATGAGATGTTGGGGTGAATGGAAACATGTTGGGAGAGTAGATGAGATGTTGGGGTGAATGGAAACATGTTGGGAGAGTGGATGAGAGGTTGGGGGTGGATGGAAACATGTTGGGAGAGTAGATGAGAGGTTGGGGTGGATGGAAACATGCTGGGAGAGTGGATGAGAGATTGGGGGTGGATGGAAACATGTTGGGAGAGTAGATGAGAGGTTGGGGTGAATGGAAACATGTAGATGAGAGGTTGGAGGTGGATGGAAACATGTTGGGGGAGTGGATGAGAGGTTGGGGGTGGATGGAAACATGTTGGGAGAGTAGATGAGAGGTTGGGGGTGGATGGAAACATGTTGGGAGAGTGGATGAGAGGTTGGGGGTGGATGGAAACATGTTGGGAGAGTAGATGAGAGGTTGGGGTGAATGGAAACATGTTGGGAGAGTGGATGAGAGGTTGGGGGTGGATGGAAACATGTTGGGAGAGTAGATGAGAGGTTGGGGTGAATGGAAACATGTTGGGAGAGTAGATGAGAGGTTGGGGTGAATGGAAACATATTGGGAGAGTGGATGAGAGGTTGGGGGTGGATGGAAACATGTTGGGAGAGTGGATGAGAGGTTGGAGGTGGATGGAAACATGTTGGGAGAGTGGATGAGAGGTTGGAGGTGGATTGAAACATGTTGGGAGAGTGGATGAGAGGTTGGGGGTGGATGGAAACATGTTGGGAGAGTGGATGAGAGGTTGGGGGTGGATGGAAACATGTTGGGAGAGTGGATGAGAGGTTGGGGTGGATGGAAACATGCTGGGAGAGTGGATGAGAAGTTGGGGGTGGATGGAAACATGTTGGGAGAGTGGATGAGAAGTTGGGGTGGATGGAAACATGTTGGGAGAGTGGATGAGAGATTGGGGGTGGATGGAAACATGTTGGGAGAGTAGATGAGAGGTTGGGGTGAATGGAAACATGTTGGGAGAGTGGATGAGAGGTTGGGGGTGGATGGAAACATGTTGGGAGAGTAGATGAGAGGTTGGGGGTGGATGGAAACATGTTGGGAGAGTGGATGAGAGGTTGGGGGTGGATGGAAACATGTTGGGAGAGTAGATGAGAGGTTGGGGTGAATGGAAACATGTTGGGAGAGTGGATGAGAGGTTGGGGGTGGATGGAAACATGTTGGGAGAGTAGATGAGAGGTTGGGGTGAATGGAAACATGTTGGGAGAGTAGATGAGAGGTTGGGGTGAATGGAAACATATTGGGAGAGTGGATGAGAGGTTGGGGGTGGATGGAAACATGTTGGGAGAGTGGATGAGAGGTTGGAGGTGGATGGAAACATGTTGGGAGAGTGGATGAGAGGTTGGAGGTGGATTGAAACATGTTGGGAGAGTGGATGAGAGGTTGGGGGTGGATGGAAACATGTTGGGAGAGTGGATGAGAGGTTGGGGGTGGATGGAAACATGTTGGGAGAGTGGATGAGAGGTTGGGGTGGATGGAAACATGCTGGGAGAGTGGATGAGAAGTTGGGGGTGGATGGAAACATGTTGGGAGAGTGGATGAGAAGTTGGGGTGGATGGAAACATGTTGGGAGAGTGGATGAGAGATTGGGGGTGGATGGAAACATGTTGGGAGAGTAGATGAGAGGTTGGGGTGAATGGAAACATGTTGGGAGAGTGGATGAGAGGTTGGGGGTGGATGGAAACATGTTGGGAGAGTGGATGAGAGGTTGGGGGTGGATGGAAACATGTTGGGAGAGTGGATGAGAGGTTGGGGGTGGATGAAAACATGTTGGGAGAGTGGATGAGAGGTTGGGGGTGGATGGAAACATTTTGGGAGAGTAGATGAGAGGTTGGAGTGAATGGAAACATGTTGGGAGAGCGGATGAGAGGTTGGGGGTGGATGAAAACATGTTGGGAGAGTGGATGAGAGGTTGGGGGTGGATGGAAACATGTTGGGAGAGCGGATGAGAGGTTGGGGGTGGATGGAAACATGTTGGGAGAGTAGATGAGAGGTTGGGGGTGGATGGAAACATGTTGGGAGAGTAGATGAGAGGTTGGGGGGTGGATGGAAACATGTTGGGAGAGTAGATGAGAGGTTGGGGGTGGATGGAAACATGTTGGGAGAGTGGATGAGAGGTTGGGGTGGATGGAAACATGTTGGGAGAGTGGATGAGAGGTTGGGGTGGATGGAAACATGTTGGGAGTGTGGATGAGAGGTTGGGCTGGATGGAAACATGTTGGGAGAGTGGATGAGAGGTTGGGGGTGGATGGAAACATGTTGGGAGAGTGGATGAGAGGTTGGGGTGAATGGAAACATGTTGGGAGAGTGGATGAGAGGTTGGGGTGAATGGAAACATGTTGGGAGAGTGGATGAGAGGTTGGGGTGGATGGAAACATGTTGGGAGAGTGGATGAGAGGTTGGGGGTGGATGGAAACATGTTGGGAGAGTGGATGAGAGGTTGGGGGTGGATGGAAACATGTTGGGAGAGTGGATGAGAGGTTGGGGGTGGATGGAAACATGTTGGGAGAGTGGATGAGAGGTTGGGGGTGGATGGAAACATGTTGGGAGAGTGGATGAGAGGTTGGGGGTGGATGGAAACATGTTGGGAGAGTGGATGAGAGGTTGGGGTGGATGGAAACATGTTGGGAGAGTGGATGAGAGGTTGGGGTGGATGGAAACATGTTGGGAGAGTGGATGAGAGGTTGGGGGTGGATGGAAACATGCTGGGAGAGTGGATGAGAGGTTGGGGGTGGATGGAAACATGTTGGGAGAGTGGATGAGAGGTTGGGGGTGGATGGAAACATGTTGGGAGAGTGGATGAGAGGTTGGGGGTGGATGGAAACATGTTGGGAGAGTGGATGAGAGGTTGGGGGTGGATGGAAACATGTTGGGAGAGTGGATGAGAGGTTGGGGGTGGATGGAAACATGTTGGGAGAGTGGATGAGAGGTTGGGGGTGGATGGAAACATGTTGGGAGAGTGGATGAGAGGTTGGGGGTGGATGGAAACATGTTGGGAGAGTGGATGAGAGGTTGGGGTGAATGGAAACATGTTGGGAGAGTGGATGAGAGGTTGGGGGTGGAGGCCCACTTCTTTCTTTTCTTTTCCTTTTTATACTGTATTTATTGTCACTTAAACTCTTCAACTCTGTATGTATTTCTTACTGTTTTTCTTTTCTACAACTAAAACGACTAAAAAGAGAAGACAGAGAGAGAGTTAAAGAGTGCATGAGAGATTAGTAGCAATAACGAGAGTGATTCTGAGACTGGGAGACTGAGAAAAACAGACTGAAAGCCAGGGAGAGAAAGTGTTGAGTGTTTGTGCACTGTGTGTGTAAGTGTGAATAAAGAGGGTGTGCTTGTGATTGTGTGTGCATTCATGCTCATGTCCCAATTGACGTTGCATTGTGCTGAAATTGAGCGAGGGAATCAAAGCTGTTTATTTGTGTTCATCCATTAAACATTGTTTCCCTTGTGGGTCTCTGAATCTACAGATTTAAATAACGAGTTGCACACGGGTAACAGTGGCCTGCAGCTAGAGAGAGAGAGAGGAGGAGGGACACAGAGAGATAGAGATAGAGAGAGAGGAGGAGGGACACAGAGAGATAGAGAGAGAGGAGGAGGGACACAGAGAGATAGAGAGAGAGGAGGAGGGACACAGAGAGATAGAGAGAGAGAGAGGAGGAGGGACACAGAGAGATAGAGAGAGAGAGAGAGAGGAGGAGGGACACAGAGAGATAGAGAGAGAGAGAGAGGAGGAGGGACACAGAGAGATAGAGAGAGAGAGAGAGGAGGAGGGACACAGAGAGATAGAGAGAGAGAGAGAGGAGGAGGGACACAGAGAGAGAGAGAGAGAGAGGAGGAGGGACACAGAGAGATAGAGAGAGAGAGAGGAGGAGGGACACAGAGAGATAGAGAGAGAGAGAGAGAGGAGGAGGGACACAGAGAGATAGAGAGAGAGAGAGGAGGAGGGACACAGAGAGATAGAGAGAGAGAGAGGAGGAGGGACACAGAGAGATAGAGAGAGAGAGAGGAGGAGGGACACAGAGAGATAGAGAGAGAGAGGAGGAGGGACACAGAGAGATAGAGAGAGAGAGGAGGAGGGACAGAGAGAGATAGAGAGAGAGAGAGGAGGAGGGACACAGAGAGATAGAGAGAGAGAGAGGAGGAGGGACACAGAGAGATAGAGAGAGAGAGAGGAGGAGGGACACAGAGAGATAGAGAGAGAGAGAGGAGGAGGGACACAGAGAGAGAGAGAGAGAGAGAGGAGGAGGGACACAGAGAGATAGAGAGAGATAGATAGAGAGAGAGGAGGAGGGACACAGAGAGAGAGAGAGAGAGAGAGATATATCCGTATCGTCCAGCAGCATGTCTTCAAGTCATTTCTAAACTTATTGTGACCTGTCACGCAATATATTTACTTAGAAGTGCCTTGTTTTGTATCACATTCAAAAGTTACAACTGGGGGGGACAAAAATGCAATTTCAGAATGTTGGGGGCATGTCCCCCCATCCCCAGTGAAAGTTGTGCCCCTGTATGTAAGATCTCACTCTCATTTTTACATGCAGAAGACATACAGCCAGTGTCCCTCACAGTGACACAACTGTCAATACCAGGCACACCCACAAACATTTGTTTTATTATCCTTGTGAGGACCAAACTATTTATTCAAATTAAAAATCAAATTTTCCTTATTTTAACCCCTAAACCTAACACAACCTAATCTTCACCCCAAACCCTAACCATAATTCCTAAACCTAAAATAGCCTTTTTCCTTGAGGGGACCGGCGAAATGTCCCCACTAGTCCAAATGGTCCTTGTTTTACTATCCTTGTGAGGACTTCTGGTCCCCACAACGATAGAAAAAAAAAAATACACACACAATCACTCACTGACTCTTCATATCACATTCATGCATTATCACGGAGCGATCAATACATACATGACATCCAATCACTGTGCTCAGAGTGAGGAGCATGTGGGTGCACGCTCACACACAAACATAATTACAAAGTTGAATGGGGCACAAATGGAATGGTGTTAGATGATTGAATCGAGAGAGAGAGAGCAAGAACAAGAACAAGAGAGTGAGAGTGAGAGATGCAGCTAAGGGTGCTGAGGCTGCTCTACTCTACAGTGAATGGTGTGTAGGTGTGATAAAACTGAAGTTGAAAACTTGGGCACAGAGGCAGAGAGAGTTGCTGAATCAGAGCCCAGCCTGACGTCCGAGAATATTGATGAACAGAACAAACGGAGGATGGCTGGAAAGAGGTTTTTATTGTCTATGGGGGCTATCGTGTTTACTCTGTATCTGATTTGTGGAGAAGAATCCTAGCCGGCCTATTTCAAATGGAAATGATGATGAATGTGAAAATGAAGTGTGAAATTAACAAACTATTATGATGGTTTGGGTCCAATTACACTGTAATTATATTGTGTTCTGAATTCATCAGATCCCCTGTGTGTGGCATGTACACAGAGAACCAACTCCACTCTCTTTCTCTTCTGCTGGTATCCAGTAACACCCTCAAATGTGTCTCTGGACCTTCAAGCCAGTTCCACTTCATTTTATTGTTGTTTCCCTCTAATCAGGGACCTATTTATCTGGGACACCAGGTGTGTGCAAGTAATGATCAGGCAGAACAGAAAACCAGCAGGCTCCGGACCTCGTAGGGTAAAATGTTGAGTACCCCTGGTAGCACATACAGTGCCTTCAGAAAGTATTCACACCCCTTGACTTTTTACACATTTTGTTGTGTTACAGCCTGAATTTAAAATTGATTAAATTGACACTTTGTGTCACGGATCTACACACACTATCCCATAATGTTTTTAGAAATGTTAACAAATTAATTAAAAATTAAAAGCTGAAATGTCAATAATCATTCAATCCCTTTGTTATGGCAAGCATAAATACATTTGTGTTACAAAGTGGGATTAAAACTGATTTAATTTTTTTTAAATTGTCAACGATCTACACAAAATAAAAAAATAAAAATAAACCCCTGATTTATCTTGATTAGATAAGTATTCAACTCCCTGAGTTAGAATCACTTTTGGTAGTGATTACAGCTGTGAGAACAGTCAGAACTGGAACTATGCAACTCAGAAACATTCAATATTGTCTTGTTAAGCAACTCCAGTGTATATTTGGCCTTGTGTTTAAGGTTATTGTCCTGTTGAAATGTGAATTTCTCTCCTAGTGTCTGTTGGAAAGCAGACTGAACCAAGTTTTCCTCTAGGATTTTGCCTGTGGTTGCCCTATTCCATTTCCTTTTATCCTAAAAACCTCCCTAATCCTTGTCAATGACAAGCATACCCATAATATGATGCAGCCACCACCATACTTGAAAATATGAACGCAGTGATGGTGTTGGATTTTCCCCAAACATAACACTGTGAATTCAAGACAAAAAGTTGATTTCTTTGCCACATTTTTGGCAGTATTACTTTAGTGCCTTGTTGTAAACAGGGTGTGTCATGATGTGGCCCTTTCTGGGTGTAGATCGTGGCTTCCCTCTCTATCACTCTCTCCTACACCCAGGTTCTGTTATTTCAGGTAAATTCCTGGTGGAGACTCTCCCCCTGGCCATGTAGAAAGAGACACCACAGAGTGAACAAAGGATTTCACGTGATTAAACTCCTAAACATCCAAAATGGGAGAATGAAGCAAGATGTCCACTTGTGGGAATGGTCCGTGGACACTTAAGGGACAGTTATGTTGAGTGTGTTTCATTTGGTGACCTCACGAAGGACAGGAAACACACAAGCATTCAATATCTCTGAATGTGTACATTTCTCAGTTATGGTGTTTGCATCTAATTATTGTATAAAATGAATGATTAAAGATGAAATGATGTAATGTGATGTTAACCTTTCATTTTGAGAGAATTGTTTTCCCGTGAGCACAGATATGAACTGGCGTCATGGAACCGCCCTTTCTATTGTTATGACTAAGCAAACCCACAGCGGGAGCTGTGATTACGAATAGTTGAGTACCAAGACTAGAAAACAATATCACGTGGAACATTGGCTACAAGGCTAAAAATGGTTCAACTCTGAGAATATCGATCCCTACACAATAAGAGCAAATCTTAGATACTAATTACTAGTCTGCAGCTAGAAATTATGTAAACCTGGGATGCGAATCCTGACAACCGCCGAAACATCTATTCTGAGGACTGTGGAGGCCTGCCGTATCCATTACAACAGACACAATCAGGAGCCGCCGATAGAGCTACCACCAGAAGTAACCAGAGACTCTCTGATGAACTGTCTACGGACCGACGATTCCAACAGAGAAGATCATAACGACATATGGGGGGAAATATATTGATTGCAATTATTCCCGAATGAGTGAGCGTTCATGTGCAAAAGATTAGCATTTCAATTAATATAATTATCAACTGTGTGTAGTGAGAGACCTAAGAGACTGTAACGTTCTTTGCTTCACGGAAACATGGCTCACTCGAGACACGCTATCGGAGTCGGTATAGCCAGCTGGTTTCTGCACGCATCGCGCCGACAGAAACAAGCATCTTTCTGGTAAGAAGAGGGGCCTTAAGATTAACAAGATGTGGTGTGATCATAACAACACACAGGAACTCAAGTCCTTCTGTTCACCTGACATAGAGTTCCTCACAATCAAATGTCGACCGCATTATCTACCAAGTGAATTCTCTTCGATTAAAATCACAGCTGCATATTTTCCCCCCCAAGCAGACACATCGATGGCCCTGAACTAACTTTATTTGACTCTATGTAAACTGGAAACCACATATCCTGAGGCTGCATTCATTTTAACAAGGCTAATCTGAAAACAAGACTCCCTAAATTCTATCAGCATATCGATTGTGCTA
Source organism: Oncorhynchus kisutch (assembly GCF_002021735.2). Classification (NCBI taxonomy): domain Eukaryota; kingdom Metazoa; phylum Chordata; class Actinopteri; order Salmoniformes; family Salmonidae; genus Oncorhynchus; species Oncorhynchus kisutch. The sequence continues at coordinate 74,878,743 of NC_034184.2, forward strand.
CCAGGGCTGGTAAAACCCTGGATCATTGTTATTCTAACTTCCGCGACTCATATAAGGCCCTCCCCTGCACTCCTTTCGGAAAAGCTGACCACGACTCCATTTTGTTGCTTCCAGCCTATAGACAGAAACTAAAACAGGAAGCTCCTGCTCTCAGGTCTGTTCAACGCTGGTCCGACCAATCTGATTCCACGCTACAAGATTTCTTTGATAACGAGGATTGGGATATGTTCTGCATTGCGTCAAACAACAACATTGACGAATACGCTGATTCGGTGAGCAAGTTCATTAGCAAGTGCATTGGCGATGTCGTACCCACAGCAACTATTAAAACATTCCCCAACCAGAAACCATGGATTGATGGCAGCATTCGCGTGAAACTGAAAGCGCGAACCACTGCTTTTAACCAGGACAAGGTGACCAGAAACATGACCGAATACAAACAGTGTAGCTATTCCATCCGCAAGGCAATCAAACAAGCTAAGCTTCAGTAGAGAGACAAAGTAGAGTCGCAATTCAACGGCTCAGACACAAGAGGTATGTGGCCTACAGGGTCTACAGTCAACCACGGATTACAGCCATTGAAATTGCAGGGCGCCAAATTCAAACAACAGAAATCTCATAAATCAAATTTCTCAAACATACAAGTATTAGGCACCATTTTAAAGATAAAATTCTCATTAATCCAGCCACAGTGTCTGATTTCAAAAAGGCTTTACAGCGAAAGCTCCACAAACGATTATGTTAGGTCACCACCAAGTCACAGAAAAACACAGCCATTTTTCCAGCCAAAAAGAGGAGTCACAAAAAGCAGAAATATAGATAAAATTCATCACTAACCTTTGATGATCTTCATCAGATGACACTCATGGGACTTCATGTTACACAATACATGTATGTTTATTTCGATAAAGTGCATATTTATATCCAAAAATCGTGTTATGTTCAGTAGTTCCAAAACATGCAGTGATTTTGCAGAGAGCCACATCAATTTACAGAATTACTCATAATAAACATTGATAATAGATACAACTATTATACATGGAACTTTAGATAAACTTCTCCTCAATGCAACTGCTGTGTCAGATTTCCAAAAAACTTTACGGAAAAAGCATACCATGCAATAATCTGAGTACGGCGCTCAGAGCCCAAACTAGCCAAAGAAATATCTGCCATGTTGTGGAGTCAGAAATAGCATTATAAATATTCACTTACCTTTGATGATCTTCATCAGAATGCACTCCCAAGAATACCAGTTCCACAATAAATGTTTGATTTGTTCGATAAAGTGAATCATTTATGTCCATATACCTCCTTTTGTTAGGGAGTTTGGTAAACAAATCCAAACGCGCATGCAAGTCCAGCGGAAAGGTTGGACGAATGGTCCAAAAAGTTATATTACTGGTCGTAGAAACAAATCAAACGTTTTTAACATAAATCTTCAATAATGTCCCAACCAGAGAATTCCTTTGTCTGTAGAAAGCAATGGAACGCGAGGTAACTTTCACATGACCGCGCGTCATGAGCTCGTGGCTGCTGGCAGACCTCTGAATCATTCCCCTCTCATTTAGCCCCCCTTCACCGTAGAAGCCTGAAACAATGTTCTAAAGACTGTTGACATCTATTGGAAGCCTTGGGAAGTGCAAGATGACCAATATCCCACTGTAACTTCAATAGGGGCTGAGTTGAAAAACTACAAACCTCAGATTTCCCACTTCCTGGTTGGGTTTTTCCTGGTTGAGTTTTTTTCCTGCCATATGAGTTCTGTTATACTCACAGACATCAATCAAACAGATTGTTTTCTATCCAATGCTAATAATAATATGCATATATTAGCATCTGGGACTGAGTAGCAGGGAGTTTACTCTGGGCACGCTTTTCATCCAAAAGTGAAAATGCTGCTCCCTATCCCAATGAAGTTGACTTCGATAGCAACAGTGAATATATTTAATTATTAAGAGATCTCTCAATAATCATTCTCATGATAACATGTTGGTAGTAGTTAGTGACAAATATCAAAGCTAAACAGGGCTGAGCTTGGTTAAACCCTGGATGGGAGAAGAGCTGTAGATGGATCAACTCTCCAGTAGGAGGTGCTGCCCAGTCTATAGTTTTTTTCTGATAGTGGATATAACGTTGAAGATCAGACGGTACAAATTGAACCTATTTCATATGTCTATGTTGATATTTGTTTACATTGATGATATAATCCTGTTGTTGAAATTTCCCCCTCAAAACAACAGTTAATTACTTTTTTCAAATCCAAAGTAATTTCCATGTAGATTCCACGTCACTATACGTTGACATTTGACATTGAAACGTTGACTCAACCAGTTTGTGCCCAGTGGGAAGGCTGATTTGCCCTTACCTTTTTCTCACACATTTTGGGATAAATTGTTGGAGTTTTGTTAATCTATCACTCCTCTCGCTCCCCCTCTATCTCCCTCTTCAGTCCCCCCTGTCGTTGAGTGTGCAGTGGCAGGCAGCTTCCTGGCTGTGACCTGGGCCTACAGATGACAATCACAAGGTTCTATTCTTCTGTAATTCTCTGGGTCCTCTAATCTCTACTAGAGGTGGATATACAGCAGCATGAAACAGTACTGTATGGCTGGTTAGCTACTTTAAAGTCAAATGTGATTTTCCTGTGTTTTGGAATAATACTGGTTTGAATAATACTGTGGAATTGTGAAAATGATGATAATGCCCTTTTAGTATAAGAGCTGTTTGAAAAGACTATCTGAAATTTCAGCCTGTTTTGATGGGATGGACTTTTGGCCAGCCTGATGACATCACCATGCAACAAGTTAGTTAATAGACCAAATGAACAGCTAATTTTCCATTTTCTCCTCCTCACTCAGACCACTCCCAGACAGTCCAAGTAAAATTATTGCTTGAGAAATTGCCCTCTGCTAAGAAGCTATTTTTGTTTATTTTTTACTATTTTCATAGAAAACAATCACAGTAAGGTACTTAATTGTTACTCAGAAATGATTTGATATTGAGAGAAAAACATCTGCATTGGATGTTTAAAGACGTCCTCTAGTGATATGAACTTTTAATGTTGAAAAGCGATATTCAAAGTATAAATACAGTAAACTACACACACTAAAGGGAGATGGAGGGGGGAGGGGGGAGGGGGGAGAGATGGAGGAGAGGGGAATGCATTTCATGGGTTAATGGGGGAAGAGGGTGTATAGGCATTCCACAGTGATAGAGCATGTAATGATGTTCATAGCTAGAGGGCTCCCAGCAGGATAGCACTGACTGCCACTGTAGATAACCCTAGTCTAGTCACGGCTACACTACTGCTGCACAACAGCACCATGATCACAACACAGCGCCACGGCAACAGCGCTATGGTTACATGCCATGGTTACGAACATGGAGCAGCTCCAGCATATTGATTTTTAAAAAAATAATAAAGTTTGGCTTTTTTACTGAAGGTCCGCCATTTTGGTCTGTCTAGTGCCAAACTTTGTAGAGTGTGCAGTGACTATGTACACTGAACGTATATGTGAAGCTGAGTAGTGAGGTTTACATCCCCCATCTGTTACTGTAAATATAGCTGTGTGAGAGAACTTAGAAGAACGTTTACTGTATTCAAAGCCGTATGTAGGCAGGCAATGGTTCCCAGTCCACTGCTCTGTTTCTATTCTGTTACAATCATCAAAGAGGAAATCTCTGGGACCGTAATCCTCGTCTCACACAATTATGCCAGAAATGTGCACATACTTTATATGCAGACACGATTTACGTTAACTGTGTGACTGTTTTATTGAGAATGTGTCTGTGTGTGTATGTATGAAGAACACACAGTATGGGTGTGTGTGTGCGTGCGTGCGTGCGTGCAACTGCTCTGTGACAGTGGTGGGAGGAAACAGTGAGCGCTAGTGAGTGGAGAGAGAGACACAGTGAAATGCAAAGGAATACATGTAATCCCACACCTGCATTCCTTTTATCACCATTAGAGGTGCCATAACTGTCCTTCAGCTCTATTTATCTGCCTAGGGTTGGATGCTAACACACACACACACAGTTTGTCAAGGCTCTGAGTTTTTGTTGGGTGATAGAGAGAGCGAGATAGAGAGAATGTGAAGAAGAAAGAAGAGAAGCGAGAACAGAGGGAGGGAAACAGAAGAGGAAAGGGAAAGAGGCAGGTGGAATGGAGAGAGAGGCGGCGGGGAAGGGGTGTGTGTGAGTGTCTACATAGCTGGCCCAGTCTACACAGCTTTAGCCTAAGTCTATACAGAGTGGAACGTGGGACACTTCACACAGTAAAGTTAGAACTACAGGAGAACACCAGAACACCCAGGGGTCTGAACAAACACTCAGTCAGTAGAAACACTCAGTCAGTAGAAATGGAGAGAGAAGCACACACACACACACACACACACGCACACCATATTTTCCACACATGATGGCAGCACATGTTGCAGAATGCAGATATCAATATTCAGATATCAACATGCAGATATCAATATTCAGATATCAACATGCAGATATCAATATTCAGATATCAACATGCAGATATCAATATTCAGAAATCAACATGCAGATATCAATATTCAGATATCAACATGCAGATATCAATATTCAGATATCAACATGCAGATATCAATATTCAGATATCAACATGCAGATATCAATACCAAATCAAATTTGATTTGTCACACACACTTAATACATCAGGTGTAGACTTTACTTTGAAATGCTTACAATCCAGTTTTAAGAAAATTGAGTTAGGAAAATATTTACCAAATAAACGAAAGTTTTAAAAAAGTGACACAATAAAAAAACGATATCAGGGCTATATACAGGGGATTCCAGTACTGAGTCGATGTGCGGGGGTGCAAGTTGGGGGGGGGGGGGGTCAATGCAAATTGTCTGGGTGTCCATTTGATTATTTGTTCAGCAGTCTGATGGCTTTGGGGTAGGAGCTGTTAAGGAGCCTTTTGGACCTAGACTTGGTGCTCTAGTACTGCTTTCCATGCAGTAGCAGAGAGAACAGTCTATGACTAGGGTGACTGGAGTCTTTGACCATTTTTTTGGGCCTTCCTTTGACACCTCCTAGTATAAAGGTCCTGGATGGTAGGAAGCTTGGCCCCAGTGATGTACTGGGCCATACACACTACCCTCCGTAGCGCCTTACAGTTGGGGGCCGAGTAGTTGCCATACCAGGCGGTGATGCAACCAGTGCTCTCAATGGTGCAGCTGTAGGAACTTTTTGAGGATCTGGGGAACCATGACAAATCTTTTCAGTCTCTCGAGGGGGAAAAGGCATTGTCGTGCCCTCTTCATGACTATCTTGGTGTGTTTAGACCGTGATAATTTGTTGGTGATGTGGACAATAAGGAACTTTAGACTCTCGACCCGCTCCACTACAGCCCTGTCGATGTGAATGGGGGCCATGTGCAGCCCTCCTTTTCCTGTAGTCCACGATCAGCTCCTTTTTCTTGCTCAGGTTGAGGGAGAGGTTGCTGTCCTGGCACCACACGGCCAGGTTTCTGACCTCCTCCCTATAGGTTGTCTTATTGTTGTCGGTGATCTGGCCACTGTTGTGTCATCAGCAAACTTAATGATGATGTTGGAGTCATGCTTGGCCATGCAGACGTGGGTGAACAGAGAGTACAGGAGGGAACTAAGCATGCACCCCTGAGTGGCCCCCATGTTGAGGATCAGCATGGCAGATGTGTGGTTGGAATATGCATGTATGGTCACTGTGGGGACATCGTCGATGCATTTATTGATGAAGCCTTTGACTGAGGTGGTATACTCTTCAATACCATTGGATGAATCCCGGAACATATTCCAGTCTGTGCTAGCAAAACAGTCCTGAAGCGTAGCATCCGCTTAATCTGACCATTTCTGTATTGAGATGAGTCACTGGCACTTCCTGCTTTAGTTTTTGCTTGTAAGCAGGAATCAGGAGGATATAATTATGGTCAGATTTGTCAAATGAAGGGTGAGGGAGAGCTTTGTATGCGTCTCTGTGTGTGGAGTAAAGGTGGTCTATAATTTTTTTTCCTCTGGTTGCACATGTGACATGCTGGTAGAAACGGATTTAAGTTTGCCTGCATTAAAGTCTCCGGCCACTAGGAGCGCCGCTTCTGGATGAGCATTTTCTTGTTTGCTTATGGCCTTATACAGCTTGTTTAGTGTGGTCTTGGTGTCAGCATTGGTTTGTGGTGGTAAATAGATGGCTACAAAAAATATAGATGAAAACTCTTTGGAGATAGTGTGGTCTACAGCTTATCATGAGGTACTCTACCTCAGGCGAGCAATACCTTGAGAATTCCTTAATTTTAGACATCGCACACCAGCTGTTATTGACAAATAGACACACACCACCACCCTTCATCTTACCGGACGTACAGTGACAAAGCATTAACTTAAGGGGGCTGAATAATTTTGCACGTCCAATTTTTCAGTTTTTGATTTGTTAAAAAAGTTAGAAATATCCAATAAATGTCGTTCCACTTCATGATTGTGTCCCACTTGTTGTTGATTCTTCACAAAAAAAATACAGTTTTATATCTTTATGTTTGAAGCCTGAAATGTGGCAAAAGGTCGCAAAGTTCAAGGGGGCCGAATACTTTCGCAAGGCACTGTAGCTGTTCTGTCCTGCTGATGCATGGAAAACCCAGTCAACTGTATATTATCAGTGAAACAAGATATTACAGTTTTTAATGTCCCGTTGGTAGGATAGGGGCTCATCCAGTTTATTCTCCAGTGATTGCAAGTTGCCCAATAGAATGAATGGTAGAGGCGGGTTACCCACTCGCCTATGAATTCCCACAAGGCACCTGGATCTGCCCCCCCCCCCCCCCCCCTGTATCTCCGTCTTTTCTTCATGCGAATGTTGGCGATTTGGGCCTAGTTCGGGAGAAACAGTATATCCTTTGCGTAAGACTCATTAAATAAAACATCTTTGTCCAGTTTGAGGTGAGTAATCGATGTTCTGATATCCAGAACCTCTTTTCGGTCATAAGATTAGGTAGCAGCAACATTATGTACAAAATAAGTTACAATGCGAAAAAACACAGAAAATAGCACAATTGGTTAGGAGCCCGTAAAATGTCAGCCGTCCCCTCCGGGGCCATTCTGTTCACCATGCAGATGTAGATATCAACATGCAGATATCAGTATACAGATAACATGGAGATATCAACATGCAGATATCAGTATACAGATAACATGGAGATATCAATATGCAGATATCAACATACAGATATCAGTATACAGATAACATGCAGATATCAATATGTAGATATCAACATGCAGATATCAATATGTAGATATCAATATGCAGATATCAGTATACAGATAACATGGAGATATCAATATGCAGATATCAGTATACAGATATCAGTATACAGATAACATGCAGATATCAGTATACAGATAACATGCAGATATCAGTATACAGATAACATGGAGATATCAATATGCAGATATCAACATACAGATATCAGTATAAAGATTACATGCAGATATCAATATGTAGATATCAGTATACAGATATCAATATGTAGATATCAACATGCAGATATCAATATGTAGATATCAATATGCAGATATCAGTATACAGATAACATGCCAATATCAATATGCAGATATCAGTATACATATAACATGCAGATATCAGTATACATATAACATGCAGATATCAACATGCAGATATCAATATGTAGATATCAACATGCAGATATCAATATGTAGATATCAATATGCAGATATCAGTATACAGATAACATGCCAATATCAATATGTAGATATCAACATGCAGATATCAATATGTAGATATCAATATGCAGATATCAGTATACAGATAACATGCCAATATCAATATGCAGATATCAGTATACATATAACATGCAGATATCAACATGCAGATATCAATATGTAGATATCAACATGCAGATAAAGTATACAGATAACATGCAGATATCAATATGTAGATATCAATATGCAGATATCAACATGCAGATAAAGTATACAGATAACATGCAGATATCAATATGTAGATATCAATATGCAGATATCAATATGCAGATATCAGTATACAGATAACATGCAGATATCAATATGTAGATATCAATATGCAGATATCAGTATACAGATAACATGCAGATATCAATATGTAGATATCAATATGCAGATATCAGTATACAGATAACATGCAGATATCAATATGTAGATATCAACATGCAGATATCCATATGCAAATATCAATATGCAGATATATCCATGTGCAAATATCATTATGCATATGTATACACAAACACATAGTAGTGTTTGTGTCTCATCCTCTCTATTACATCAATATGCTTTATGCTCTCTCTCTCCCCCTCTCTCACTCCCGGACGCACACATGCACGCACAAACACACAGAGGTACACAATTAGTCTGAGGTGTGAGGTGATGTGTGGGTTGTGGTTGGGGAACAGGTGCACATCTCTCTAAGTGGAGGTGTGAGGTGATGTGTGGGTTGTGGTTAGGGAACAGGTACACAATTAGTCTGAGGTGTGAGGTGATGTGTGGGTTGTGGTTGGGGAACAGGTGCAGATCTCTTTAAGTGGAGGTGTGAGGTGATGTGTGGGTTGTGGTTGGGGAACAGGTGCAGATATCTCTAAGTGGAGGTGTGAGGTGATGTGTGGGTTGTGGTTGGGGAACAGGTGCACATCTCTCTAAGTGGATGTGTGAGGTGATGTTGTGGTTGAGGAACAGGTGCACATCTCTTTAAGTGGAGCGGGTGTCACTGGTGTTCTTTCCACTGAGACACACCTGACTGACTGGCTCCACTCCATCTATCCCCTGCTAGCCTCTCTCTCTCTCTCTTTCTCTCTCTCTCTCTTTCTCTCTCTCTCTCTTTCTCTCTCTCTCTCTCTCTCTTTCTCTCTCTCTCTCTCTTTCTCTCTCTCTCTCTTTCTCTCTCTCTCTCTCTCTCTCTCTCTCTTTCTTTCTCTCTCCTTCCTTTTGTCTTTGTCTTTCTCTTTGTAAATATATTTAGCTCCGTTCATATTTCCTCTCCTTTTGTATCTTCAGCCCTCCGTCTATCTCTCTACATGTTTCTGTGGTTCTGGCAGGGCTCAGCTGGGGTCCAGCTGTGATACTGCCCCAGAACCCAAGCTGCTTCTCCCTACTACACATACCGCTCACGATCTCCCTCCACACACACATCAAATCTAATTTTATTCTTCACATGCTTCGTAAACAACAGTTGTAGACTAAAAGTGAAATGCTTACTTCCCAACGATGCAGAGAGAAAGAATAGAAAAGGAATAACACAAAATAATAAATACACAATGATTAACAATAACTTGGCCATATGAGTGGATGTGCAGGGGTACGAGGTCATTGAGGTAGATATGAACATATAACTAGGAATAAAGGGACAGATAGTAAACTGTAGCAGCAGCGTATGTGATGAGTCAAAAAGAGTTAGTGCAAAAAGGGCCAATGCAGATGGTTAAATAGTTAACCAAAAAGCTACCCAGACTAACTGTTTATCCGTCTTATGGCTTGCGGGAAGAAGCTGTTCAGGGTCCTGTTTGTTTCAGACTAGGTGCATCGGTACCGCTTGCCATGCGGTAGCAGAGAGAACAGTCTGACTGAGTCGTTGACCATTTTTAGGGCCTTCCTCTGATACTGCCTGGTATTGAGGTTCTGGATGGCAGGGAGCTCAGCCCAAGTGATGTACTGGGCCGTACACACTACGCTCTGTAGTGGTCGGTTGCCAAGCAGTTTCCATACCAAGCGGTGATGCAGCCAGTCAAGATACTCTCAATGGTGCAGCTGTAGAATTGTTTGAGGAGCTGAGGGCCCCTGACAAATCTTTTCAGTGATCCAAACATCTCTCTTTCTATGTGTGTGTGTGAGTGTGTGTGTGTGTGTGTGTGTGTGTGTGTATACAGATGACAAGCAGCCCATGAGAAATGCTTCATTTAGCTTTTATTTGCCACAACACAGAGAAACTTTTCCTATCCGTTACAGCCCCGCCCACTTCGCCATTCACACCCGTGTCCGATTCGCTGGCACCACAAAGCCCAGGTCACTATTAATCACTGAAATGAAAGCTAGACAGTTAGGGAGCATCGGAAATAAACGATGGATAGAGGACCATGTTTTGCTAATTTTGAGGGCAAGGAACTATAACCAAATAACCAGACATAGCCCTCCGGACCTCGTTGAAGACCGAATCCCCCAGGGATAAATGAGTTTGACACCTCTGCTCTGAAGCCTTATCAATTTCTTTTACAGTGGCACCAAAAAATCATTTTGAAAATGCTTCCTCTGTGATCCATAAGTGTTGACATCGATTTAAACGACTCCAACAGTGATCCAAACATCTCCACATCCACAGATATATAAGGTCTTCATAGGGATTCAGATGGACGTAGCCTTTAAGCGACTGAAATATAAAACAGCCTGATAACGTTGACACGCATGCAGTGGTGGGTGACTGTTGGAAGAGGGGTGGACGATGTCACTAGTAACAGTAAATACTGCTGCTCTGAATATATAATGGCCCGATAACCTCAGTGACTATTTGAACAAATGACAGTTAAGTCATGACCTGTGCTACAGTAATAGCTGTGAGTCATCACCTGGAGTAGTGTGTAAGAAATAGAACAGGGTCTGAGTCTCAAATGTCACCCTAAGTCTGGTCAAAAGTAGTCCACTATAAAGGGAAGAGGGGGCCATTTGGGAGGCATGCTGTATCTGTGATTGCGTTAGGAGTTGTCGACTCATATCCACTGAGGCAAGACCCTGTGGTGTTGATTGACACATGACGTCGGCATAAGTGGCCTCTGGTGGCCAGTATAGATGATTGGTCATTACACTGTTCCAGGCATCATCAAACGGAGGATTGTGACTGTGGTCTGATCTGTGTAGCTGAGTATTAGTGAAGGTCTTTCTTCATACGTCACCAGTTAAACTAGAGTTATATTTGATCCAACAAATGTCTGAAACACCAAACCCAGGACAGAGTATAATCCCTTGTTTCCTGAAACATAGGCAAGAGCACACCATGAGAGGACATTCAGGCTCTTTTTGATGGCTGTACATTGTGTCCAGATCCTGTGCCATATAGATGCGCAGAACACTTATTTTAATTTCCTTTTCGTCATTTGTCCAAATTTAAAAAGTATTTTTTCCATCTCTGAATCATCAGTATTGTAGCAGAACACTTATTTTAATTTCCTTTTCATCATTTGTCCAATTTAAAAAGTTTTTTTCCCATCTCTGAATCATCAGTATTGTAGCAGTCATTTTTATGGTTTGAATTTCGCTCCCATCCTCTCCCTTCATGTCTCCTGCCCCCTGTGTACAGTATAACACCGGTGGAGCAGGTCCCTTCCTGGTCAACTGGCAGCCAAGCCAGATGCAGTACTTGTAGTTCAGCTCAGGTGTGCTGGGCCTGAGGTACTTTCAGGAGGCAGCCAGAGAGTCCTTGCTCAGATGTGCTCCAGTGTGCTGAGAGGTCCAGTGTCCTGAGAGGACCAGTGTGATGAGAGGACCAGTGTGCTGAGAGGACCAGTGTGCTGAGAGGTCCAGTGTGCTGAGAGGACCAGTGTGCTGAGAGGACCCGTGTGCTGAGAGGACCAGTGTGCTGAGAGGACCAGTGTGCTGAGAGGACCAGTGTGCTGAGAGGACCAGTGTGCTGAGAGGACCCGTGTGCTGAGAGGACCAGTGTGCTGAGAGGACCAGTGTGCTGAGAGGACCAGTGTGATGGGAGGACTAGTGTGATGGGAGGACCAGTGTGCTGAGAGGACCCGTGTGCTGAGAGGACCAGTGTGCTGAGAGGACCAGTGTGCTGAGAGGACCAGTGTGATGGGAGGACTAGTGTGATGGGAGGACCAGTGTGCTGAGAGGACCAGTGTGCTGAGAGGACCCGTGCGCTGAGAGGACCAGTGTGCTGGGAGGACCAGTGTGATGGGAGGACTAGTGTGATGGGAGGACCAGTGTGCTGAGAGGACCAGTGTGATGGGAGGACCAGTGTGATGGGAGGACTAGTGTGCTGAGAGGACCAGTGTGCTGAGAGGACCAGTGTGCTGAGAGGACCAGTGTGCTGAGAGGACCAGTGTGATGGGAGGACAAGTGTGATGGGAGGACCAGTGTGCTGAGAGGACCAGTGTGCTGAGAGGACCTGTGCGCTGAGAGGACCAGTGTGCTGAGAGGACCAGTGTGCTGAGAGGACCAGTGTGATGGGAGTACTAGTGTGATGGGAGGACCAGTGTGCTGAGAGGACCAGTGTGCTGAGAGGACCCGTGCGCTGAGAGGACCAGTGTGCTGAGAGGACCAGTGTGCTGAGAGGACCAGTGTGATGGGAGGACTAGTGTGATGGGAGGACCAGTGTGCTGAGAGGACCAGTGTGCTGAGAGGACCCATGCGCTGAGAGGACCAGTGTGCTGAGAGGACCAGTGTGCTGGGAGGACCAGTGTGATGGGAGGACTAGTGTGATGGGAGGACCAGTGTGCTGAGAGGACCAGTGTGATGGGAGGACCAGTGTGATGGGAGGACTAGTGTGCTGAGAG
>NC_034184.2:74896278-75123934 GCF_002021735.2 Oncorhynchus kisutch
CGCTCACTTTGCCGAATTCAGCGTCAATTGCGCTGCTTTCGTGTCCGGTTTACAGCGCGCAGCAGAGGGAAAGTGTACAGACACATGCCCGTCGTAACAAGGCTACTAAACGTGTGTGAGGCTGAGGACATCTGCTGTGTGTGTGTGTGTGTGACGTTTCAACTTTCGGTCCGGTAGAAGATTCGGTCAGTGCTATTAGTGATGAGATGATACAGCGCACTGACTGGCTCATGTGTGTGGGTCTGGGAGGAGGAGTGTGTGTGCGTGTGTGTGGCGATGCACTGCCATTTGGCGTGCAGTACTTTGGCAGTGCTTGCTGTGACTTGTAGTGCAGCGCAACGCGGGCGGTAGGCATGGAAGCGGGCCGAGCTGAATTGACAACAAATCATTGCTCAGACTGAATAGAAATAGAAATGTGTCACCTGCCGGATCCGGCTTTGGGGCCATGTGTTTAGGGTTGGGGAGGGGGGTTCTTAGAGGGCTGGGGGGAGGGAGTGATTAGGGTAGTGGGCTGGGGGGGGGGGGGGGGGTTCTTAGAGGGCTGGGGGGAGGGAGTGATTAGGGTAGTGGGCTGGGGGGGGGTCCTTAGAGAGCTGGGGGGTGGGAGTGCTTAGGGTAGTGGGCTGGGGGGATCTTAGAGAGCTGGGGGAGGGAGCGCTTAGAGGGTAGAGGGCTGGGGCAAGGCTAAGGGTCGATGTGGAATTTAGAAAGTGTCTCCCCCACAGTTCAAAGACCAATCCAATTCTCTCTTGGAAAGAGAAGCTTGGGAGTGTGTGAGGCTGAGGACATCTGCTCTGCGTGTGTGTGTGTGTGTGTGTGTGTGTGTGTGTGTGTGTGTGTGTGTGTGTGTGTGTGCGTGTGTGTGTGTGTGTGTGTGTGTGTGTGTGTGTGTGTGTGTGTGTGTGTGTGTGTGTGTGTGTGTGTGTGTGTGTGTGTGTGTGTGTGTGTGTGTGTGTGTGTGTGTGAGAGAGAGAGAGAGATTCCTCTGTCTCATTAAGTAGACACCTCTGATTAGCTTCAGTGTCACTCAGTAGGGCCTGGACTCACCAACATGTCAGCTCCCACAGTGAACAGCCTGGACTCACCAATGTCAGCTCCACAGTGACAGCCTGGACTCACCAACATGTCAGCTCCCACAGTGAACAGCCTGGACTCACCAACATGTCAGCTCCCACAGTGAACAGCCTGGACTCACCAACATGTCAGCTCCCACAGTGAACAGCCTGGACTCACCAACATGTCAGCTCCCACAGTGAACAGCCTGGCCTGGACTCACCAACATGTCAGCTCCCACAGTGAACAGCCTGGACTCACCAACATGTCAGCTCCCACAGTGAACAGCCTGGACTCACCAACATGTCAGCTCCCACAGTGAACAGCCTGGACTCACCAACATGTCAGCTCCCACAGTGAACAGCCTGGACCAATGGCCGTCAACACCACCGCTAATCATTACAGTATGTGTGTGTGTGTGAAAAAGAGATGTTTGGTAGCAGGTGTTTGGTCTCATAGAGTGGATATCTATCTTTGGATCCACCCATCCAATTTACATTTGAGCTTTCCAATGGTTTGTTCTGATTGACTAAAGACTCACCTACGCTGCAGACTAACTAGTGCTAGGCTCCCAGCAGTGAAGAGAATGAATTGTAACTGATATCCCACATAGGCAATATATTGGCTTTGTAGTGCACTGCAGACATTGTTCTATTGTGTTGTGGAGTATAATGGTGTTATAATGGTGGTAATAGATCTGTGAGGGAAAGTGATTCTGTCCTCTGTCTCCCATGGCCATAACCTCATTATTGTACAACAGTGTTCACAGTCTATCATCCCTGTTGAAATAGAAGGACTGAAAACACCATCGTTGTGTCATAAAACCATGAAAAGTAGTGCACCTAAACTGAGATCTAGTGTGATGATACAATGAATGTACTTCAAAACAGAATGGAGGTACTCTGAAACACCCGGAGTGGCTCTTCAATCTGAATCATTGTGTTTTTTTTAGGGTGTTGTGACCCTCTCTGGTGTTTCAGTGCCAAAACACTCAAATAAATGTCTCTCATACAATCCAAGGCTTTGAAATTGCATTTGATTCATGTCATAAATATTGATTGATTGTAAATATGGAATGTTCTGTCAATATTTCCATTAAGATTCTAAAGAAGACCCTGGGGATGTATACTTTTCCTAAGGTAGACTTTGGCACTAATTATAGGCTACAGTTTCCAGGCAACTGTGAGATTATAAATCATGTCACCATCAACATGTTTAGGGCTATGTAAGTCATAGTAGGGGTAACATTGATAAAGTGGGTCCTCATCACTGGTATTCTTGTGAGAAGTGAGAAGGTGGATGTGAACTCGGTTAGCCTGCTTGTCAAAACCCCGCCTTAGTCCACTCAGCCTGTCTTCTAGGTTCAGCACAACTAAACCGTTGTGTTGAACCACACTCGTTACACTGAGCACATGGCGCCTCATTCAGACTTGACATAAGTAGACTTAACATGGACTGAATAAATGTTTTAATAAAGTCCATTTTTATCTATTTATTCATTCCACGTTAAATCAACTTATCTCAAGTTTGAAAAGGGCCTAGGGAGAATTTTCATTTGTGAAATTCACCCTTTATTTTTTCAGACCTTCATATCAGAAGACAAATGTATAGATTTAAGGCAAAATGTGAACTTCAGACATTGTGCTCCTGTAGTGTTCAGAATTCCCCCCAGTCTGAGGCATGGAGGAAGATGGAGGGCATTCCCGGCAGGTTTGCCCTCAAATCAAATCAAATCAAATTTATTTATATAGCCCTTCGTACATCAGCTGATATCTCAAAGTGCTGTACAGAAACCCAGCCTAAAACCCCAAACAGCAAGCAATGCAGGTGTAGAAGCACGGTGGCTAGGAAAAACTCCCTAGAAAGGCCAATACCTAGGAAGAAACCTAGAGAGGAACCAGGCTATGTGGGGTGGCCAGTCCTCTTCTGGCTGTGCCGGGTGGAGATTATAACAGAACATGGTCAAGATGTTCAATGTTCATAAATGACCAGCATGGTCAAATAATAATAAGGCAGAACAGTTGAAACTAGAGCAGCAGCACAGTCAGGTGGAAGTTGAAACTGGAGCAGCAGCATGGCCAGGTAGACTGGGGACAGCAAGGAGTCATCATGTCAGGTAGTCCTGGGGCATGGTCCTAGGGCTCAGGTCAGTTGAAACTGGAACAGCAGCATGGCCAGGTGGACTGGGGACAGCAAGGAGTCATCATGTCAGGTAGTCCTGGGGCATGGTCCTAGGGCTCAGGTCCTCCGAGAGAGAGAAAGAAAGAGAGAAGGAGAGAATTAGAGAACGCACACTTCGATTCACACAGGGCACCGAATAGGACAGGAGAAGTACTCCAGATATAACAAACTGACCCCAGCCCCCCGACACATAAACTACTGCAGCATAAATACTGGAGGCTGAGACAGGAGGGGTCAGGAGACACTGTGGCCCCATCCGAGGACACCCCCGGACAGGGCCAAACAGGAAGGATATAACCCCACCCACTTTGCCAAAGCACAGCCCCCACACCACTAGAGGGATATCTTCAACCACCAACTTACCATCCTGAGACAAGGCTGAGTATAGCCCACAAAGATCTCCGCCACGGCACAACCCAAGGGGGGGGGCGCCAACCCAGACAGGATGACCACAACAGTGAATCAACCCACTCAGGTGACGCACCCCCTCCAGGGACGGCATGAGAGAGCCCCAGCAAGCCAGTGACTCAGCCCCTGTAATAGGGTTAGAGGCAGAGAATCCCAGTGGAAAGAGGGGAACCGGCCAGGCAGAGACAGCAAGGGCGGTTCGTTGCTCCAGAGCCTTTCCGTTCACCTTCCCACTCCTGGGCCAGACTACACTCAATCATATGACCCACTGAAGAGATGAGTCTTCAGTAAAGACTTAAAGGTTGAGACCGAGTTTGCGTCTCTGACATGGGTAGGCAGACCGTTCCATAAAAATGGAGCTCTATAGGAGAAAGCCCTGCCTCCAGCTGTTTGCTTAGAAATTCTAGGGACAATTAGGAGGCCTGCGTCTTGTGACCGTAGCGTAAGTATAGGTATGTACGGCAGGACCAAATCAGAGAGATAGGTAGGAGCAAGCCCATGTAATGCTTTGTAGGTTAGCAGTAAAACCTTGAAATCAGCCCTTGCTTTGACAGGAAGCCAGTGTAGAGAGGCTAGCACTGGAGTAATATGATCAAATTTTTTGGTTCTAGTCAGGATTCTAGCAGCCGTATTTAGCACTAACTGAAGTTTATTTAGTGCTTTATCCGGGTAGCCGGAAAATAGAGCATTGCAGTAGTCTAACCTAGAAGTGACAAAAGCATGGATTAATTTTTCTGCATCATTTTTGGACAGAAAGTTTCTGATTTTTGCAATGTTACGTAGATGGAAAAAAGCTGTCCTCGAAATGGTCTTGATATGTTCTTCAAAAGAGAGATCAGGGTCCAGAGTAACGCCGAGGTCCTTCACAGTTTTATTTTATACTTGACCATGCCCTCTAGCATGGTCAAGTATAAAAACAAGTTTGCAGGCACCTCCCCTGTATTTAGGTCCTTCACCAACTCAGACAGATGAGAGCACACCAAATGCTCAGCTGAAACAACCCAAGAAAGCATGGGTCAATGAAAACGTGAGAACAAAATGTTATCACATTGAAGAACGAAACAGAAAAGGAATTCAGTTAATAAAAACATTTGTTTTGTGTAACATTTCGGCCACACATGCTAATAGTCCAAGTAAAACAGCTACCTGGATTCATTGATCTGTTTTCTTTTTCTTTTCTATTAAATTGAACCTTTATTTAACCAGGTAGGCTAGTTGAGAACACCTTTATTTAACCAGGTAGGCTAGTTGAGAACACCTTTATTTAACCAGGTTGGCTAGTTGAGAACAAGTTCTCATTTACAACTGCGACCTGGCCAAGATAAAGCAAAGCAGTTTGGCACATACAACAACACAGAGTTACACATGGAATAAACAAACATACAATCAATAATACAGTAGAAAAATCTGTATACAGCATGTGCAAATGAGGTAGGATAAGAGAGGTAAGGCAATAAATAGGCCGTGGTGGCGGAGTAAATACAATATAGCAATTAAACACTGGAATGGTAGGATGTGCAGAAGATGAATGTGCAAGTTGAGATACTGGGATGCAAAGAAACAAGATAAATAAATACAGTATGGGGATGAGGAAGATTGGATGAGCTATTTACAGATGAGCTATGTACAGGTGCAGTGATCTGTGAGCTGCTCTGACAGGTCTTGGCGCTACTTGTGCTGTAGTTAACTGACACGTAATGTATTTGCACCTTCGTGCACTTTATTTTTTATGCAAACGAAGGCCTGCTTTTTAGTTAATACTAGCTTCGTGAGTTGTATCTACTGTTTTGATGTATACCCCACATGCTATATGCTAAACTAATTAGCCACTGCCATTTTAGCCTGCTCTAGCTTTGGACTACCGCATCCCACTTGACATTCATATTGATATCTTGACTCTATATTTGCATAGCTTAATCACGTATTATTTTTTACATATTGTTATTGATATTTAATAATTGTATTTGTATTGCAATGTATTAATATTATAGCATCCTAATGATGCATTCATGTACATTCATTATGGCTTGTCATTATTATTAGCCATCTCTGTTTCCCTGCAGAAAAACACCAGCTGGCCAATCCTAACCACAGCCAGGATCACAGACTAATGCCAACTCAACTGTCAACTGTCAATCATATCCTCTAACTCAACTGTACTGTGATTCAATTCATCTGTACAACCTTCCATGTATCATCACCTTAATATAAAGACTCAGGTCAGGACATTAGCATAATGGAGGATTGCATTGAGACGGGGCTGAAGTTTTGTATGACTGCTACTGCTAACATTAGCAGTCATTGCCTGTATTTTTTTATTCCATGAATGTGAAATATAATGCCACATTTCTGTTGATTTTGGAAGAATATGATAAATACAGTGCCTTGCGAAAGTATTCGGCCCCCTTGAACTTTGCGACCTTTTGCCACATTTAAGGCTTCAAACATAAAGATATAAAACTGTCTTTTTTTGTGAAGAATCAACAACAAGTGGGACACAATCATGAAGTGGAACGACATTTATTGGATATTTCAAACTTTTTTAACAAATCAAAAACAGAAAAATTGGGCGTGCAAAATTATTCAGCCCCTTTACTTTCAGTGCAGATCTCTGAATGATCCAATGTTGACCTAAATGACTAATGATGATAAATACAATCCACCTGTGTGTAATCAAGTCTCTGTATAAATGCACCTGCACTGTGATAGTCTCAGAGGTCCGTTAAAAGCGCAGAGAGCATCATGAAGAACAAGGAACACACCAGGCAGGTCCGAGATACTGTTGTGAAGAAGTTTAAAGCCGGGTTTGGATACAAAAAGATTTCCCAAGCTTTAAACATCCCAAGGAGCACTGTGCAAGCGATAATATTGAAATGGAAGGAGTATCAGACCACTGCAAATCTACCAAGACCTGGCCGTCCCTCTAAACTTTCAGCTCATACAAGGAGAAGACTGATCAGAGATGCAGCCAAGAGGCCCATGATCACTCTGGATGAACTGCAGAGATCTACAGCTGAGGTGGGAGACTCTGTCCATAGGACAACAATCAGTCGTATATTGCACAAATCTGGCCTTTATGGAAGAGTGGCAAGAAGAAAGCCATTTCTTAAAGATATCCATAAAAAGTGTTGTTTAAAG
The DNA here is from genome assembly GCF_002021735.2 of Oncorhynchus kisutch. Classification (NCBI taxonomy): domain Eukaryota; kingdom Metazoa; phylum Chordata; class Actinopteri; order Salmoniformes; family Salmonidae; genus Oncorhynchus; species Oncorhynchus kisutch. Next base: position 74,903,059 of record NC_034184.2, read on the forward strand.
GTTGCCACAAGCCACCTGGGAGACACACCAAACATGTGGAAGAAGGTGCTCTGGTCAGATGAAACCAAAATTGAACTTTTTGGCAACAATGCAAAACGTTATGTTTGGCGTAAAAGCAACACAGCTCATCACCCTGAACCCACATCCCCACTGTCAAACATGGTGGTGGCAGCATCATGGTTTGGGCCTGCTTTTCTTCAGCAGGGACAGGGAAGATGGTTAAAATTGATGGGAAGATTGATGGAGCCAAATACAGGACCATTCTGGAAGAAAACCTGATTGAGTCTGCAAAAGACCTGAGACTGGGACGGAGATTTGTCTTCCAACAAGACAATGATCCAAAACATAAAGCAAAATCTACAATGGAATGGTTCAAAAATAAACATATCCAGGTGTTAGAATGGCCAAGTCAAAGTCCAGACCTGAATCCAAACGAGAATCTGTGGAAAGAACTGAAAACTGCTGTTCACAAATGCTCTCCATCCAACCTCACTGAGCTCGAGCTGTTTTGCAAGGAGGAATGGGAAAAAATGTCAGTCTCTCAATGTGCAAAACTGATAGAGACATACCCCAAGCGACTTACAGCTGTAATCGCAGCAAAAGGTGGCGCTACAAAGTATTAACTTAAGGGGGCTGAATAATTTTGCACGCCCAATTTTTCAGTTTTTGATTTGTTAAAAAAGTTTGAAATATCCAATAAATGTCGTTCCACTTCATGATTGTGTCCCACTTGTTGTTGATTCTTCACAAAAAAATACAGTTTTATATCTTTATGTTTGAAGCCTGAAATGTGGCAAAAGGTCGCAAAGTTCAAGGGGGCCGAATACTTTCGCAAGGCACTGTACCTTACAGATCAATGTAAAAATCTTAAAGACCTGTTCATGTTTTGTTGTCATTTGATCATTTGCAAATAAGAAAGCATTTGAAGTTTCAATCTCGTCTTGAAAAACACATTTTGTACTCATTATTATCCTGGACAAACTTATTAACAAAACTGTATTTTCTTGTGTCATTTGTTTGAGCATAATACTGTCCACTTGACCGTTTAGAATTACTGATGAGGCTTTTATCAGCACAACATATTTGAGCACAGGGACTCCCATTCACAGTATTTGGAAACACCAGAAGAAGGGGTCTAATTCTGCACGAGACAGGACTCGAAATGCCAGTGTCAACCTTTTCTGCCTTTGTGTTCCCAGTCCCTGGCAAGGTGTTGCGCAACTCTTGATTAAGTGGTGTTACAACACACCATGTCATGTTTCAGAACCCCTCAGGATGAATGTTTCAGAACCCCTCAGGATGAATGTTTCAGAACCCCTCAGGATGAATGTTTCAGAACCCCTCAGGATGAATGTTTCAGAACCCCTCAGGATGAATGTTTCAGAACCCCTCAGGATGAATGTTTCAGAACCCCTCACGATGAATGTTTCAGAACAACTCAGGATGAATGTTTCAGAACCCCTCAGGATGAATGTTTCAGAACCCCTCAGGATGAATATTTCAGAACACCTTAAAGCTGTCTCAGAATCACGTGTTTCAATACTCCAGCCAAGTCAAGGTTTTGTTTCTAAGGTGGTGGCAGCTCAGTTGCCACTAGTTGTTGTGTTATAGAGCACTTCATTTTAACAGTGCACTAACATTTGACCTTTTTATTTCAAAAAAAGACATAGTCACTCACTAGATCCCTAAAGTGCATTCCATCAATGCACATCACAAGAGGTTGGTGGCACCTTAAATGGGGAGGATGGGCTCTGGGTAAATACTGCCCTGGAATGGTATCAAACACATGGTTTCCATGCCATTCCATTTGCTCTGTTCCGGCCATTATTATGAGCCGTTCTCCCCTCAGCAGCCTCACTGATGCACATGTAATGTACTTTAGCAATAGCTTAACTATTTTTTTTCTATGTTCTACGAATTACTGGTCCATTCTCATGGTCAACGTGTTCTCAGTCAAATCACATGGTAGAGTTAATAGAGCTAAGAACATTATACAGATGGTGATAGGCCTAATACAAACAGTAGAGCTACTCACCAAGCACAATGGCCAGCATCTGCGTAGCCTTCTTCTCCCTGTTCTGCATGCTCCTGACTCGATGTTGTTGTTGGCTGTTCAGGGACTGGGAGTGGGGAGCGGGACGGAGTGCCGTGTGAATGCGTCCATTGGACAGCTCCTTGACCTCGCAGCTCCTCCGCACAGGAATACGCTCTTTCGCTTTGGCCACCTCTTCCTCGGCGCGGTCGTGCTCAGTGCGGCCGCAGGAGGCGTGGCTGATGCTGCAGTAGTTCTGGATGTCCACCGGGGGCAGCAGTGTGTTCTCCACAGGGGCCGTCCGGGGACGCTTACGCCGCAGACACCCAGACAGGAGGTGAGCTTTAGGGGGCCCTGCCGGCTCTATACTCTCCTGAAAGGAACACAGTCAGTCACATTGGAAGGTGCTGAGCAATGCCCTTACTGTTGATCTGGTCCATAGGCAAGAATTATTTTTTATTTTTTATTTCACCTTTATTTAACCAGGTAGGCAAGTTGAGAACAAGTTCTCATTTACAACTGCGACCTGGCCAAGATAAAGCAAAGCCGTTCGACACATATAACAACACAGAGTTACACATGGAGTAAAACAAACATACAGTCAATAATACAGTAGAAAAATAAGTCTATATACAATGTGAGCCAATGAGGTGAGATAAGGGAGGTAAAGGCAATAAATAGGCCATGGTGGCGAAGTAAATACAATATAGCAATTAAAACACTGGAATGGTAGATTTGACAGTAGATGAGTGTGCAAAGTAGAAATAGTGGGGTGCAAAGGAGCAAAATAAATAAATATAGTAGGGGAAGAGGTAGTTGTTTGGGCTATTTAGAGATGGGCTATGTACAGGTGCAGTGATCTGTGAGCTGCTCTGACAGCTGGTGATTAAAGCTAGTGAGGGAGATAATTGTTTCCAGTTTCAGAGATTTTTGTAGTTTGTTCCAGTCATTGGCAGCAGAGAACTGGAATGAGAGGCAGCCAAAGGAGGAATTGGCTTTGGGGGGGACAAGTGAGATATACCTGCTGGAACGCATGCTACAGGTGGGTGCAGCTATGGTGACCAGCGAGCAAGGATAAGGCGGGACTTTACCTAGCAGGGTCTTGTACATGACCTGGAGCTAGTGGGTTTGGCGACGAGTATGAAGCGAGGGCCAGCCAACGAGAACGTACAGGTCGCAGTGGTGGGTAGTATATGGGGCTTTGGTGACAAAACGGATGGCATTGTGATAGACTGCAACCAATTTGTTGAGTAGAGTGTTGGAGGCTATTTTTTAAATGACATCGCCAAAGTCGAGGATCGGTAAGATGGTCAGTTTTACGAGGGTATGTTTGGCAGCATGAGTGAAGGATGCTTTGTTGCGAAATAGGAAGCCAATTCTAGATTTAACTTTGGATTGGAGATGTTTTATGTGAGTCTGGAAGGAGAGTTTACAGTCTAACCAGACACCTAGGTATTTGTAGTTGTCCACATATTCTAAGTAAGAACCGTCCAGAGTAGTGATGCTGGACGGGCGGGCAGGTGCAGGCAGCGATCGGTTGAAGAGCATGCATTTAGTTTGACTTGTACTTAAGAGCAGTTGGAGGCCACGGAAGGAGAGTTGTATGGCATTGAAGCTCGTCTGGAGGGTTGTTAACACAGTGTCCAAAGAAGTGTCAGAAGTATACAGAATGGTGTCGTCTGCGTAGAGGTGCATCAGAGACTCACCAGCAGCAAGAGCGACATCATTGATATATACAGAGAAGAAAGTCATAGGCAGGAATACTGTTGATCTGGTCCCTAGACAACCTTACCGTTGATTAAATCAAGTCAAATTTTATTTGTCACATGCGCCGAATACAACAGGTGTAGACTTTACAGGGAAATGCTTACTTACAAGCCTTTAACCAACAATGCAGTTTTAAGAAAATACCTAAAAAAAAGTAAGAGCTAAGAATAACAAATAATTAAAGAGCAGCAGTAAAATAACAATAGTGGGGCTATATACTGGGGGTACCGCTACAGAGTCAATGTGCTGGGGCACCGGTGTCGAGGTAATATGTACATGTAGATAGAGTTTTTAAATGACTATGCAGCATAGAAGGGCGGGTTGGGGGGGGGGGCAATGCAAATAGCCTGGGTAGCCATTTGATTAGATGTTCAGGAGTCTTATGGCTTGGGGGTAGAAGCTGTTTAGAAGCCTCTTAGACCTAGACTTGGCCCTCCGGTACCGCTTGCCATGTGATAGCAGAGAGAACAGTCTATGACTAGGGTAGTTGGAGTCTTTGACCATTTTTAGGGCCTTCCTCTGACACCACCTTGTATAGAGGTCCTGGATGGCAGGAAGCTTGGTGACACCGCCTGGTATAGAGGTCCTGGATGGCAGGAAGCTTGGCGTACGCACTACCCTCTGTAGTGCCTTGCGGTCTGAGGCCGAGCAGTTGCCATACCAGGCAGTGATGCAACCCTTAGGATGCTTTCGATGGTGCAGCTGTAAAACCTTTTGAGGATCTGAGGACCCATGCCAAATCTTTTCAGTCTCCCGAGGGGGAATAGGTTTTGTCGTGCCCTCTTCATGACTGTCTTGGTGTGCTTGGACCGTGTTAGTTTGTTGGTGATGTGGACGCCAAGGAACTTGAAGCGCTCACCCTGCTCCACTACAGCCCCGTAGATGAAAATGGGTGTGTGCTCGTCCTTCTTTTCCTTTAGTCAAACAATCAACTCCTTTGTCTTGATCACATTGAGGGAGAGGTTGTTGTCCTTGCACCACACGGTCAGGTCTCTGACCTCCTCCCTATAGGCTGTCTCATCGTTGTCGGTGACCCACTGTTGTGTCATCGGCAAACTTAATGATGGTGTTGGAGTCGAGCCTGGCCGTGCAGTCATGAGTGAACAGGGAGTACAGGAGGGGACTGAGCACGCACCCCTGAGGGGCCCCTGTGTTGAGGATCAGTGTGGCGGTTGTGTTGTTCACCTACCCTTACCCCCTGGGGACGGCCTGCCAGGTAGTCCAGGATCCAGTTGCAGAGGGAGGTGTTTAGTCCCAGGGTGCTTATCTTAGTGATGAGCTTTGAGAGTACTACGGCGGTGAACGCTGAGCTGTAGTCAATGAATAGCATTCTCACATTGGTGTTCCTTTTGTCCAGGTGGGAAAGGGCAGTGTGGAGTGCAATAGAGATTGCATCATCTGTGGATCTGTTGGGGCGGTATGCAAATTGGAGTGGGTTTAGGGTTTCTGGGATAAGGGTGTTGATGTGAGCCATGACCAGCCTTTCAAAGAACTTCATGGCTACAGACGTGAGTGCTACGGGTCGATAGTCATTTAGGCAGGTTACATTAGTGTTATTGGGCACAGGGACTATGGTGGTCTGCTTGAAACATGTTAGTATTAAAGACTCAGACAGAGAGAGGTTGAAAATGTCTGTGACGACACTTTCCAGTTGGTCAGCACATGCTCGGAGTACATGTCCTGGTACTTAATGTTGACCTGTTTAAAGGTCTTACTGGTTGCGGAGAGCAGTCGTCCGGAACAGCTGATGCTTTCATGCATGTTTCAGTGTTACTTGCCTTGAAGCGAGCATAGAAGTTATTTAGCTCGCCTGGTAGGCTCGTGTCACTGGGCAGCTCGCGGCTGTGCTTTCCTTTGTAGTCTGTAATAGTTTGCAAGCCCTGCCACATCAGGACGAGTGTCGGAGCCGGTGTAGTACAATTCAATCTTAGTCGTGTATTGAAGCTTTGCCTGTTTGATTGTTTTTATCGGAGGGTATAGCCGGATTTCTTATAAGCTTCCGGGTTAGAGTCCTGCTCATTGAAAGCGGCAGCTCTACTCTTTAGCTCAGTGCGAATGTTGCCTGTAATCCATGGCATCTGGTATGTATGTACAGTCACTGTGGGAACGACGTCATTGATGCACTTATTGATGAAGCCAGTGACTGAGGTGGTGTATTCCTCAATGCCATCAGAGGAATCCCAGAACATATTCCCGTCTGTGCTAGCAAAATAGTCCTGTAGTTTAACATCTGCTTCATCTGATCACTTTTTTATAGACCGAGTGACTGGTGCTTCCTGCTTTCATTTTTGCTTGTAAGCAGGAATCCAGAGGATAGAATTATGGTCAGATTTGCCAAATGGCACCCCGATCTCTTTCAGCGAAATCTCAGTTTCTTTCTCCAGCAAATGACGAGGATGAGGGCCTGTTCAGGTTTTTGAAGTATATCCTTCCTGACTCATTAAAGGAGAACATTTCTTAGTCTAATTCTTGGTGAGTAATCGCTGTTCTGATGTACAGAAGTTCTTTCCATAAGAGACGGTAGCAGAAACATACAAAATAAGTTACAAACAATGTGAAAAAAGTAACAAAATAGCATGGTTGGTTAAGAGCCGATAAAACGTCAGTCATCCTCTCCGGCGCCATCTTTGCCATGATCTGGTCCATAGACAACCATAATGTTGATCAGGGCCCGGTTTTCCAAAAGCATCTTAAGGTTAAGTTCATTTTATAGGTTCTAAGATTAACTTAACATTAAGATGCTTTTGGGAAACCGGCCCTGGTCCAAAGACAACCCCTTGCCTGAAATTTAGATGCAGCTGTTCGCTTTCATATTTCCTCTATAATAAGGGATTGATTCAGACCTGGGACACCAGCTGACCCGACTCTCTGAAATTTATTCATGATTCCACATGTCTCTGTCCTGATCTCCGCCCCACCAATGTCAGGGACCCCGCCCCTTCCTGGTTCACTGCTTCTTCCTTCCTGTTCCTCATGTTTCCGCCTGTCAGTCTAAACTTGCGTATAACAGCCGAGCCTCGCAGCCCTGTTTACAGGGGGGAATTAAAGCTTGTCATTTGCTCCATCTTTGATGTCTCGCAGCCCTTTGGATTGGTGTGACAAATAAACATCCAGAGCCTGCGAGTTTAGTGGCAGTGAGGCGAGGAGAGGAGCCCGGTATCAGAATTAAGACTTTCAGCTCCCTCACAGCCCGGGGGCTAGCACAGACTAATGACATGGGCACACGCAGGCACACACACGCCCACCCACACACACTCAAGTCATCCAAAAACTCAGGTTTATCTATCTATGTATCTGTTTCTATTAATCTCCAGTACTCTACCTCATACTTTCCAACACACTGTAAACACAGGAATTTACAAAGGCACACACACACACACAAACACACACACACACACACACACACACACACACACACACACACACACACACACACACACACACACACACACACACACACACACACACACACACACACACACACACACACACACACACACACACACACACACACACACACACACACACACACACACCTCTTACCACTTTGATCCTAATGGGGGACAGGTCTCTGTTCTCCTTGGGGGACTCCTCCTTCAGACACTTTTCCTGGGAGAGAGAGATGAATGGAGAGACAGGGATTGAGAGAGAGATACAAATGATGACTGACTCATCCTTCAACAGGTAAACACACATGAGGCAAGAGAGAGGGAGAGAGAGATGGGGAGAGGAGGGAGAAAGGGGTGGCAGAGAGGAAATATCACACCTGACTCACCCTTCAAAAGGTAAACAACTTTCTTCCAGCAGTCAGCACCCTCCCATCCCCCCACCCATCCATCCACCCACCCACCCATCCATCCACCCATCCATCTAGTAGCTGTTAACTAAACCGCCTGTGTCACAGGGCCCTCCAACAACTTAAACCGGATTCTCAATATCTTTGCCTGCTGTGTTGCTGATGATCTTGAGGTAAACTCTGCTTGACTCTAATAAAATTAGAAGATGAGAAAAAAATCGACATTCTTTAATGCTAAAATAAACAGGGTCTCTTGTCTCCATATCAAATGTTGCTCCAGTTAGCTGGAACTAACCCCCGTTCTAACATTCCCAAACAGCACTCTACTCTGTTAGTTCCCTCATCCCAGATTTCTCCTGACTACACAACCATCCCATAATGAATATGATCCAAACCTGGGCTTAAAGACTGGAAATGATCCCACAATCCGCCACTCAAATTAAGGATGCATGTCACTAATACAATCCTAGTTATTTGACTTCCCTCCAGATGGTGTTGCTTGGTAACTAAGACAATTATCTGGTAACAATTGGCACTTTTTGGAAGTAAAAATAATTTAATGGCCTATTTTACTGAATCCCAAATAACAAAATAGTCATTTGTTTAGAATTATCATGTAATTACCATTTGTTTGACAATGTGATTTACATTGAAAAAAATATAAACGCAACATAAAGTTTTGGTCCCATGTTTCATGAGCACAGAGTAATGACATGGACGCACGCAGGCCAGCCCGCCTGCAGGTGCACCTTGTGCTGGGGACAATAAAAGGTCACTTTGAAATTAGCAGGTTTGTCACACAACACAATGCCACAGATGTCTCAAGTTTTGAGGGAATGCAGGAATGTCCATCAGAGCTGTTGCCAGATAATTGAATGTTAATTTCTCTACCATAAACTGCCTCCAACGTCGTTTTAGAGAATTTGGCAGTACGGCCTCACAACCTCAGACCATGTGTAACCATGCCAGCCCAGGAACACCACATGCGTTTTCTCAAGCCCTTTTGTGGGAGAAAACTCATTCTGATTGGCTGGGCCTGGCTCCTCAGTGGGTGGGCCTTGCTCCCAAGTGGGTGGGCCTATGCCCTCCAAGGCCCACCAGTGGCTGCACCCTTGCTCAGTCATGTGAAATCCATATACTAGGGTCTAATGAATTAATTTCCATTGACTGATTTTCTGATATGAACTATACCTCAGTAAAATCTTGAAATTGTTGCATGTTGCATGTTGCGTTTATGTTTTTGTTATTAAGTATAGGTCAAAAATGGACTGTAACATAGTGTGTCCTACAATCTTTCCACCTGCTCCCATCACATCATGGACATGACCTTAGTCACCTCTAGTGCAACGTAAATGACCCTGAAACCTCTAGTGCAACGTAAATGACCCTGAAACCTCTAGTGCAAAGTAAATGACCCTGAAACCTCTAGTGTAACGGAAATGACCCTGAAACCTCGGGTGTAATGGAAATTACCCTGAAACCTCGAGTGTAACGGAAATGACCCTGAAACCTCGGGTGTAACGGAAATGACCCCGAAACCTCGGGTGTAACGGAAATGACCCCGAAACCTTGGGTGTAACGGAAATGACCCTGAAACCTCGGGTGTAACGGAAATGACCCTGAAACCTCGGGTGTAACGGAAATGACCCTGAAACCTCGGGTGTAACGGAAATTACCCTGAAACCTCGAGTGTAACGGAAATGACCCTGAAACCTCGGGTGTAACGGAAATTACCCCGAAACCTCGGGTGTAACGGAAATGACCCCGAAACCTTGGGTGTAACGGAAATGACCCTGAAACCTCGGGTGTACCGGAAATGACCCCGAATCCTCGGGTGTAATGGAAATGACCCTGAAACCTCGAGTGTAACGGAAATGACCCTGAAACCTTGGGTGTAACGGAAATGACCCTGAAACCTTGGGTGTAACGGAAATGACCCTGAAACCTTGGGTGTAACGGAAATGACCCTGAAACCTCGGGTGTAACGGAAATGACCCTGAAAACTCGGGTGTAACGGAAATGACCCTGAAACCTTGAGTGTAATGGAAATGACCCTGAATCCTCGAGTGTAACGGAAATTACCCTGAAACCTCGGGTGTAACGGAAATTACCCTGAAACCTCGGGTGTAACGGAAATGACCCTGAAACCTCGGGTGTAACGGAAATGACCCTGAAACCTCGAGTGTAACGGAAATGATCCTGAAACCTCGAGTGTAACGGAAATTACCCTGAAACCTCGAGTGTAACAGAAATGACCCTGAAATGACCCTGCAATGATCAAAGAAACTCCCCAAGCCTATGGCTCCTCAGATCCAACATTATCATATAATCTGAACTGAGCCTGTTCAACTCTCACATCACAGATACATTCCCATATCTACATCAGATGGAGCCAGGTCACCTAGACAGCAGAGCGGAGCTCACAGCAGCTCCTTGGAGAGGTTTTATCATTGTCACTCCTGTAACTATGCCAACCTAATATCTGGATAATCGCCTCACTCTGTTTCCATGGCAATTGTGCACGTTTTATAGAATGGTGGTGGACATTGACATCACCATGACAGATGCCACTTGTGACATTGGCTATTCATGAGTGAAATGTTGATGTGAGCGTGCAGGTTTGATTATTTATTTTTCCATGTCACATTGAGCTTGCTATCTCTTCTATAAGGAAATCCTTACATTTGACATTTTACCAGACGCTCTTATCCAGAACGACTTACAGGAACAATTAGGGTTACGTGCCTTGCTCAAGGGCACATTGGCAGATTTTTCATCTAGTTGGCTTGGTGATTCGAACCGGCGACCTTTTGGTTACAGGCCCAACACTCTTAACTGCTAGGCTGATGCATGCATATGTGTTTGTATGTGTGTGTTGTATGAGAGTGAATGCACTCACTTCCATATTCATTTGCACAGTCACTGTGGGACCATATGACTGTGTTCTCACCGCGGAGGGCTGGGTCGAACCTGGCTGGACCTTCCCGCTGCTGCCCTGGCGGATGGCAATCCTCTTCCTCCTCTTCCTGAGGAAGACGTAGATGCGGATGTACACCAGCAGGGTGACGATGAAGGGCAGGTAGAAGGACACCACCGACGAGTAGATGACAAAGTCAGGGTTGGAGATGGAGCACACCGTCGGGTCGTCTGAGAGAAGACGAAGAAAACCACTATGTTCAAATGACTAAACAATACACATCAACAACACGTCTCTTTTCAGCACCGCTCGTACGGCCAACTAGCAAGATAACTGTAGTAAGTGTTATCTGTTATTTCCCACACTTAATTTAAAAATGTTTGATACACATTGGTAAAATGCTACCTGCTCAAACCAGGTAACATTGACACATTTTGTTAAATCTCCACTTAAATCCATGGGTTGAGAAGCCTTCCATATTCTGAAAATTGGCCTGTTTCTATAAGTGGCATTGACCCCTTGTTGTGGAGTATGCAAATTGCATGTTAGCTCTGTGTTCATTTGGACGTGATTGAACACTGTTTGCTCTAGATTAATAGTGCATGATTCACCCCACAAGGACCCTAGGAGGGTGACTGACTGACTAAGACTGGAGCTCCTCTCTTTCCCAGCCTAGTACTACTACCAAACCCTGACTGGAGGTCCTCTCCTTCCCAGCCTAGTACTACTACCAAACCCTGACTGGAGGTCCTCTCCTTCCCAGCCTAGTACTACTACCAAACCCTGACTGGAGGTCCTCTCCTTCCCAGCCTAGTACTACTACCAAACCCTGACTGGAGGTCCTCTCCTTCCCAGCCTAGTAATACTACCAAACCCTGACTGGAGGTCCTCTCCTTCCCAGCCTAGTACTACTACCAAACCCTGACTGGAGGTCCTCTCCTTCCCAGCCTAGTACTACTACCAAACCCTGACTGGAGGTCCTCTCCTTCCCAGCCTAGTACTACTACCAAACCCTGACTGGAGGTCCTCTCCTTCCCAACCTAGTACTACTACCAAACCCTGACTGGAGCTCCTCTCTTTCCCAGCCTAGTACTACTACCAAACCCTGACTGGAGGTCCTCTCCTTCCCAGCCTAGTACTACTACCAAACCCTGACTGGAGGTCCTCTCCTTCCCAGCCTAGTACTACTACCAAACCCTGACTGGAGCTCCTCTCTTTCCCAGCCTAGTACTACTACCAAACCCTGACTGGAGGTCTTCTCCTTCCCAGCCTAGTACTACTACCAAACCCTGACTGGAGGTCCTCTCCTTCCCAACCTAGTACTACTACCAAACCCTGACTGGAGGTCTTCTCCTTCCCAGCCTAGTACTACTACCAAACCCTACTGGAGGTCCTCTCCTTCCCAGCCTAGTACTACTACCAAACCCTGACTGGAGGTCCTCACCTTCCCAACCTAGTACTACTACCAAACCCTGACTGGAGGTCCTCTCCTTCCCAGCCTAGTACTACTACCAAACCCTGACTGGAGCTAAGCAAGTCCCCTGTTCTGGTGTAGTTCACCTGTGGGGTTTAATATCTCACCTGTTCTTCACCTGTGAAGTCTAATATCTCACCTGTTCTGTGGTGTCTGTATAGCAGTATCGAACAGAATTCTGCTTCCATTACCTAATCTTTGAAGGTGTGTCTCATCTGTTCCGTTGACTGTTGCCTATTCCAAAATCCGTCTCAATAGCCACAACGGCCTCAACATGTCCTGTAGATGTCTAAAAGGACTGGATGGGCGAAAGCAATGTGGTGGTAACACTCCCATGCCAACCAAAGGGTTTGGTGGCGCAGCTACCATATTATACCCATCCGATCCTTCCAGATCTATGAGGAAGTAGTACAGGGTTATAGGGCCTTGCTGGCTAGGGGTTCATTTCAAACTGGGCATCCATCTCATCTACATTGGCGTGTCTGACATGTGCAAGGGGGTGTGGGTGCGTCTCACCTGTACTCACGTGTCTCACCTGATGTGTTGAATCCGAACAGAAGGGGGCAGGAGACAGCGAAGGCCAGGATCCACACTGTCGCGATCATGGCCGAGACCCGCATCCTGGAGCTGTGTGTGGTGTTGTAGAGGACAGGCATCACCACCGCTGTGTACCTGGACATGGCTCACACAGACAATTTGTAAGAGGGAGAAGCCAAAGAAGTTGGAAAGTTAGAGGAAGAAACAAAAGGGGGAGAAAAAAAGTTTGTAAAAGACAGACACCCAAAAAAATGTGATAAATTAGAAAGAGAAGAAAGCACTAAGACTGTGATGTCAAGACCCACAATGGAACAGCAAACAAAGCTCTTTTATATTGAAACTGTTTCGCAATTACTCAATTCGACTATTCAGCAATATGACCAGTAAATCTTTGATTAAAACCTGTATCAACCTTGTGTTATATGCCAATAATGCGTAATGAGCATGTGCAAACAGAGAGAGTAGAGGCGGTGACAGAGAGGGAACAGTAATTAGGGGGCACACCGATTCAGGCACTGATGAGACAACATGTTTCACTACAACCAGCCTACTGCCATCACCATTGTTTAACCACATCAAAGTAATTATACATTTTCTTCTCACGCCGAACGTAAAGGGGTGAGGAATAAAGGCCAATGGAAAGGGGGATACCTAGTCATTTGTACAACTGAATGCATTCAACTAAAATGTGTCTTCCACATTTAACCCAATCCCTCTGTGTAACGGATTTCCTCCTCTTCGTCTGAGGAGGAGTAAGGATCGGACCAAAGCGCAGCGTGGTATATGTTCTTGATGTAATCTTTAATGAAACGAACTGAACACTGAAATACAAAACAATAAAGTGAACGAACGAAAACCGAAACAGTACCGTGTGGACCAAACACTCACACGGAAAACAAACATCCACAAACCAAAAGTGAAACCCAGGCTACCTAAGTATGATTCTCAATCAGAGACAACTAACACCTGCCTCTGATTGAGAACCATACTAGGCCGAACACAAAAACCAACATAGAAAAACAAACAGACTGCCCACCCCAACTCACACCCTGACCATACTAAAACAAACAGACTGCCCACCCCAACTCACGCCCTGACCATACTAAAACAAACAGACTGCCCACCCCAACTCACGCCCTGACCATACTAAAACAAACAGACTGCCCACCCCAACTCACGCTCTGACCATACTAAAACAAACAGACTGCCCACCCCAACTCACACCCTGACCATACTAAAACAAACAGACTGCCCACCCCAACTCACGCCCTGACCATACTAAAACAAAGAATAAAATAACAGAACTATGGTCAGAACGTGACACTCTGAATCAGAGAGGTGCGGAGAGCTGCCTTAATCGTCATCCACTTATTTGGCGCCAGGGGAACAGTGGGTTAACTGCCTTGCTCAGAGGCAGAACAACAGATTTTTATCTTGTCAGCTCAGGGATTCGATCCAGCTTACCTTTCGAGGTAGGGTAACATAGCACATAAACACGAGAGAAACAATCAGAGGCTAAAAATAATACTATCCCATTTTCTCTCTCTTACTCTCTCTTCCTCTCTTTGTGTCTTTTTGCTCATTTTCAAGCTGATCCTAGGACAGGTCAAAAAATTATGTCTGGAAAACAATTTCACAGAACTAGATGACAACAGTGAAGAAGCATTGGGCAAGAGGAATTGGAGCACTTCAGAACACTTCAGGGTTGATCCATGTGGAACTCTGACCCCTGGGCATGCACATCGCATTATCAATCAGGTTGTATTTATTTATATATCTTCATACTCTTGGTTTCTCTTAATATCTTTTATTACTAAACACCATAAGCTATGTGACATTATGAATGTCTTGCATTTACTGCAAATGCATTGCAATACCACTGTATTTTTGTGCTTTGAAAGGCACTCTATCAAATATCCTAAGCATACAGTACCAGTCAAAAGTTTGGACACACCTACTCATTCAAGGATTTTTCTTTATTTGTACTATTTTCTACATTGTAGAATAATAGTGAAGACATCAAAACTATGAAATAACACATATGGAATTGAGATTCTTCAAAGTAGCCACCCGTTGTCTTGATGACAGCTTTGCACACTCTTGGCATTCTCTCAACCAGCTTCATGAGGTAGTCACCTATAATGCATTTCAATTAACAGGTGTGCCTTGTTAAAAGTTAATTTGTGGAATTTATTTCCTTCTTAATGGGTTTGATCCAAACAGTTGTGTTGTGACAAGGTAGGGGTGGTATACAGAAGATAGCCCTATTTGGTAAAAGACCAAGTTCATATTATGAAAAGAACAGCTCAAATAAGCAAAGAGAAATGACAGTCCATCATTACTTTAAGACACGAAGGTCAGTCAATCCGGAAAATGTCAAGAACTTTGAACGTTTCTTCAAGTGCAGTCTCAAAAACCATCAAGCGCTTTGATGAAACTGGCTCTCATGAGGACCATCACAGGAAAGGAAGACCCAGAGTTACCTCTGCTGCAGAAGATAAGTTCATTAGAGTTACCAGCATCAGAAATTGCAGCCCAAGTAAATGCTTCACAGAGTTCAAATAACAGACATCTCAACATCAACTGTTCAGAGGAGACTGCGTGAATCAGGCCTTCATGGTTGAATTGCTGCAAAGAAACCACTACTAAAGGATACCAATAAGAAGAAGATACTTGCTTGGGCCATGAAACACGAGCAATGGACATTATTAGACCAGTGGAAATCGGTCCTTTGGTCTGATGAGTCGCAGAGTAGTTGAACGGATGATCTCTGCATGTGTGGTGCTGTTGGAAGACTGTTGGAAAAGCATTACACGTGAAGCTGGTTGAGAGAATGCCAAGAGTGTGCATAGCTAGGGGCGGAGCTAGCATGTTGGAGTGAACGGCTGTGCGTGAGAGGCTCCTGCAACTTTTTTTGCGAAATAATCTAATTTAACCTACTTTATGGCACTTTTTACAACAAACGTTTCTTTCTAATACAAGAGTGTAACTTTTTATATGAAAATGCCGAGTAATAAGCGACCAAAGGACAATAAATCCACAGCGGAGGCCTACTCCCCACTAAACAACGAGACAGACATGGCGGGAGGCACATGCAACAACGTGACACTTACAGAACTTACCCGGGCTTTGGGGGAGCTACGTGTTGCTATAGCTGAGGATCTTAAGGCCACTATTGCTGAACTGGACACCAAAATCGAGAGCATCATTCGAACGGTCGCTTCGCATGGCCAGAGTATTGTGGACCTTGAGAAAGCTTCTGAATTCAACGCTGGTAGGATCGACGAGTTAGAGAAGCTATGCACGTCATTGCAGGATACTGTGCAGAGGCTTTCAGTGAAAGTGGTGGACCTGGAGGGCCGATCCAGACGTAATAACCTTCGCGTTGTGGGTCTGGCAGAGGGGGTAGAGGCGGGCTCTCGCCCCACCGACTTCTTCGCCAAGCTATTGAAGGATGCAATGGGATCGGATGTTTTGGATTCGGATCCCCAGCTGGACCGCGCACATCGCTCCCTTGTCCCAGTGCCTAGACCGGGCCAACGTCCTCGCCCAGTAATCATCTGTTGTCACAGTTTCAAGACCAAGGATCTTATCCTGCGTGAAGCTCGAATGAGGGGCAACCTGTCACATGAAGGGCATCCATTCCGTGTCTATGAGGATTATGCGCCCGATGTGGCAAAGCATCGCGCCAACTACAGAGATGTCATGACCAAACTCTACAAACTCCATCTTCGCCCAGCCTTACTCTTCCCTGCAAGACTAAGAATTACCCCGCCTTCAGGTGAGAAGATTTGGCTCTCCTCGGTTTTGGACGCAGAGAAGTTTATCCGGGGATATACACCAATCCCCCGTACAGGTTAGAGTGCCTTGTTATTGCGTGTTAGGGTCTGCTCATGGACTCGAATCCATACTATACCATACTGGGTGAAAAATTATTAAACGGGCTCAACAAGGGCTACTGAACATGTAAGACGCTGAGCAGACCAATGGAGGGCGGTCAGAGCTCTCATTTAACGTTAAATTCACTTTCATCCCGGCTGTGCTCAGAGCGATGCATATTTTTTACTTCCAGGTTTGATCACTGACACCTTCGGACGGATATACTTATATTCCCCCACTTTTGTTTTGTTTCGTTATTTATTTTACAATCCTTACATTATTCTTACTACCATACCATTTATTTATTGCTTGCAGGGGACTGGGGGTGATGGTTGGGAGGGGGCAGACACCTGGTTAGCAGGTTGATGTTTTGTGCCGTTCTGCCTCTGTCTGGCCGTGAGCCTCTCTCCCGACTAGAGTCCCACCAGCCCTCTGCAGTGCTTATGTCTGTGTAGGTGTGCGTACATATAATTACTATTACTAGAGTCCCACCAGCCCTCTGTAGTGCTTATGTCTGTGTAGGTGTGCGTACATATAATTACTATTACTAGAGTCCCACCAGCCCTCTGCAGTGCTTATGTCTGTGTAGGTGTGCGTACATATAATTATTATTACTAGAGTCCCACCAGCCCTCTGTAGTGCTTATGTCTGTGTAGGTGTGCGTACATATAATTACTATTACTAGAGTCCCACCAGCCCTCTGCAGTGCTTATGTCTGTGTAGGTGTGCGTACATATAATTATTATTACTAGAGTCCCACCAGCCCTCTGCAGTGCTTATGTCTGTGTAGGTGTGCGTACATATAATTATTATTACTAGAGTCCCACCAGCCCTCTGTAGTGCTTATGTCTGTGTAGGTGTGCGTACATATAATTATTATTACTAGAGTCCCACCAGCCCTCTGTAGTGCTTATGTCTGTGTAGGTGTGCGTACATATAATTATTATTACTAGAGTCCCACCAGCCCTCTGTAGTGCTTATGTCTGTGTAGGTGTGCGTACATATAATTACTATTACTAGAGTCCCACCAGCCCTCTGCAGTGCTTATGTCTGTGTAGGTGTGCGTACATATAATTATTATTACTAGAGTCCCACCAGCCCTCTGCAGTGCTTATGTCTGTGTAGGTGTGCGTACATATAATTATTATTACTAGAGTCCCACCAGCCCTCTGCAGTGCTTATGTCTGTGTAGGTGTGCGTACATATAATTATTATTACTAGAGTCCCACCAGCCCTCTGCAGTGCTTATGTCTGTGTAGGTGTGCGTACATATAATTATTATTACTAGAGTCCCACCAGCCCTCTGCAGTGCTTATGTCTGTGTAGGTGTGCGTACATATAATTACTATTACTAGAGTCCCACCAGCCCTCTGTAGTGCTTATGTCTGTGTAGGTGTGCGTACATATAATTACTATTACTAGAGTCCCACCAGCCCTCTGCAGTGCTTATGTCTGTGTAGGTGTGCGTACATATAATTATTATTACTAGAGTCCCACCAGCCCTCTGTAGTGCTTATGTCTGTGTAGGTGTGCGTACATATAATTACTATTACTAGAGTCCCACCAGCCCTCTGCAGTGCTTATGTCTGTGTAGGTGTGCGTACATATAATTATTATTACTAGAGTCCCACCAGCCCTCTGCAGTGCTTATGTCTGTGTAGGTGTGCGTACATATAATTATTATTACTAGAGTCCCACCAGCCCTCTGTAGTGCTTATGTCTGTGTAGGTGTGCGTACATATAATTATTATTACTAGAGTCCCACCAGCCCTCTGTAGTGCTTATGTCTGTGTAGGTGTGCGTACATATAATTATTATTACTAGAGTCCCACCAGCCCTCTGTAGTGCTTATGTCTGTGTAGGTGTGCGTACATATAATTACTATTACTAGAGTCCCACCAGCCCTCTGCAGTGCTTATGTCTGTGTAGGTGTGCGTACATATAATTATTATTACTAGAGTCCCACCAGCCCTCTGCAGTGCTTATGTCTGTGTAGGTGTGCGTACATATAATTATTATTACTAGAGTCCCACCAGCCCTCTGCAGTGCTTATGTCTGTGTAGGTGTGCGTACATATAATTATTATTACTAGAGTCCCACCAGCCCTCTGCAGTGCTTATGTCTGTGTAGGTGTGCGTACATATAATTATTATTACTAGAGTCCCACCAGCCCTCTGCAGTGCTTATGTCTGTGTAGGTGTGCGTACATATAATTATTATTACTAGAGTCCCACCAGCCCTCTGCAGTGCTTATGTCTGTGTAGGTGTGCGTACATATAATTACTATTACTAGAGTCCCACCAGCCCTCTGCAGTGCTTATGTCTGTGTAGGTGTGCGTACATATAATTATTATTACTAGAGTCCCACCAGCCCTCTGCAGTGCTTATGTCTGTGTAGGTGTGCGTACATATAATTATTATTACTAGAGTCCCACCAGCCCTCTGCAGTGCTTATGTCTGTGTAGGTGTGCGTACATATAATTATTATTACTAGAGTCCCACCAGCCCTCTGCAGTGCTTATGTCTGTGTAGGTGTGCGTACATATAATTATTATTACTAGAGTCCCACCAGCCCTCTGCAGTGCTTATGTCTGTGTAGGTGTGCGTACATATAATTATTATTACTAGAGTCCCACCAGCCCTCTGCAGTGCTTATGTCTGTGTAGGTGTGCGTACATATAATTATTATTACTAGAGTCCCACCAGCCCTCTGCAGTGCTTATGTCTGTGTAGGTGTGCGTACATATAATTATTATTACTAGAGTCCCACCAGCCCTCTGCAGTGCTTATGTCTGTGTAGGTGTGCGTACATATAATTATTATTACTAGAGTCCCACCAGCCCTCTGCAGTGCTTATGTCTGTGTAGGTGTGCGTACATATAATTATTATTACTAGAGTCCCACCAGCCCTCTGCAGTGCTTATGTCTGTGTAGGTGTGCGTACATATAATTATTATTACTAGAGTCCCACCAGCCCTCTGCAGTGCTTATGTCTGTGTAGGTGTGCGTACATATAATTATTATTACTAGAGTCCCACCAGCCCTCTGCAGTGCTTATGTCTGTGTAGGTGTGCGTACATATAATTACTATTACTAGAGTCCCACCAGCCCTCTGTAGTGCTTATGTCTGTGTAGGTGTGCGTACATATAATTATTATTACTAGAGTCCCACCAGCCCTCTGTAGTGCTTATGTCTGTGTAGGTGTGCGTACATATAATTATTATTACTAGAGTCCCACCAGCCCTCTGTAGTGCTTATGTCTGTGTAGGTGTGCGTACATATAATTATTATTACTAGAGTCCCACCAGCCCTCTGTAGTGCTTATGTCTGTGTAGGTGTGCGTACATATAATTACTATTACTAGAGTCCCACCAGCCCTCTGCAGTGCTTATGTCTGTGTAGGTGTACGTACATATAATTACTATTACTAGAGTCCCACCAGCCCTCTGTAGTGCTTATGTCTGTGTAGGTGTGCGTACATATAATTACTATTACTAGAGTCCCACCAGCCCTCTGCAGTGCTTATGTCTGTGTAGGTGTGCGTACATATAATTACTATTACTAGAGTCCCACCAGCCCTCTGCAGTGCTTATGTCTGTGTAGGTGTGCGTACATATAATTACTATTACTAGAGTCCCACCAGCCCTCTGTAGTGCTTATGTCTGTGTAGGTGTGCGTACATATAATTATTATTACTAGAGTCCCACCAGCCCTCTGCAGTGCTTATGTCTGTGTAGGTGTGCGTACATATAATTACTATTACTAGAGTCCCACCAGCCCTCTGTAGTGCTTATGTCTGTGTAGGTGTGCGTACATATAATTATTATTACTAGAGTCCCACCAGCCCTCTGTAGTGCTTATGTCTGTGTAGGTGTGCGTACATATAATTATTATTACTAGAGTCCCACCAGCCCTCTGTAGTGCTTATGTCTGTGTAGGTGTGCGTACATATAATTACTATTACTAGAGTCCCACCAGCCCTCTGCAGTGCTTATGTCTGTGTAGGTGTACGTACATATAATTACTATTACTAGAGTCCCACCAGCCCTCTGTAGTGCTTATGTCTGTGTAGGTGTGCGTACATATAATTACTATTACTAGAGTCCCACCAGCCCTCTGCAGTGCTTATGTCTGTGTAGGTGTGCGTACATATAATTACTATTACTAGAGTCCCACCAGCCCTCTGCAGTGCTTATGTCTGTGTAGGTGTGCGTACATATAATTACTATTACTAGAGTCCCACCAGCCCTCTGTAGTGCTTATGTCTGTGTAGGTGTGCGTACATATAATTATTATTACTAGAGTCCCACCAGCCCTCTGCAGTGCTTATGTCTGTGTAGGTGTGCGTACATATAATTACTATTACTAGAGTCCCACCAGCCCTCTGTAGTGCTTATGTCTGTGTAGGTGTGCGTACATATAATTATTATTACTAGAGTCCCACCAGCCCTCTGCAGTGCTTATGTCTGTGTAGGTGTGCGTACATATAATTATTATTACTAGAGTCCCACCAGCCCTCTGCAGTGCTTATGTCTGTGTAGGTGTGCGTACATATAATTATTATTACTAGAGTCCCACCAGCCCTCTGCAGTGCTTATGTCTGTGTAGGTGTGCGTACATATAATTATTATTACTAGAGTCCCACCAGCCCTCTGTAGTGCTTATGTCTGTGTAGGTGTGCGTACATATAATTATTATTACTAGAGTCCCACCAGCCCTCTGCAGTGCTTATGTCTGTGTAGGTGTGCGTACATATAATTATTATTACTAGAGTCCCACCAGCCCTCTGCAGTGCTTATGTCTGTGTAGGTGTGCGTACATATAATTATTATTACTAGAGTCCCACCAGCCCTCTGCAGTGCTTATGTCTGTGTAGGTGTGCGTACATATAATTATTATTACTAGAGTCCCACCAGCCCTCTGCAGTGCTTATGTCTGTGTAGGTGTGCGTACATATAATTACTATTTGTACTTTATTACTATTTTCTCTTAGCATTTTAGTATTATGTATGTGTATATTTAGTATTATGTATGTGTATATTTAGTATTATGTATGTGTATATTTAGTATTATGTATGTGTATATTTTAAATCAGTGTAGATTGTTATTCTGGGGTATGAATGTGTGTATGTGTAGGTGTGCATATGGATGTATATACATATTCTTTAAATATATGTTTTTATATATGATTTTTTTGTGTGGGTATGTACACATGTATGTATGTATGTATGTATGTATGTATGTATGTATGTATGTATGTATGTATGTATGTATGTATGTATGTATGTATGTATGTATATATGTATATATAGGTATATATAGGTATGTGTATGTATATGTATATATAGGTATATATAGGTATGTGTATGTATATGTATATATAGGTATATATAGGTATGTGTATGTATATGTATATATAGGTATATATAGGTATGTGTATGTATATGTATATATAGGTATATATAGGTATGTGTATGTATATGTATATATAGGTATATATAGGTATGTGTAGGTATATGTGTGTATGTGTATATATAGGTATGTGTATGTATGTATGTATGTATGTATGTATGTATGTATGTATGTATGTATGTATGTATGTATGTATGTATGTATGTATGTATGTATGTATGTATGTATGTATGTATGTATGTATGTATATATAGGTATGTGTAGGTATATGTGTGTATGTGTATATATAGGTATGTGTATGTATATGTGTGTATGTATGTGTATGTGTGTGTATGTATACATGTGTGTGTATATATGTATGTATGTGTATGTGTGTGTATGTATACATGTGTGTGTATATATGTATGTATGTGTATGTGTGTGTATGTATACATGTGTGTGTATATATGTATGTATGTGTGTGTGTGTATGTATGTATATGTATGTATGTATGTATGTATGTATGTATGTGTGTATGTGTGTGCGTATGTGTATATGTGTGTGTATGTATATGTATATATTTTTATTTTATTTTTATTAAACATGTTTTTTTATGGGGGGAACGTTTAATTGAACAAATCCTTGTTCCGATCTCCTGACCCACAGTATGTAAAGGTACGGCTGACTATGTCGGTTGCGGATGGTTTATTTTTTGACTGGCAGTGCTTAGCAATATAATCTTGAGGCTATATCTTGCTTATCTCTGGGATTGACCCAGGATGACGCTTAAATGCGCAATATGTTTAAGTTCCAACTTATTCGGTTTAGGTTTATTAGATGCTAACTGAACACTTAACTCGCGGGAGCCTCCTCAGTTCATATGTTAGTAGAAGTTCCAGGATCGTGAGAGGTGAACGTATAGTTGGGATTTTATTTTTGTTTTACCTCTTGTTCGAGGTCGCGCCGTGCTTCTTTGGCATCGGCCAGACAATGTGTTTATTATTTTTATTTTTCCTTTTTTTTCTCTCCTGTTTGTACATGCCTGTTAAATGTGGGTTGATGGGGGGGGTAAGTGTTGGGGAACAGGGTGGGAAGTAAAGGTGCTTGCAGGGGGGGAGGGGTGGGTTGGATACTGCTCGGGTGTAGGTGCTACATATGCTGATCGTGATGGTTTGGTGCGCTTTCTTATCTTTTTATCAAGTTACATGGTATGCAGGCCACCATAGGAACTACAAACGAGAGGAGGGCGGGGCTTACATTCACTTCCTGGAATGTCAAGGGTTTAAACGAACCAATTAAGAGGGGCAAGGTCCTAGCCCACTTGAAAGCACTCTCGTCTGATATTATATTTTTGCAAGAAACCCATCTGAAGAATAACTCTCATAGCAGACTTAAGTGTAGGTGGGTGGGGCAAGTGTATCACTCTAACTTCTCTGCCAAGACGAGAGGCACAGCGATTCTGGTACGGAAAGGAATTCCCTTTCTACATAAAGCCACTATTGCGGATAAAGAGCGTCGGTATGTGATCGCAATAGGAGAAATCCACTCTATCTCAGTAACTCTACTAAATATCTATGGGCCAAACATTGACAACCCCTCTTTTTTCAAAAGAGTCCTTGCCCTGATTCCAGATATCTCTCATACTAACCTGGTCATTGGAGGGGACCTTAACTGTGTGCTAGACCAATATTTGGATAGATCCTCTACCCGGCGAACCCCTACCTCCTATTCAAGCGAATTCTTGAATACCTACATAAAAAATTCGAACTTATTTGATATATGGAGGATCGCTAACCCTACGGGTAGGGAATACTCCTTTTACTCTCATGTTCACAAGGTTTACACTCGAATTGACTACTTTTTGTTGGATGCTAGACTACTCCCCTATACCTGTAATGTGAGGTATCATGATATTATAATCTCGGACCACAGTCCACTCACCTTCTCCCTGAGATTGGGTGACATTGTACCAAACGAGAGGGTCTGGAGGTTGAATCCTCAGCTCCTCACAGAACCAACATTCTGTGAATATCTTAAAGACCAAATTACATTTTTCTTTGATACCAACGACAACACAGAGACCTCCCCAGCATTATTGTGGGAAACACTGAAGGCTTATCTGAGAGGCTGTATCATCTCCTTTCAGGCTGCCAGGAGTAGGCAAAACAGAGGAAAACTGGAAGAACTGGAAGAACTGGAGTAGGCAAAATAGAGGAAAACTGGAAGAACTGGAGGGACAAATTCACTTACTGGATAATATAATCAGATTCTCTCAGCTAAAATTGCTAAATCTTTTCTCTATGCCAAGCAAAAATATTTTGAGTTTGGTGACAAACCACACAAATTACTCGCCAGACAACTTCGAAAAAATGTGAGTGACCGAATGATTCACAGGGTTAAATCTGCATCTGGGGAATTACTCTCTTCCCCCAAAGACATCAATGACAGATTCCGGCAGTTTTATGAGACTCTATATACATCTAAAGCGGATCCTAACTCCTTAATTATGCAAACATTTTTGGAGGACTGTAATCTTCCTGCCCTGAACCAGGAAGATTCTAACTTCCTGAATAAGGAAATATCTCTTGATGAAATTCGAGAAACAATTAAATCTCTAAAGAGTGGCAAGACCCCGGGCCCAGATGGATACCCTGGTGAATTCTATAAAACATTCAGCAACATGCTCTCTCCCTACCTGCACAAAATGTTGGTTCAGGCCAATGAGGATGGAGCTCTCCGTTCTACTTTGGACGTAGCGTTCATTACAGTTATACATAAGGCCAATGAGGATGGAGCTCTCCCTTCTACTTTGGACGAAGCGTTCATTACAGTTATACATAAGAAGGGTAAAGATCCAGAAGAGGTAGGGTCATACAGACCAATATCGCTCCTTAATACAGACCAAAAGATTTGAGCAAAAACTCTGGCTAACAGGCTTAGCACTTTAATTGGCAAATTGGTCCATTCGGATCATCGGCTTTATCCCTAACAGAAACTCATTCTTCAATCTCAGGCGCCTCTTCAATATTATGTATTTTCAGAGGTTACCCAACGTGGACCTTGCCGTCATATCTCGTTACACCGAAAGGCCTTTGACCAAGTTGAGTGTCCCTATCTATTCAAGGTCCTACAGAAATTTAATATAGGAACCCCTGTGCCAGAATACTCACTAACCAACCATTGTCGCCCCGATTTAACCTCAACAGGGGGACAAGGCAGGGTTGTGCACTGTCGCCTATGCTCTTCGCCCTAATTATCGAACCGCTCGCTCAGACGATTAGATCTCATGCAGCAATACACGGCTATAATACTAAAGATACCCTAAATAAGATCTCCCTATACGCAGATGACATCCTCCTCTATGTAACAGAACCCCAGGCTAGTATCCCAGCTATTCTTGATGTGATCAATTTGTTTGCTACCTTCTCGGGATACAGAATAAATTGGAACAAGAGTGAATTAATGCCCATACGGTCGCAAAATACCTCCTGGCTAGAACATCTCCCATTTAAGTTATCTTCAGAAAAATGTACCTACCTAGGAATTGTAGTTACCAAACAATACTCCTTACTATTTAAAGAGAATTTCCCCTCTCTGATACAAAAACTCAAAGCAAACATACTATTTTGGAGAACTCTCCCAATTTCTTTGCTCGGAAGAATTAATGCCATTAAAATGGTCTTCCTCCCACAACTGCTCTACCTATATCAGAACATCCCAGTATTCATACCTAAATCCTTTCATAAACAACTGGACTCAATTATCAATCCTTTCATCTGGGATTATAAAACACACAGGATAGGTAAAAAACACCTCTGTAAATCCAAGATGGAAGGAGGATTGTCTCTCCCAAATTTTATATTTTATTACTGGGCCGCTAACCTCCGCGTTGTTACGTTTCTGTTGGATGACGTACTTCCGGCATCCAGCTGGCTTAGTATGGAGCGTGAGGAGTGTCACCCCTTCTCTATTGGCGCTGTGATTTTGTCGCCTGTCAATCTGGAGATGTCACTTTATTGTAACAATCCTATTATACATAGCACAGTCCGAATCTGGAAGCAAATTAAAGTCCACTTTGAGCTTAGACCAATGTCATTCATGCTCCCTGTCGCCAGGAATCCCTCCTTTGCCCCTTCTAACCTTGATAACACCTTTGAGCGATGGGGAGAGTTGGGGATAAGTACCATAGGGGATTTATACATAGAAGGGACCTTTGCTTCCTTTGAGTTGCTGAGGGAAACTTATAATCATCCCAGAAGTAATTTTTTCAGATACCTACAAATTAGAGACTACGTTAGAAAACACCTCCCAACATTTGGGAATGATAAACCTTCCATGTTTGACGGGTGCATAAAAATATGCCCCACCTCAGATAAACTGATATCGCGTCTATATGATGCTTCTGCTTCTACTGATGCCATCAAGGCAAAATGGGAGGAAGAACTAGGGACTGACATCTCGGTGGCAGACTGGGAAGAGAGCTTGGAGTATATCCACACATGCTCCATTAATTCCAGACATCGTCTCATACAATTCAAGATATTACACAGATTACACTATTCCAAAACTAAACTGCATAGGATATTTCCTGATACATCCCCTACGTGTGATAAATGTCAGGCTGCGCAGGGTACACTACTCCACTGCTTTGCCCTATGCTCTAGCTTGCATGGTTATTGGTGTGGAATTTTTGGGATCCTCTCTGAAGTTTTGGAGACTTCAATAGATCCAGATCCGCTTCTGATAATCCTGGGAGTATCTGAGTCCCTAAACGGATTAACCAACCCCCAAAAACAACTAATCTCGTACGGTCTCATCTCAGCAAAAAAACTCATCTTGTTGTTTTGGAAAAGGAGGGAAGCGCCCTCTACCAAATTATGGCTCAGTGAATTGGCAAACACTGTACACTTAGAAAGAATTAGATATATTCTGAACAATAAATTATCAACATTTGATCAAATCTGGCAGCCTTTCCTCTCCTACTTGGACGAGTCGGCGCTGTGAATTTGTACTTTTTAACGCACTCTCAATTGTAATATTTTAATCTACCTTTGGTCAGCATGTGCTGGCCCTGCCACCCGAGCAGTTGGGAGGGGGGGGGGGGGCATCTTCCCTCTTTCTCTCTACGTGTCCTTGTTTTGTATGTCGTGTTTTGTATTATTTGTTCTGCACCCAGAACTCTGGGTCTTGTTGTTCCTGTATGTTCTTTTATGTTTAGATAAGAATTGTATACCTGTCTTGTATACCTATACACCATTCTTGTGTGTGTTTAATAAAAATATTTGAAACAGAAAAAAATAAAAGTGTGCATAGCTGTCATCAAGGCAAAGGGTGGCTACTTTGAATAATCTCAAATATAAAATATATTTTAATTTGTTTGACATTTCTTTGGTTACTACATGATTCCATATGTGTTATTTCATAGTTTTGATGTCTTCAATGTTATTCTACAATGTAGAAAATAGTAAAAATAAAGAAAAACACTTGAATGAGTAAGTGTGTCCAAACTTTTGACTGGTACTGTGTATGCCCCCAGTTGCAGGGTAATTCTCTCTGGAAAAAAAGTTGCAATGTTTCCTGGGAGAGCAATGATAAATCATTGGGACCGTTGCTGTACTGCATCATTACAATACATACCGTGTACACATGATGCACACTGGACATTCTCTCTCTCTCACACACACACACACACACACACACACACACACACACACACACCAATGTTCAAACGCCCACACACACACACGGCCGCACGCGTGCATACAAACATCCTTCACACCGAGGTGTTAATGATTCACCTGTCAGGACTAAGCTACTAATCAGTCTAAACAAACAAAGCAGCACACACACACACACACACACACACACACACACACACACACACACACACACACACACACACACACACACACACACACACACCTACAGAGAATAACCATACGCCTTCACTCTAAACAAACAAACAAAACACACACACACACACACACACACACCTACAGAGAATAACCATACGCCTTCACTCTAAACAAACAAACAAAACACACACACACACACCTACAGAGAATAACCATACGCCTTCATTCTAAACAGACAAGCAAAACACACACACACACACACACACACACCTACAGAGAATAACCATACGCCTTCACTCTAAACAAACAAGCAAAACACACACACACACCTACAGAGAATAACCATACGCCTTCACTCTAAACAAACAAACAAAACACACACACACACACACACACACACACACAAACACACACACACACACACACACACACACACACACACACACACACACACACACAGAAACACACACACACACACACACACACACACACACACACACACACACACACACACACCTACAGAGAATAACCATACGCCTTCACTCTAAACAAACAAACAAAACACACACACACACACACACCTACAGAGAATAACCATATGCCTTCACTCTAAACAAACAAACAAAACACACACACACACACCTACAGAGAATAACCATACGCCTTCATTCTAAACAGACAAGCAAAACACACACACACACACACACACACACCTACAGAGAATAACCATACGCCTTCACTCTAAACAAACAAGCAAAACACACACACACACCTACAGAGAATAACCATACGCCTTCACTCTAAACAAACAAACAAAACACACACACACACACACACACACACACACAAACACACACACACACACACACACACACACACACACACACACACACACACACACACACACACACACACACACACACACACACACACACACACACACACACACACACACACACAGAGAATAACCATACGCCTTCACTCTAAGCAAACAAGCAAAACACACACACACACACACACACACAATGTATTCTGGCCACTGTTTTCCTATTTATTTGATGGTTAAAACTTCTTGCGACTCACAAACCCGGATCCGGGAGCGTAATCATCGCCTCAAACTAATTAGCATAACGCAGCAGACAATATCTTTGCAGTTTTGGAAACGTCAGGTGTTTTCTATCCAAAGCTGTCAATTATATGCATAGTCGAGCATCTTGTCGTGACAAGATATCCCGTTTAAAACGGGAACGTTTTTTATCCAAAAATGAAAATACTGCCCCTAGAGTCGCAACATGTTGTGCCCAATGATCGTGTGGGTTCAGCCCCCACAGAGTTATTAAATATATAAATAATGTACTTACCCAATGCACATCAACAGTACACGATTAAGTATTTGATAATATCATACAGCACGCTAACCTAGAGGGTACAGGCACCTCCATACAGCACGCTAACCTAGAGGGTACAGGCACCTCCATACAGCACGCTAACCTAGAGGGTACAGGCACCTCCATACAGCACGCTCCTTACCTGTCGATGCTGATAGCACACAGGTTGAGAATGCTGGCGGTACACATCATGACATCCAGGGTGACAAAGACGTTACAGTACATCCTGCTGAAGAGCCACGCCCCTCCGACCACCTGGACAGGAAACACAGGGTCACATGACACAATCAAACAGCTTTATCATCAATATCAGTCATCATCATTCATAAACACACACAACATCAAATATATGATTCTCTCTCTGTCTCTCTCCCTTCCACAATACAACATGATCGAGAAAAGAACCTCACACACAGTTCAATTATGCCCTCACATTCACACCCTTCACAAGGACAATTACACACTCCCAGTTCCAGCCCGCCTCAGCCAGGCAGATAGTGCTGCTCAGACAGGCCTTCCCTTTGTGCACTATAATATGTGGTAACAACTGTCTGACAGAGATGTGTTCTGAGCTGCATCACTTGACTGCTGGATCTCCTGGTCTTAGATGGGAACACACACAATCACACCCATCCACATGCACCCTTCCTCATCTTATGGGGTCCAGTCAAACACCCTATGTGATGCTCAGCTCCCTCCCTCCCCCAAACAACCCAGGTGGACCCTCTCCTCCAAATACCCTCCCTCCCCATCCCTGGTCCCCCCCCCCCCCCCCGCACCCAGGTGGACCCTCACCTCCAAATACCCTCCCTCCCTCCCCATCCCGGGTCCCCCCCCCCCCCAGCACCCAGGTGGACCCTCACCTCCAGGTAGACAGCCCAGGGCATGACCAGCGAGGCCACCAGCAGGTCAGCTACAGCCAGGCTCACCACCAGGTAGTTGGTGGTGGTCTGGAGGGACCTCTCTCGCACCACAGCCAGACACACCAGCACGTTGCCAAACATGATGGCCAGGATGAGCAGGGAATACAGCATGGCGTAGTAGTTACACTCTGTATCCTCCTCCCAACCACCAGAGGAATTCCCATGGAGGAGGTCTTCCCGAATCCCTTCCGAGTCATTCCAGAAGAAGCGTTCAGTGACGCGAAACATTGCCATGGAGACGTCTCGGTGACATGGGAGAGGGGCTGGGTGAGAGACCTGCATGGGAGAGAGGGACAGGGACGGAGCTGATCCCATTACAACCACTAAGAGAAAGCTCCATACACGTCATATGAGATGTCCTCCCCATAGGGAAACCCTGAGTCACATCACCATCTAATCTGATACATCGCCAATGTCAAGATCTACCCTCAGAGACCAGTTTATTAGGTACACCACCCCGTTCACGAAAAGAGTTGTTCCTACAGACGTGGCCGTGGCTCGCTATATAAAGCAGGCAGACAGGCATCGAGGAATTCAGTTACTGTTTGACTGAACGTTAGAATGGGCAAAACAAGTGACCTAAGCGGCTTTGAGCGTGGTATGACCGTTGGTGCCAGGCGCGCCAGATCCAGTATCTCAGAAACTGCGGCCTCCTGGGCTTTTCATGCATGACAGTGTCTAGTGTTTCCTGAGAATGGTGCGACAAACAAAAAACATCCAGCCAGTAGCAGTCCTGTGGGCTCGTTGACGAGAGAGGTTTAAGGAGAATGGAAAGAATCATGCAAGCTAACAGGCGAGCCACAAACAGACAATTAATGGCACAATACAACAGTGGTGTTCAGAACGGCATCTCGGAACGCACAACTCATCAGTCCTACTGCAGCAGACGACCACACCGGGTTCCACTCCTATCAGCTAAAAACTCAAAAGAAGCGGCTCCAATGGGCACAAGATCAGCAACACTGGACAATTGAGGAATGGAAAAACATCACCTGGTCCAAGGAATCCTAGTTCCTGTTGCGTCATGCTGAGTCAGGATTTGGCGTAAGCAGCATGAGTCCTTGGCCCCATCTTACCTGGTGTCAACGGTACAGGCTGTTGGCAGTGGAGTAATGGTGTGGGGAATGTTTCCTGGCACACATTAGGTCCCTTGATACCAATTGAGCAACGTTTCCATGCCCCGAGAATTCAGGCTCTTCTGGATGCAAAGGAGTGTACCTGGTAAAGTGGTCACTGAGTGTATATTCGATATTGAATACACATAAGGTTGACGTTTGTTGTCATAAGTCTTGTCCTGGAGGCAGAACTGAGCGATTTCCACTAAATAGGCCAGCTGCAAAGCCAAAATTGGCTATATCGTAAAAATGTGCTTAATTTAAGGTTAAGCAGTGTGATGAGGGTTAAGCAGTGTGATGAGGGTTAGCAGTGTGATGAGGGTTAGCAGTGTGATGAGGGTTAGCAGTGTGATGAGGGTTAGCAGTGTGATGAGGGTTAAGCAGTGTGATGAGGGTTAGCAGTGTGATGAGGGTTAGCAGTGTGATGAGGGTTAGCAGTGTGATGAGGGTTAGCAGTGTGATGAGGGTTAGCAGTGTGATGAGGGTTAGCAGTGTGATGAGGGTTAGCAGTGTGATGAGGGTTAGCAGTGTGATGAGGGTTAAGCAGTGTGATGAGGGTTAAGCAGTGTGATGAGGGTTAGCAGTGTGATGAGGGTTAGCAGTGTGATTAATGAGATTTATAACTTTGTGCCCACTCTGCAGAGCTGCCTCCATCTCAAAAAATGCCACCCTGCACAAATATATGTCAACCATTCCCCATTCAGAACACACTATCCCTCTCTCACATCTGATATAAAGCCATCACATATGATAGTGTCACCTACACAATGAGGCCATCGCAGCAAACACAAAACACAATATCCTCCAGAGAATGACAGGCCATGGTCAGAGGGACGTAATCTCAGACTCCCAGCAGAAAGAAATCTTATCGTCTTAATGACAAAATAAATGACTTCTCAGTCTTTACAATAAAACGTTACTGTTGTTATTCA
The DNA here is from genome assembly GCF_002021735.2 of Oncorhynchus kisutch. Classification (NCBI taxonomy): domain Eukaryota; kingdom Metazoa; phylum Chordata; class Actinopteri; order Salmoniformes; family Salmonidae; genus Oncorhynchus; species Oncorhynchus kisutch. The sequence goes on from NC_034184.2 coordinate 74,935,066, forward strand.
CTTTAAATTTCCAGCAGTTTAACAGCTTAATGTCGGAGATGTGTATTTGATGAAGGCTGGTAGAGGTTAAGAGGTTAAGTTATTGTTTTCTGCTGGACCACTGCAGCAGACACATAGTTGGTTGGCACCATCATCAATCTCATTTATTGAAACTATTCACTTTTTAATTTAAAAAAAGGATGATTTCCCACTCATCCCCAACAGTCATGTCTTATTGCCTTTGGCCTGTTACGGTAAATCCTCGCCATCAGAGAGAGCTAATCACTCCCTAGATGGCGGTGTCTCTCTCTCTCTCACTCTCAGCAAAATGGTAATGCCTACACCTGTGCAGTCCAAATACACACTCCAAGCATGAAGTACCTTTGTTGTACCTGGCCCAGTGGTAGGTAGATTAAGTTAACCTATAAAAACCTTTCAGCTAAATTCATTTAACCTATCCAGACCTTTCAGATCAGCAGGGGGTGTGCACAAGGGCAGAAGAAAGGGAGTGGATTGGAAGTGTGATGTGTGATGTGGTGATGCCCCTTCAACCCTCCTCTCCCCTCATATTCCTTCCTCCTTTCCCCTCATATTCCTTCCTCCTTTCCCCTCATATTCCTTCCTCCTCTCCCCTCATATTCCTTCCTCCTTTCCCCTCATATTCCTTCCTCCTTTCCCCTCATATTCCTCCCTCCTCTCCCCTCATATTCCTTCCTCCTTTCCCCTCATATTCCTCCCTCCTCCACCCTCATATTCCTTCCTCCTTTCCCCTCATATTCCTTTCTCCTTTCCCCTCATATTCCTTCCTCCTCTCCCCTCATATTCCTCCTCCCTCCTCTCCCCTCATATTCTACCCTCCTCTCCCCTCATATTCCTTCCTCCTCTCCCCTCAAATTCCTCCCTCCTCTCCCCTCATATTCCTTCCTCCTCTCCCCTCATATTCCTTCCTCCTTTCCCCTCATATTCCTTCCTCCTTTCCCCTCATATTCCTTCCTCCTTTCCCTCATATTCCTTCCTCCTTTCCCCTCATATTCCTTCCTCCTTTCCCCTCATATTCTACCCTCCTCTCCCCTCATATTCCTCCCTCCTCTCCCCTCATATTCTACCCTCCTCTCCCCTCATATTCCTTCCTCCTTTCCCCTCATATTCTACCCTCCTCTCCCCTCATATTCCTCCCTCCTCTCCCCTCATATTCTTTCCTCCTCTCCCCTCATATTCCTCCCTCCTCTCCCCTCATATTCCTTCCTCCTTTCCCTCATATTCCTTCCTCCTTTCCCCTCATATTCCTCCCTCCTCTCCCCTCATATTCTATCCTCCTCTCCCCTCATATTCCTTCCTCCTCTCCCCTCATATTCCTTCCTCCTTTCCCCTCATATTCCTCCCTTCTCTCCCCTCATATTCTATCCTCCTCTCCCCTCATATTCCTTCCTCCTCTCCCCTCGTATTCCTTCCTCCCCTCCTCTAACCTCGTATTCTTTCCTCCCCCCCTCTCCCCTCCCTCGTATTCTTTCCTCCCCTCCCCTCCTCTCCCCTCCCTCGTAATCTTTCCTCCCTCCTCTCCCTCATATTCTTTCCTCCCCTACTCTCCCCTCCCCTCGTATTCTTACCTTTTCTCCCCTCGTATTCTTACCTCCTCTCCCGTCCCCTCATATTCTCTTCCTTCTCTCCCCTCGTATTCTCTTCCTTCTCTCCCCTCATATTCTCTTCCTCCTCTCCCCTCCCCTCATATTCTCTTCCTTCTCTCCCCTCGTATTCTTACCTCCTCTCCCCTCCCCTCGTATACTCTTCCTTCTCTCCCCTCATATTCTTTTCCTCCTCTCCCCTCCCCTCGTATTCTCTTCCTTCTCTCCCCTCGTATTCTTACCTCCTCTCCCCTCCCCTCGTATTCTCTTCCTCCTCTCCCCTCGTATTTCCTCTCTCCCTTCTCTCTCCCTTCTATCCCTCGTATGTCCTTCTCTCCCCTCGTATTGTTTCCTCCTCTCCCCTCGTATTGTTTCCTCCTCTCCCCTCGTATTGTTTCCTCCCTCCTCCCCCTCGTATTTGTTGTCTCCTCCCTCTCCCCTCATATTGTTACCACCTCCTCTCCCCTTGTATTGTTTCCTCCTCCTCCCCTCGTATTGTTTCCTCCCCCTCCGTTATTGTTCCTCCTCTCCCCCGAATTGTTTCCTCCTCTCCCCTCATATTGTTACTCCCCTCGTATTGTTTCCTCCTCTCCCTCGTATTTTTTCCTCTCTCCCCTCGTATTGTTTCCTCTTCTCCCTCGTATTGTTTTCATCCCTCGTATTGTTTCCTCCCCTCGTATTGTTACTCCTCTCCTCGTATTGTTTCCTCCTCTCCCCTCGTATTGTTTCCTCCTCTCCCCTCATATTGTTTCCTCTTCTCGTATTGTTTCCCCTCTCCCTCGTATTGTTTCCTCCTCTCCCTCGTATTGTTTCCTCCTCTCCCCTCGTATTGTTTCCTCCTCTCCCCTCGTATTGTTTCCTCCTCTCCCTCGTATTGTTCCTCCTCCTCCCCTCATATTGTTTCCTCCTCTCACTCGTATTGTTTCCCTCTCCCCTCATATTGTTACCTCTCTCCCTCGTATTGTTTCCTCTCTCCCCTCATATTGTTACTCCTCTCCCCTCGTATTGTTTCCTCCTCTCCCCTCATATGTGTTTCCTCCCCTCGTATTGTTACCTCTCCCTCGTATTGTTTCCTCCTCTCCCCTCGTATTGTTTCCTCCTCTCCCCTCATATTGTTTCCTCCTCTCCCCTCATATTGTTACCTCTCTCCCCTCGTATTGTTTCCTCCTCTCCCCTCATATTGTTTCCTCCCCTCGTATTGTTACCTCCTCTCCCCTCATGTTGTTACCTCCTCTCCCCTCGTATTGTTAAATCCTTCTCCCTCGTATTGTTTCCTCCCCTCGTATTGTTTCCTCCTCTCCCCTCGTATTGTTTTCCTCCCTCGTATTGTTTCCTCCCCTCGTATGTTTCCTCCTCTCCCCTCGTATTGTTACCTCCTCTCCCCTCGTATTGTTTCCTCCCGTCGTATTGTTTCCTCCCCTCCCCTCGTACTGTTTCCTCCTCTCCCCTCGTATTGTTTCTCCTCTCCCCTCATATTGTTACCTCCTCTCCTCGTATTGTTACCTCTCTCCCCTCGTATTGTTCCTCCTCTCCCTCGTATTGTTACCTCCTCTCCTCGTATTGTTTCCTCCTCTCCCCTCATATTGTTTCCTCCTCTCCCCTCGTATTGTTTCATCCCCTCATATTGTTTCCTCCTCTCCCCTCGTATTGTTACCTCCTCTCCCCTCGTAATGTTTCCTCCTCTCTCCTCGTATTGTTTCCTCCTCTCCCCTCGTATTGTTACCTCCTCTCCCTCGTATTGTTACCTCCTCTCCCTCGTATTGTTTCCTCCTCTCCCCTCATATTGTTTCCTCCTCTCCCCTCGTATTGTTTCCTCCCCTCGTATTGTTTCCTCCTCTCCCCTCATATTGTTTCCTCCCCTCGTATTGTTTCCTCCTCTCCCTCATATTGTTTCCTCCTCTCCACTCGTATTGTTTCCTCCTCTCCCCTCAATTGTTCCTCCTCTCCCCTCGTATTGTTTCCTCCTCTCCCTCATATTGTTACCTCCTCTCCCCTCGTATTGTTTCTCCTCTCCCTCATATTGTTTCCTTCTCGTATTGTTACCTCCTCTCCCCTCGTATTGTTTCCTCCTCTCCCCTCGTATTGTTCCTCCTCTCCCCTCATGTTGTTACTCCTCTCCCCTCGTATTGTTAAATCCTCTCCCTCGTAGTTTCCTCCCCTCGTATTGTTTCCTCCTCTCCCCTCGTATTGTTTCCTCCCCTCGTATTGTTTCCTCCCCTCGTATTGTTTCCTCCTCTCCCCTCGTATTTTACCTCCTCTCCCTCGTATTGTTTCCTCCGTCGTATTGTTTCCCTCCCCTCCCCTCGTACTGTTTCCTCCTCTCCCCTCGTATTGTTTCCTCCTCTCCCCTCATATTGTTACCTCCTCTCCCCTCGTATTGTTACCTCTTCTCCCCTCGTATTGTTACCTCCTCTCCCTCGTATTGTTACCTCCTCTCCCTCGTATTTTTCTCCTCTCCCTCATATTGTTTCCCCTCTCCCCTCGTATTGTTTCTCCCCTCATATTGTTTCCTCCTCTCCCCTCGTANCTCCCCTCGTATTGTTTCCTCCTCTCCCCTCGTATTGTTTCCTCCTCTCCCCTCGTATTGTTTCCTCCTCTCCCCTCGTATTGTTTCATCCCCTCGTATTGTTTCCTCCCCTCGTATTGTTACTCCTCTCCCCTCGTATTGTTTTCCTCCTCTCCCCTCGTATGGTTTCCTCCTCTCCCCTTATTGTTTCCTCCTCTCCCTCGTATTGTTTCTTCCTCTCCCCTATATGTTTCCTCTTCTCGTATTGTTTCCTCCTCTCCCCTCGTATTGTTTCCTCCTCTCCCTCGTATTGTTCCTCCTCTCCCCTCGTATTGTTTCCTCCTCTCCCCTCATATTGTTTCCTCCTCTCCCTCCTATTGTTTCCTCCCCTCCCCCTCATATTGTTTCCTCCTCTCCCCTCGTATTGTTCCTTCTCTCCCCTCGTATTGTTTCCTCCTCTCCCCTCATATTCCTTCTCCTTTCCCCTCATATTCCTTCCTCCTTTCCCTCATATTCTACCCTCCTCTCCCCTCATATCCTCCCTCCTCTCCCCTCAATTCTACCCTCCTCCCCTCATATTCCTTCCTCCTTTCCTCATATTCTACCCCTCATCCCCTCATATTCTCCCTCCTCTCCCCTCATATTCTTTCCTCCTCTCCCCTCATATTCCTCCCTCCTCTCCCCTCATATTCCTTCCTCCTTTCCCCTCATATTCCTTCCTCCTTTCCCCTCATATTCCTCCCTCCTCTCCCCTCATATTCTATCCTCCTCTCCCCTCATATTCCTTCTCTCTTTCCCCTCATATTCCTCCCTTCTCTCCCCTCATTTCTATATCCTCCTCTCCCCTCATATTCCTTCCTCCTCTCCCCTCGTATTCCTTCCTCCCCTCTCTAACCTCGTATTCTTTCCTCCCCCCCTCTCCCCTCCCTCGTATTCTTTCCTCCCTCCCCTCCTCTCCCTCCCTCGTAATCTTTCCTCCCTCCTCTCCCTCATATTCTTCCTCCCCTACTCTCCCCTCCCCTCGTATTCTTACCTCCTCTCCCGTCCCCTCATATTCTCTTCCTTCTCTCCCTCGTATTCTCTTCCTTCTCTCCCCTCGTATTCTCTTCCTTCTCTCCCCTCGTATTCTCTTCCTTCTCTCCCCTCATATTCTTTCCTCCTCTCCCCTCCCCTCATATTCTCTTCCTTCTCTCCCCTCGTATTCTTACCTCCTCTCCCCTCCCCTCGTATTCTCTTCCTTCTCTCCCCTCATATTCTTTCCTCCTCTCCCCTCCCCTCGTATTCTCTTCCTTCTCTCCCTCGTATTCTTACCTCCTCTCCCCTCCCTCGTATTCTCTTCCTCCTCTCCCCTCGTATTCTCTCCTTCTCTCCCCTCGTATCTCTTCCTTCTCTCCCCTCGTATTGTTTCCTCCTCTCCCCTCATATGTTTCCTCCTCTCCCCTCGTATTGTTTCCTCCTCTCCCCTCGTATGTTTCCTCCTCTCCCCTCGTATTGTTTCCTCCTCTCCCCTCATATTTACCTCCTCTCCCCTTGTATTGTTCCTCCTCTCCCCTCGTATTGTTTCCTCCCCTCGTATTGTTTCCTCCTCTCCCCTCGTATTGTTTCCTCCTCTCCCCTCATATTGTTTCCTCCCCTCGTATTGTTTCCTCCTCTCCCCTCGTATTGTTTCCTCCTCTCCCCTCATATTATTTCCTCCTCTCCCTCATATTGTTTCATCCCCTCGTATTGTTTCCTCCCCTCGTATTGTTACCTCCTCTCCCCTCGTATTGTTTCCTCCTCTCCCCTCGTATGTTCCTCCTCTCCCTCATATTGTTTCCTCTTCTCGTATTGTCTCCTCCTCTCCCTCGTATTGTTTCCTCCTCTCCCCTCGTATTGTTTCCTCCTCTCCCCTCGTATTGTTTCCTCCCCTCCCCTCGTATTGTTTCCTTCTCTCCCCTCGTATTGTTTCCTCCTCTCCCCTCGTATTGTTTCCTCCTCTCCCCTCGTATTGTTTCCTCCTCTCCCCTCGTATTGTTTCCTCCTCTCCACTCGTATTGTTTCCTCCTCTCCCCTCATATTGTTACCTCCTCTCCCTCGTATTGTTTCCTCCTCTCCCCTCATATTGTTTCCTCCCCTCGTATTGTTACCTCCTCTCCCCTCGTATTGTTTCCTCCTCTCCCCTCGTATTGTTTCCTCCTCTCCCCTCATATTGTTACCTCCTCTCCCCTCGTATTGTTAAATCCTCTCCCCTCGTATTGTTTCCTCCCCTCGTATTGTTTCCTCCTCTCCCCTCGTATTGTTTCCTCCCCTCTTATTGTTTCCTCCCCTCGTATTGTTTCCTCCTCTCCCCTCGTATTGTTACCTCCTCTCCCTCGTATGTTTCCTCCCGTCGTATTGTTTCCTCCCTCCCCTCGTACTGTTTCCTCCTCTCCCCTCGTATTGTTTCCCCTCTCCCCTCATATTGTTACCTCTCTACCCTCGTATTGTTACCTCTTCTCCCCTCGTATTGTTACCTCCTCTCCCTCGTATTGTTACCTCCTCTCCCTCGTATTGTTTCCTCCTCTCCCCTCATATTGTTTCCTCCTCTCCCCTCGTATTGTTTCATCCCCTCATATTGTTTCCTCCTCTCCCCTCGTAATGTTACCTCCTCTCTCCTCGTATTGTTTCCTCCTTTCCCCTCGTATTGTTTCCTCCTCTCCCCTCGTATTGTTTCCTCCCCTCGTATGTTTCCTCCTCTTCCCTCGTATTGTTTCCTCCCCTCGTATTGTTTCCTCCTCTCCCCTCGTATTGTTTCCTCCCCTCCCCTCGTATTGTCTCCTCCTCTCCCCTCGTATTGTTACCTCCTCTCCCTCGTATTGTTTCCTCCTCTCCCCTCGTATTGTTTCCTCCTCTCCCCTCGTGTTGTTTCCTCCCCTCGTATTGTTTCCTCCTCTCCCCTCATATTGTTTCCTCCCCTCGTATTGTTTCCTCCTCTCCCCTCGTATTGTTTCCTCCCCTCGTATTGTTCCTCCTCTTCCCTCGTATTGTTTCCTCCCCTCCCCCTCGTATTGTTCCTCCTCTCCCCTCGAATTGTTACCTCCTCTCCCCTGGTATTGTTTCCTCCTCTCCTCTAGTATTGTTTCCTCCTCTCCCCTCGTGTTGTTTCCTCCCCTCGTATTGTTTCCTTCTCTCCCCTCGTATTGTTTCCTCCTCTCCCCTCGTATTGTTTCCTCCTCTCCCCTCGTATTGTTTCCTCCTCTCCCCTCGTTATTGTTCCTCCCCTCGTATTGTTTCCTCCCCTCGTATTGTTTCCTCCTCTCCCCTCGTATTGTTTCCTCCTCTACCCCTCGTATTGTTTTCCTCCTCTCCCCTCGTATTGTTCCTCCTCTCCCCTCATATTGTTTCCTCTTCTCGTATTGTTTCCTCCTCTCCCCTCGTATTGTTTCCTCCTCTCCCCTCGTATTGTTCCTCCCCTCGTTATTGTTCCTCCCCTCGTATTGTTTCCTCCCCTCGTATTGTTTCCTCCTCTCCCCTCGTATTGTTCCTACTCTCCCCTCGTATTGTTTCCTCCTCTCCCCTCATATTGTTTCCTCTTCTCGTATTGTTTCCTCCTCTCCCCTCGAATTTTACCTCCTCTCCCTCGTATTGTTTCCTCCTCTCCCCCTAGTATTGTTTCTCCTCTCCCCTCGTGTTGTTTCCTCCCCTCGTATTGTTTCCTTCTCTCCCCTCGTATTGTTTCCTCCTCTCCCCTCGTATTGTTTCCTCCTCTCCCCTCATATTGTTCCTCCCCTCGTATTGTTTCCTCCCCTCGTATTGTTTCCTCCTCTCCCCTCGTATTGTTTCCTCCTCTCCCCTCGTATTGTTTCCTCCTCTCCCCTCGTATTGTTTCCTCCTCTCCCCTCGTATTGTTTCCTCCTCTCCCCTCATATTGTTTCCTCCTCTCCCCTCATATTGTTTCCTCCTCTCCCCTCGTATTGTTTCCTTCTCTCCCCTCGTATTGTTTCCTCCTCTCCCCTCATATTGTTTCCTCCCCTCATATTGTTTCCTCCTCTCCACTCGTATTGTTTCCTCCCCTCGTATTGTTTCCTCCTCTCCCCTCGTATTGTTTCCTCCTCTCCCCTCATATTGTTTCCTCCTCTCCCCTCATATTGTTACCTCCTCTCCCCTCGTATTGTTTCCTCCTCTCCCCTCGTATTGTTTCCTCCTCTCCCCTCATATTGTTTCCTCCCCTCGTATTGTTTCCTCCTCTCCCCTCGTATTGTTTCCTCCTCTCCCTCGTATTGTTTCCTCCTTCCCCTCGTATTGTTTCATCCCCTCGTATTGTTTCCTCCCCTCGTATTGTTACCTCCTCTCCCCTCGTATTGTTTCCTCCTCTCCCCTCGTATTGTTTCCTCCTCTCCCCTCGTATTGTTTCCTCCTCTCCCCTCGTATTGTTTCTTCCTCTCCCCTCATATTGTTTCCTCTTCTCGTATTGTTTCCTCCTCTCCCCTCGTATTGTTTCCTCCTCTCCCCTCGTATTGTTTCCTCCTCTCCCCTCGTATTGTTTCCTCCTCTCCCCTCATATTGTTTCCTCCTCTCCCCTCCTATTGTTTCCTCCCCTCCCCTCATATTGTTTCCTCCTCTCCCCTCGTATTGTTTCCTTCTCTCCCCTCGTATTGTTTCCTCCTCTCCCCTCATATTCCTTCCTCCTTTCCCCTCATATTCCTTCCTCCTTTCCCCTCATATTCTACCTCCTCTCCCCTCATATTCCTCCCTCCTCTCCCCTCATATTCTACCCTCCTCTCCCCTCATATTCCTTCCTCCTTTCCCCTCATATTCTACCCTCCTCTCCCCTCATATTCCTCCCTCCTCTCCCCTCATATTCTTTCCTCCTCTCCCCTCATATTCCTCCCTCCTCTCCCCTCATATTCCTTCCTCCTTTCCCCTCATATTCCTTCCTCCTTTCCCCTCATATTCCTCCCTCCTCTCCCCTCATATTCTATCCTCCTCTCCCCTCATATTCCTTCCTCCTCTCCCCTCATATTCCTCCCTTCTCTCCCCTCATATTCCTTCCCTCTCTCCCCTCGTATTCCTTCCTCCCCTCCTCTAACCTCGTATTCTTTCCTCCCCCCTCTCCCCTCCCTCGTATTCTTTCCTCCCCTCCCCCTCCTCTCCCCTCCCTCGTAATCTTTCCTCCCTCCTCTCCCTCATATTCTTTCCTCCCCTACTCTCCCCTCCCCTCGTATTCTTACCTCCTCTCCCGTCCCCTCATATTCTCTTCCTTCTCTCCCCTCGTATTCTCTTCCTTCTCTCCCTCGTATTCTCTTCCTTCTCTCCCCTCGTATTCTCTTCCTTCTCTCCCCTCATATTCTTTCCTCCTCTCCCCTCCCCTCATATTCTCTTCCTTCTCTCCCCTCGGTATTCTTACCTCCTCTCCCCTCCCCTCGTATTCTCTTCCTTCTCTCCCCTCATATTCTTTCCTCCTCTCCCCTCCCCTCGTATTCTCTTCCTTCTCTCCCCTCGTATTCTTACCTCCTCTCCCCTCCCCTCGTATTCTCTTCCTCCTCTCCCCTCGTATTCTCTTCCTTCTCTCCCCTCGTATTCTCTTCTTCTCTCCCCTCGTATTGTTTCCTCCTCTCCCCTCATATTGTTTCCTCCTCTCCCCTCGTATTGTTTCCTCCTCTCCCCTCGTATTGTTTCCTCCTCTCCCCTCGTATTGTTTCCTCCTCTCCCCTCATATTGTTACCTCCTCTCCCCTTGTATTGTTTCCTCCTCTCCCCTCGTATTGTTTCCTCCCCTCGTATTGTTTCCTCCTCTCCCCTCGTATTGTTTCCTCCTCTCCCCTCATATTGTTTCCTCCCCTCGTATTGTTTCCTCCTCTCCCCTCGTATTGTTTCCTCCTCTCCCCTCATATTATTTCCTCCTCTCCCCTCATATTGTTTCATCCCCTCGTATTGTTTCCTCCCCTCGTATTGTTACCTCCTCTCCCCTCGTATTGTTTCCTCCTCTCCCCTCGTATTGTTTCCTCCTCTCCCCTCATATTGTTTCCTCTTCTCGTATTGTTTCCTCCTCTCCCCTCGTATTGTTTCCTCCTCTCCCCTCGTATTGTTTCCTCCTCTCCCCTCGTATTGTTTCCTCCCCTCCCCTCGTATTGTTTCCTTCTCTCCCTCGTATTGTTTCCTCCTCTCCCTCGTATTGTTTCCTCCTCTCCCCTCGTATTGTTCCTCCTCTCCCCTCGTATTGTTTCCTCCTCTCCACTCGTATTGTTTCCTCCTCTCCCCTCATATTGTTACCTCCTCTCCCCTCGTATTGTTTCCTCCTCTCCCCTCATATTGTTTCCTCCCCTCGTATTGTTACCTCCTCTCCCCTCGTATTGTTTCCTCCTCTCCCTCGTATTGTTTCCTCCTCTCCCCTCATATTGTTACCTCCTCTCCCCTCGTATTGTTAAATCCTCTCCCCTCGTATTGTTTCCTCCCCTCGTATTGTTTCCTCCTCTCCCCTCGTATTGTTTCCTCCCCTCTTATTGTTTCCTTCCCCTCGTATTGTTTCCTCCTCTCCCCTCGTATTGTTACCTCCTCTCCCCTCGTATTGTTTCCTCCCGTCGTATTGTTTCCTCCCCTCCCCTCGTACTGTTCCTCCTCTCCCCTCGTATTGTTTCCCCCTTCTCCCCTCATATTGTTACCTCCTCTCCCCTCGTATTGTTACCTCTTCTCCCCTCGTATTGTTACCTCCTCTCCCTCGTATTGTTACCTCCTCTCCCTCGTATTGTTTCCTCCTCTCCCCTCATATTGTTTTCCTCCTCTCCCCTCGTATTGTTTCATCCCCTCATATTGTTTCCTCCTCTCCCCTCGTAATGTTTCTCCTCTCTCCTCGTATTGTTTCCTCCTTCCCCTCGTATGTTTTCCTCCTCTCCCCTCGTATTTGTTTTTCCTCCCCTCGTATTGTTTCCTCCTCTCCCTCGTATTGTTTCCTCCCCTCGTATTGTTTCCTCCTCTCCCCTCGTATTGTTTTCCTCCCTCCCCTCGTATTGTCTCCTCCTCTCCCCTCGTATTGTTACCTCCTCTCCCCTCGTATTGTTTCCTCCTCTCCCCTCGTATTGTTTCCTCCTCTCCCTCGTGTTGTTTCCTCCCCTCGTATTGTTTCCTCCTCTCCCCTCATATTGTTTCCTCCCCTCGTATTGTTTCCTCCTCTCCCCTCCGTATTGTTTCCTCCCCTCGTATTGTTTCCTCCTCTTCCCTCGTATTGTTTCCTCCCCTTCCCCTCGTATTGTTTCCTCCTCTCCCTCGAATTGTTACCTCCTCTCCCCTGGTATTGTTTCCTCCTCTCCTCTAGTATTGTTTCCTCCTCTCCCCTCGTGTTGTTTCCTCCCCTCGTATTGTTTCCTTCTCTCCCCTCGTATTGTTTTCCTCCTCTCCCCTCGTATTGTTTCCTCCTCTCCCCTCGTATTGTTTCCTCCTCTCCCCTCGTATTGTTCCTCCCCTCGTATTGTTTCCTCCCCTCGTATGTTTCCTCCCCTCGTATGTTTCCTCCTCTCCCCTCGTATTGTTCCTCCTCTCCCCTCGTATTGTTTCCTCCTCTCCCCTCATATTGTTCCTCTTCTCGTATTGTTTCCTCTCTCCCCCTCGTATTGTTTCCTCCTCTCCCCTCGATTGTTTCCTCCTCTCCCCTCGTATTGTTTCCTCCCCTCCCCTCGTATTGTTTCCTTCTCTCCCTCGTATGTTTCCTCCTCTCCCTCGTATTGTTTCCTCCCTCTCCCCTCGTATTGTTTCCTCCTCTCCCCTCGTATTGTTTCCTCCTCTCCACTCGTATTGTTCTCCTCTCCCCTCATATTGTTACCTCTCTCCCCTCGTATTGTTTCCTCCTCTCCCTCATATTGTTCCTCCCTCGTATTGTTACCTCCTCTTCCCCTCGTATTGTTTCCTCCTCTCCCCTCGTATTGTTTCCTCCTCTCCCCTCGTATTGTTTCCTCCTCTCCCCTCATATTGTACCTCCTCTCCCCTCGTATTGTTAAATCCTCTCCCCTCGTATTTTTCCTCCCCTCGTATGTTTCCTCCTCTCCCCTCGTATTGTTTCCTCCCCTCTTATTGTTTCCTCCCCTCGTATTGTTTCCTCCTCTCCCCTCGTATTGTTACCTCCTCTCCCCTCGTATTGTTTCCTCCCGTCGTATTGTATTTCCTCCCCTCCCCTCGTAATGTTTCCCTCATCTCCCCTCGTATTGTTTCCCCTCTCCCCTCATATTGTTACCTCCTCTCCCCTCGTATTGTTACCTCTTCTCCCCTCGTATGTTACCTCCTCTCCCTCGTATGTTACCTCCTCTCCCTCGTATTGTTTCCTCCTCTCCCCCTCATATTGTTTCCTCCTCTCCCCTCGTATTGTTTCATCCCCTCATATGTTTCCTCCTCTCCCCTCGTAATGTTTCCTCCTCTCCTCCTCGTATTGTTTCCTCCTCTCCCCTCGTATTGTTTCCTCCTCTCCCCTCGTATTGTTTCCTCCCCTCGTATTGTTTCCTTCCTCTTCCCTCGTATTGTTTCCTCCCCTCGTATTGTTTCCTCCTCTCCCCTCGTATTGTTTCCTCCCCTCCCCTCGTTATTGTCTCCTCCTCTCCCCTCGTATTGTTACCTCCTCTCCCCTCGTATTGTTTCCTCCTCTCCCTCGTGTTGTTTCCTCCCCTCGTATTGTTTCCTCCTCTCCCTCATTATTGTTTCCTCCCCTCGTATTGTTTCCTCCTCTCCCCTCGTATTGTTTCCTCCCCTCGTATTGTTTCCTCCTCTTCCCTCGTATTGTTTCCTCCCCTCCCCTCGTATTGTTTTCCTCCTCTCCCCTCGAATTGTACCTCCTCTCCCCTGTGTATTGTTTCCTCCTCTCCCCTCGTGTGTTTCCTCCCCTCGTATTGTTCCTCTCTCCCCTCGTATTGTTTCCTCCTCTCCCCTCGTATTGTTTCCTCCTCTCCCCTCGTATTGTTTCCTCCTCTCCCCTCGTATTGTTCCTCCCCTCGTATTGTTTCCTCCCCTCGTATGTTTCCTCCTCTCCCCTCGTATTGTTTCCTCCTCTCCCCTCGTATTGTTCCTCCTCTCCCCTCGTATTGTTTCCTCCTCTCCCCTCGTATTGTTTCCTCCTCTCCCTCGTATTGTTTCCTCCTCTCCCCTCGTATTGTCCTCCCCTCGGTATTGTTTCCTCCCCTCGTATTGTTTCCTCCCCCTCGTATTGTTTCCTCCTCTCCCCTCGTATTGTTTCCTCCTCTCCCCTCGTATTGTTTCCTCCTCTCCCCTCGTATTGTTTCCTCCTCTCCCCTCGTATTGTTCCTCCTCTCCCCTCGTATTGTTTCCTCCTCTCCCCTCGTATTGTTTCCCTCCTCTCCCCTCGTATTGTTTCCTCCTCTCCCCTCATATTGTTTCCTCCCCTCCCTCGTATTGTTTCCTCCTCTCCCCTCGTATTGTTTCCTCCTCTCCCCTCATATTGTTTCCTCCCCTCATATTGTTTCCTCCTCTCCACTCGTATGTTTCCTCCCCCGTATTGTTTCCTCCCCTCGTATGTTTCCTCCTCTCCCCCTCGTATGTTTCCTCCTCTCCCCTCGATATTGTTTCCTCCTCTCCCTCGTATTGTTTCCTCCTCTCCCCTCATATTGTACCTCCTCTCCCCTCGTATTGTTTCCTCCTCTCCCCTCGTATTGTTCCTCTCTCCCCTCATATTGTTTCCTCCCCTCGTATTGTTTCTCCTCTCCCCCTCGTATTGTTTCCTCCTCTCCCCTCGTATTGTTTCCTCCTCTCCCTCGTATTGTTTCATCCCCTCGTATTGTTTCCTCCCCTCGTATTGTACCTCCTCTCCCCTCGTATTGTTCCTCCTCTCCCCTCGTATGTTTCCTCCTTCTCCCCTCGTATTGTTTTCCTCTTCTCGTATTGTTTCCTCCTCTCCCCTCGTATTGTTTCCTCCTCTCCCCTCGTATTGTTTCCTTCTCTCCCCTCGTATTGTTTCCTTCTCTCCCCTCGTATTGTTTCCTCCCTCTCCCCTCGTGTTGTTTCCTCCCCTCGTATTGTTCCTCCTCTCCCCTCATATTGTTTCCTCCCCTCGTATTGTTTCCTCCTCTCCCCTCGTATTGTTTCCTCCCCTCGTATTGTTTTCCTCCTCTTCCCTCGTATTGTTTCCTCCCCTGTTATTGTTTCCTCCTCTCCCCTCGAATTGTTACCTCCTCTCCCCTGGTATTGTTTCCTCCTCTCCTCTAGTATTGTTTCCTCCTCTCCCCTCGTGTGTTTCCTCCCCTCGTATTGTTTCCTTCTCTCCCCTCGTATTGTTTCCTCCTCTCCCCTCGTATTGTTTCCTCCTCTCCCCTCGTATTGTTTCCTCCTCTCCCCTCGTATTGTTCCTCCCCTCGTATGTTTCCTCCCCTCGTATTGTTTCCTCCCCTCGTATTGTTCTCCTTTCCTCCTCTCCCCTCGTATTGTTTCCTCCTCTCCCCTCGTATTGTTTCCTCCTCTCCCCTCATATTGTTTCCTCTTCTCGTATTGTTTCCTCCTCTCCCCTCGTATTGTTTCCTCCTCTCCCCTCGTATTGTTTCCTCCTCTCCCCTCGTATGTTTCCTCCCCTCCCCTCGTATTGTTTTCCTTCTCTCCCCTCGTATGTTTCCTCCTCTCCCCTCGTATTGTTTCCTCCTCTCCCCTCGTATTGTGTCCTCCTCTCCCCTCGTATTGTTTCCTCCTCTCCACTCGTAATTGTTTCCTCCTCTCCCCTCATATTGTTACCTCCTCTCCCCTCGTATTGTTTCCTCCTCTCCCCTCATATTGTTTCCTCCCCTCGTATTGTTACCTCCTCTCCCCTCGTATTGTTCCTCCTCTCCCCTCGTATTGTTTCCTCCTCTCCCTCGTATTGTTTTCCTCCTCTCCCCTCATATGTTACCCTCCTCTCCCCTCGTATTGTTAAATCCTCTCCCTCGTATGTTTCCTCCCCTCGTATTGTTTCCTCCTCTCCCCTCGTATTGTTTCCTCCCCTCTTATTGTTTCCCTCCCCTCGTATTGTTTCCTCCTCTCCCCTCGTATTGTTACCTCCTCTCCCCTCGTATTGTTTCCTCCCGTCGTATTGTTTCCTCCCCTCCCCTCGTACTGTTTCCTCCTCTCCCCTCGTATTGTTTCCCCCTCTCCCCTCATATTGTTACCTCCTCTCCCCTCGTATTGTTACCTCTTCTCCCCTCGTATGTTACCTCCTCTCCCTCGTATTGTTACCTCCTCTCCCTCGTATTGTTTCCTCCTCTCCCTCATATTGTTTCCTCCTCTCCCCTCGTATTGTTTCATCCCCTCATATTGTTTCCTCCTCTCCCCTCGTAATGTTTCCTCCTCTCTCCTCGTATTGTTTCCTCCTCTCCCCTCGTATTGTTTCCTCCTCTCCCCTCGTATTGTTTCCTCCCCCTCGTATTGTTTCCTCCTCTTCCCTCGTATTGTTTCCTCCCCTCGTATGTTTCCTCCTCTCCCCTCGTATTGTTTCCTCCCCTCCCCTCGTATTGTCTCCTCCTCTCCCCTCGTATTGTTACCTCCTCTCCCCTCGTATTGTTTCCTCCTCTCCCCTCGTGTTGTTTCCTCCCCTCGTATTGTTTCCTCCTCTCCCCTCATATTGTTTCCTCCCCTCGTATTGTTTCCTCCTCTCCCCTCGTATTGTTTCCTCCCCTCGTATGTTTGGTTTCCTCCTCTTCCCTCGTATTGTTTCCTCCCCTCCCCTCGTATTGTTTCCTCCTCTCCCCTCGAATTGTTACCTCCTCTCCCCTGGTATTGTTTCCTCCTCTCCCCTCGTGTTGTTTCCTCCCCTCGTATTGTTTCCTTCTCTCACCTCGTATTGTTTCCTCCTCTCCCCTCGTATTGTTTCCTCCTCTCCCCTGTATTGTTTCCTCCTCTCCCCTCGTATTGTTCCTCCCCTCGTATTGTTTCCTCCCCTCGTATTGTTTCCTCCCCTCGTATTGTTTCCTCCTCTCCCTCGTATTGTTTCCTCCTCTCCCCTCGTATTGTTTCCTCCTCTCCCCTCGTATTGTTTCCTCCTCTCCCCTCGTATTGTTTCCTCCTCTCCCCTCGTATTGTTTCCTCCTCTCCCCTCGTATTGTTTCCTCCTCTCCCCTCGTATTGTTTCCTCCTCTCCCCTCGTATTGTTCCTCCCCTCGTATTGTTCTTCCTCCCCTCGTATTGTTTCCTCCTCCCCTCGTATTGTTTCCTCCTCTCCCCTCGTATTGTTTCCTCCTCTCCCCTCGTATTGTTTCCTCCTCTCCCCTCGTATTGTTTCCTCCTCTCCCCTCGTATTGTTTTCCTCCTCTCCCTCGTATTGTTTCCTCCTCTCCCCTCGTATTGTTTCCTCCTCTCCCCTCGTATTGTTTCCTCCTCTCCCCTCGTATTGTTTCCTCCTCTCCCCTCGTATTGTTTCCTCCTCTCCCCTCGTATTGTTCCTCCCCTCCCTCGTATTGTTTCCTCCTCTCCCCTCGTATTGTTCCTCCTCTCCCCTCATATTGTTTCCTCCCCTCATATTGTTTCCTCCTCTCCACTCGTATGTTTCCTCCCCTCGTATTGTTTCCTCCCCTCGTATTGTTTCCTCCTCTCCCCTCGTATTGTTTCCTCCTCTCCCCTCGTATGTTTCCTCCTCTCCCCTCGTATTGTTTCCTCCTCTCCCCTCATATTGTTACCTCCTCTCCCCTCGTATTGTTTCCTCCTCTCCCCTCGTATTGTTTCCTCCTCTCCCCTCATATTGTTACCTCCTCTCCCTCGTATTGTTTCCTCCTCTCCCCTCGTATTGTTTCCTCCTCTCCCCTCGTATTGTTTCCTCCTCTCCCCTCGTATTGTTTCCTCCTCTCCCCTCGTATTGTTTCATCCCCCTCGTATTGTTTCCTCCCCTGTATTGTTACCTCCTCTCCCCTCGTATTGTTTCCTCCTCTCCCCTCGTATTGTTTCCTCCTCTCCCCTCGTATTGTTTCCTCTTCTCGTATTGTTTCCTCCTCTCCCCTCGTATTGTTTCCTCCTCTCCCCTCGTATTGTTTCCTTCTCTCCCCTCGTATTGTTTCCTTCTCTCCCCTCGTATTGTTTCCTCCTCTCCCCTCGTATTGTTACCTCCTCTCCCCTCGTATTGTTTCCTCCCCTCGTATTGTTTCCTCCTCTCCCCTCGTATTGTTTCCTCCTCTCCCCTCGTATTGTTTCCTCCTCTCCCCTCGTATTGTTTCCTCCTCTCCCCTCGTATTGTTTCCTCCTCTCCCCTCGTATTGTTTCCTCCTCTCCCCTCGTATTGTTTCCTCTCAGTACATGATCAGGAACTAGACCATAGACATAATTAAGTGATAAGGCGGTGTTTGGAGGATATATTGGCACGGTTTGCGAGCCCTCGACTTCGTCTTGAGCCTAACAAGACCCATGCAAATATATCCTCCAAACACCGCCTTATCACTTAATTATGTCTATGGTCTAGTTCCTGATCATGTACTGAGATTGAACAGACCCAACCAGAGTGACTCAGAGTGCTCATGGTGACTGGGGCTGCACACTTCCTGTTCTCTGATAATAAACACCTCTATCATGGGAAATGTGGAATGAAAATACAGCAATGCAGTGTGGGTCTGCGTGTGTTCGAGACAGAGAAAAAGAAAGACATATTTTGGCCGATTGTGTGTCTCTTTCACACACATGCACACACACCCATGGATTCACGCACACACACAAGCGCACACATACACGCTTGGGAACAGAGCAGTGCATGTTTGTCCTGTTGTTGTCTCAGGTTAAGGTGCCAATGTACTTGGACATGTAGCAATAACACCGACCTCCATCTGACGGCCCACACACACTGCAATCACAGGTTTACATAAAGGTTTTGACCTGAGAAGAATGACTGGATTGACAGAGCAGTAGGCATCAAAAGCATGTATCCAATAATACATTGCTAATAGACCTATGTAATCTGGTTATCAAAAATAAAGGCGTTACACATTATTCTGATAGCCTATATCATGATGATTGACTCCTAATCAGTCAGTATCACTGGAAATGTTCAATTATCAAATCAGTTTGACTGTACAAATCAATTTGGGGATGCTATCTCCCACCTGCAGTTCTTGAAATAATTGATGTTTATCTGAACCATTTTTCCTGTTGTTTATTAAGACATCCTCATGCCTGTTAGAAATATGCACACCTCTGAGAAATTCATTATAACATATCACAGTTAATATACATATTATGTCAATTGAAATGTTGTCACGCTGCCTTTCCTTCAATTTTTGTGAATGAGAAAATCTGTTCCATTTTACGTGAAAGGCACGTTATCGATATGCCTCTCGTGAACCACTGGGCACACACTTGTTGAATCAACGTTGTTTCCACTTCATTTCAAGGAAATTACGTAGAACCAACGTGGAAAAGACGTTGAATAGGGGTCAGTCCCTGATACCTAAACCACAATCACGTGTGGGGAGTATATCAAGCCAACATGCATACCCAAATGGAACACATACAATGAAAATTGGTAATAGTCGGCATAAAGTTTTTAAAAATCATTGAAAGTCATGCATCAAGTAGGCTGGGCTAGAATAAACAAATACAAAAACAATCCTGGATGAAAAACGTTTAAGCATCAGAACAAGACTTGGCAGGTGACCATAACAATCCCAACATGAATCTAAACCTGTATTATGTGTGCGCCAAAAACAGACAGTCCTACCTGTTAGGCTTTTCCAGCGCCGAATGCACAAGGTGCCATCGCGGAATCTGTCGGTTGAAAGGTAAAAGTTGTCCGGTCTGTTTTTATGCACTCTAACCATACCCAGGGCTGTGAGGCGCCCATTCTCCGCGCGCTCTGAGTCAGAGAGCCCAGAGACGGAGCCTCATTAATGCACAAGACTATAAATACTCACCCACTCCGATTGACTATTTGTCCCTTGAGTTATTCTAGCAAAGCAACTGGTTCACTTGTCCCTTTTGATCTCTCGAGTTGCGCACGAGACTGCATCTCGGAACGTGATGTAGGCAACTAGGCTCGATGAAAATGAGCTTAAATTGTGATTAGTAGGCTAATGGTGGTGGTGGTTCATCTACCTGGTCATTACAAGTCATGTTCAAGCAAATGTACTATTTAGGCCTATATACGTTTTCTTAATGTAATACAGTTATATGGTTGACGCTAATTAGGCTATTGGGATTGAAGAAAACAAATCATAAAATGAACAATGCCCTATGGGGGCCTAAAGTACATTCATAAACATTAGTCAAATTCCCGTGTAGAAGTCGATGGAAAATGCATGACAGCTTAGTTTACATCAGGCTGCAGGTCCAAACATCCCATTACTGACAACCGTTTTTTTTCAGGGGAAAGAGAGTGGGAGACATTTATTGCGCCCGTGACTGTTGGTGCGGGTGCCATTAAAGAGCAAATGTCCGGTGTGGCTCACTTGATAGAGCATGGCTTTTGCAAAGCCGGAGTTGTGGGTTCATTTCCCACGTGGGACCAGTACAAAAATTAGCGCACTTTCTAATCGCTATGGATAAGCGCGTCTGCTAATTATCTGAAATGTCTTAAAACACACCCCATCTGAGACGAACTCATTCAACATGTGGTTAAGAAGTCGGTTCTGCGTGAGCCATTGAGTATTATTATTTTAAATATATATAAAACGTCACTCCAGTGTGCAGATTCATTGAAATTCCCCAAAGAAATCTTCACAGGTAGTGAGAGATAATGACCAGATGAAAATGTACTGTGGGGGAGGGGGCTGGTCCAAAATAGGGGAGGGTTGTCAAACGTATTTTTGGGCTTTGGGGAGGGTTGCGTGTTTTTTGGGGGGCACAAGGGAGGGTAGTGCCTTTTTTCCCTTGTTTACATTTTCTCTTCTGCTCATATTTTCCCTATAAACAATGGCTTGGCTTAATTTTGTTATATCCTAAAAAAGTTAAGAAACATTTGTGAAGGTTTGGTATGGTATGGCTATTATTAGGCTTTGGCTACTGTAGGCTTATGATAAGAAGGCAGTGCACACCGGTGTTCAACTGACTGACAGATTAACTTGAGCTGAGGAAGACTGTTTCAGACCTAACAGAGTTACTCCTATAATCTAACAATAATGGTTATCTTTATACAAAATAGTCAGATAGAAAATTTATTAGCCAATTACCCTTGAACTTGCAACCTTTCGGTTACTAGTCTAACGCTCTAACCACTAGGCTACGCTGCCGCCCATAGCAGACTTAGTAGCCGTCTGACATATAGATATATATATATATAGTGATATAGTGATATATATATATATATCTTTAACATAGGAATATCACACAGTATACACCAGTGGCGGCTGCTGAGGGGAGAACAGCTCATTATAATGTCTGGAACAGAGTAAATGGAATGGAACCTGGAAACCATGTGTTTGATGGATTTGATACTATTCCACTCCAGCCGTTACCTACCATGAGCCTGTCCTCATCAGTTATGGTGCCACCAACCTCCTGTGGTGGACACCTAAACCTATAGGCCCTGGCATGTAATGTCCTGATACATTTAGTGATCAAATCACTGACAGCTGAACCGTGAGGTGGACAATTATTGTTTTAGGAAAGTAACCAAAAAAATAAAAACCAAAAATAGGCTAAAAAGTTTAGCATATATTACACATTGAAACACAAGGAATAGTGTTCTTATCATTTGTTATAGGCTGTTTAAGGACACGCAAATGCGTCTCATTTGACCAACATCCATCTTTTATTAATAAAGCTGGCTACACCAGGTTGGATTTGAATGTATATGGATGCCCATAACATTTCTCAAATGTCTGGTAAATTAAAATCTTCCCTGTCATGTTGTCCGGCGCCAACTTTTCCTAAAGTACACTCTGAAATGGCATATTGTCTTTATGAAGATTTTAGAATAACCACATTAAAATCTGTCGCCAACTGGATGGAAACCTAGCTCTAGACACACCGAGCCAGTGTGCTAGTCCACTGTCACTTTGATTGTGCCTCTGCACATCATGGTTACGAATAGGATTCCAACAAAAAAAGCTTGTAAGAATTGTACTTAAATTCCCCCTCATACTCATCTGGAGGTTGAGCATTTTTTGTCTCTATGTAATTGTATATGTATTTATGTAAAACAAATAGGGACCACAATGGAAATAAGTCCCAGACTTTATTGTGCAATCCCAGTCACTTAAAAAAAATGTATTTTTTTTAAACTGACAAATAAAATAAAAATCAATCAATCCAAACCGTGCAGCGGCCAATTGATTAATGGAAAGAGACATCTGTAACAAAACACCAAAACGTTTAATGACATTCAGAGATTGTCAAGCCAAGCCTTCTATACTGGGTAAGCCTACAAGGTAGGGAGTGATGTATTTTCTGTTAGTCCAGATTGACAGACGACTTATTGTGGTGTTGAAAACACAAACCATGATATTGAATATCATGTGTTAGTCCGTGGTGGTCGGCGAACCCTCAACCTTCGGGCCCAAAGTTAACATGCTTTGTTTATTGGTTTTGTGGTGCATTGGCTCAGAAAATTTGTTCCATATATTTTACACAACTATAAATATGGCATCAAAATGTTGAACATCTGATTTCCCCCTAGCTGATCATTGTCTGCAACTGGCTCTGATCGTAGTGTAATAAACATGCAGTGAGAGTGAGCTCTTCAGTGGTGGTCGGCGAACCCTCAACCTTCTGGCCCTGTGTTCGTCCGTGGTGGTCGGCGAACCCTCAACCTTCTGGCCCTGTGTTCGTCCGTGGTGGTCGGCGAACCCTCAACCTTCTGGCCCTGTGTTCGTCCGTGGTGGTCGGCGAACCCTCAACCTTCTGGCCCGTAGCCCTGCGTGGCATCGGCTGTGCCACAAAAGCATCCTGAAGAGGCAAAGTAGATATCCACACTTATAAACAAAGGGTTGCTACAGTTATTATTAGTTGTGGTTGTAAACATTATTTCTGGTTAATTCTATGAGGGGGGGAGGGTGTTCAATTTGGGTAGGAGGCCGTTGATTTTTTCATGACACCTTGAGTTGTTTATTGGGTTAGCCTAATTGTTAGAACTGACAAACAAAAGTTACCAGAACCTTCTAGAAAAATGTTCTGTTTGTGTCTGGTGTGTTCTGTTAGAAACACAAGAGAGAAGTAGCCAACCTGAAAAGCTCAAGGTCTGTTCAGGACATACAGAACAGGGTATGCAGCGTCAGTATAACTCTAGAGCAAATAGTTGATCATTTTTTGTCCGCTAATTCAAGACTAATAAAGGCCCAGTGCATCGCTTGTTTTTTTTTCTTCTAAAAAAAATAATTGAAATGTTTATTTGAATGTTTCTGCACCCGCAGCACCCCTACTTCCTGCAACCTCATGCAGTAAATGATGAATCATTTTTTCCCCCTTATTACACACCATCACTATGCATTAGAGGAAATGAGCAGGCTTCAACCCTAAATGAATGGGTATGAGAAAGATTGACAGCATCTAATTATATTTTCAGAGGCCTTTTGTCCTGATGATGAATTATGCTGCACACCAGTGGTCTATGAGTGGGAGGTGAGATGAGAAAGACAGGAGCCAAGGAAAGAGAAAAGAGAATTGGAAAAGGCATTTTAGAGTCTAGAGCCAGATCCACACTTGATACATGTACTGTAGACTATCAGCCCCCAAAGCAGCGAGAGAGAGATGCAGAGAGAAATCTCTCAATCTTCTCCAACATGGTTTTCAAATCAAATCAAATTTGATTGGTCACATACACATATTTAGCAGATGTTATTGTGGGTGTAGCGAAATGCTTGTGTTCCTAGCTCCAACAGTGCAGTAATATCTAACAATTCACAACAATACACACACAAGTAAAATAATTGAATTAAGAAATATATAAATATATTAGGATGAACAATGTCAGAGTGGCAATGACTAAAATACGGTAGAATGGGACACAGTATATACATATAAAATGAGTAAAGTAGTATGTAAACATTTAAAGTGACCAGTGATTCCATGTCTATGTCTATAGGGCAGCAGCCTTCAAGGTGCAGGGTTGAGTAACCGGGTGGTAGCCAGCTAGTGATGGCTATTTAACAGTCTGAAGGCCTTGAGATAGAAGCTATTTTTCAGTCTCTCGGTCCCGGCTTTGATGCACCTGTACTGACCTCGCCTTCTGGATGATAGCGTGGATAGGGTGGTGCACCCTCTGCTTTATAGAATCTCTGCAGAACTGTGGACTATCAAAGCTGCTCAGTGTCAGCTAGCATTAGAGCAGACTGGCAGGAGACTATGTGGGAATGAAAGGCTCAATCAACAGTAAGTCGGAGCCGAGGGAAAACAACTTCATCATGTCACCAAGGCCAGCATCTATCCTGACTCCCTTCCAGCTGGGAGACTACTATCACGTCCTTGAAATGGTGAGATTGTGACCCCCCCCCCCCTTATCTATACGCCCTGTTCCTCCCCCAGGAAAAATCTGCAGTGTAGTTTGTAATGTTTACTATTTCCTGATACATTTAGTGATCAAATCGCTGACAGCTGAACCGGGAGGCAGACAATTATTGTTTTAGTTAAGTAGTATATGTATTTATGTTCCTCCCCCCTCCCCCTCAGCAGTGTAGTTAGTAAACATTACAAGAGGGGGGGGGGGGAATCACACGGTCTACTGTACTGACATTGACCGGCAGACACATAAAATGGGATGAGGGAGAGAAAGAAAAACAGCGAGAGAAAAAAAAAAAGTGAGAAAAGAGAAATGACAGAGAGAGAAGAAAAGAGAGCTGGGGGCAGCTTTCCTACTGAATGGGTGATGCACAGACCATGAGCTGACCCAGTGTTTGACAGCTGACCCCGTGTTTGACAGCTGACCCCGTGTTTGACAGCTGACCCCGTGTTTGACAGCTGACCCCGTGTTTGACAGCTGACCCCGTGTTTGACAGCTGACCCCGTGTTTGACAGCTGACCCCGTGTTTGACAGCTGACCCCGTGTTTGACAGCTGACCCCGTGTTTGACAGCTGACCCCGTGTTTGACAGCTGACCCCGTGTTTGACAGCTGACCCCGTGTTTGACAGCTGACCCCGTGTTTGACAGCTGTTGAGTCTGGCTGTTATTTGCCAGCTGCATCCCTGTCAGCATAATGCAGGTTTGAACAACATCAATGGCCGTGAACGCTCAGGGGACCATCATAAACAACAATATAATCGACTAAGAAGAGCATGGTTATCAGTGGAGATGTTAAAGTTATGGGGGTACATAAAACACTGCTGCCATCTTATGGCTGAATAGGTGAATTGCAAACTGTTTCACTATTGATTTGATAACAGAGGTGCACACCTACAGTACCAGTCAAAAGTTTGGACACAGCTACTCATTCCAGGGTTCTTAATTTGTACTATTTTCTACATTGTAGAATAATAGTGAAGACATCAAAACTATGAAATAACACATATGGAATCATGTAGTAAACAAAAAAAGTGTTAAAACAAAATATTTAATATTTGAGATTCTTCAAAAAGTAGCCACCTTTCGCCTTGATGACAGCTTTGCACACTCTTGGCATTCTCTCAACCAGCTTCATGAGGTAGTCACCTGGAATGCATTTCAATTAACAGGTGTGCTTTGTTAAAAGTTAATTTGTGGAATTAATTTCCTTCTTAATGCGTTTGAGCCAATCAGTTGTGTTGTGACAAGGTAGGGGTGCTATAGAGAAGATAGTACCATTTGGTAAAAGACCAACTCCATATTATGGCAAGAACAGCTCAAATAAGCAAAGAGAAACGACAGTCCATCATTACTTTAAGACATGAAGATCACTCAATACAGAACATTAAGAACTTTTCAAGTTTCTTCAAGTGCAGTCGCAGAAACCCTCAAGCGCTGATGAAGAAACTGTCTCATGAGGACCGCCACAGGAAAGGAAGACCCAGAGTTACCTCTGCTGCAGAGGATAAGTTCATTGGGGCTACCAGCCTCAGAAAATGCAGCCCAAATAAATGCTTCAGAGTTCAAATAACAGCCACATCTCAACATCAACTGTTCAGAGGAGACTGTGTGAATCAGGCCTTCATGGTCGAATTGCTGCAAAGAAACCACTACTAAAGGACACCAATAATAAGAAGAGACTTGCTTGGGCCAAGAAACACGAGTAATGGACATTAGACCAGTGGTAATATGTCCTTTGAGATTTTTGGTTCAAACCGCTGTCTTTGTGAGCGGAGGTGAAAGGATGATCTCCGCATGTGTGTTTCCCACCGTGAAGCATGGAGGACGAGGTTTGATGGTGTGGGGGTGCTTTGCTGGTGACACTGTCAGTGATTTATTTAGAATTCAAGGCACACTTAACCAGCATGACTACCACAGCATTCTGCAGAGATACGCCATCCCATCTGGTTTGTGTTTAGTGGGACTATCATTTTTCTTTACAGCAGGACAATGACCCAACACACCTCCAGGCTGTGTAAGGGCTATTTGACCAAGGAGAGTGACGGAGTGCTGCATCAGATGACCTGGCCGCCACAATCCCCCGACCTCAACTCAATTGAGATGGTTTGGGATGAGTTGGACCGCAGAGTGATGGAAAAGCAGCCAACAAGTGCTCAGCATGTGGGAACTCCTTCAAGACTGTTGGAAAAGCATTCCGGGTGAAGCTGGTTGAGACAATGCGTGTGCAAAGCTGTCAAAGCAAAGGGTGGCTACTTTGAAGAATCTAAAATAATAAAATATATCTTGATGTGTTTAACACTTATTGGTTACTACATGATTCCATGTGTCATTTCATAGTTTTGATGTCTTCACTATTATTCTACAATGTAGAAAATAGTAAAAATAAAGAAGCCATTGAATGAGTAGGTGTGTCCAAACTTTTGACTGGTACTGTATGTCATTGTTTATTGTTAATTTATGTAAAATTCCTGCATAAAATAAACAGTAATACAACAATATAAATCCTAAATATTGACTTTATTGATGAAGTAAGTCTCTCAGTTTATGATCTTGCCTTTTACATTTCACATCAGTCTTTCAGCCAAATGAGGTAGGAAATAAGGATCCAGAACAATCTCTTCCAAGTAAGTTAGTTGTCATAGATAACTGAGGTCAATCAGAACAGTAACTGAAAACTTGAGTCCGCTAAGACGTGTTTCGATGTGGGTCTTGGTTTTCTGGTGCAGTACTCAGACTAGAGGCGTTATAGGGCTGGACCAGAACTCCAACACAGGCTTCATGTTATGGATGTAAAGTGACTCACTTTCCCTCATGTGCGGCCCATTCACTGTACCCCCCCTGATAGTGCCGAGCCCTAGGAGAGAGAAGGGGAGGAGAGAGGGGGAGATCTTTCAGGTGTCTTCCAGTATGTGTATATGAGAATACTGTATGTCCACACTAATGTACCCTAATAAGGTATGCCAGGTGAGTTAGTGTGTTATACCTGTTGAAGCCCAGTTGTCGGGCGATGGCTAGAGCTTCGGCGCTCCTCCGGCCCTTCTGGCAGTGGAACACAAGGTTGTCATCATCTTTCCCAGGAGCCTTCACCTCGAACTGCAGCTGGAAGTGCTCTGGTGACAGCTTTAGAGATTCCTCCAGCTGGCTCACTGACAGACCCACACATACACGCTGAACATTAGTAGAGATTGCGCGCATGCACAGATACAGTACACATAAAAACACACACCTTTGATAGGTTAATATACACCATGATTTGTGTAGTCTACTCACATGGGATGTTTACAGAGTCCGGGATGCGTCCAGCCATGAACTCATCTGGGTTGCGGACATCAAACAGCTGGACGTTGTGAGTGGACAACATGTTCTTCAGCTGCTTGTAGCTCACCACCGAATCTGAGACACACACACACACACACACACACACACACACACACACACACACTATAACTATAATGGGTTTACTGCTATTCCATAATCATATCCCCTGTCCCATCAATATACATTGTTGTCTGTTGTTAAAACCTTGATAAACCTGGACTCACCATCCATTGCTTGAAAGAAAGACTCGTAAACCAGGAACAATTTCAGCCAAAAGGATCCTACTGGTGGTGAATTCAGTGAAACTAAACTGTTCAGGACAGAGGTTTACTAATAGAGGCAGGCTGTGTTACAAAGGTTGACTATAGTGCTGGACCCCCAAACACAGTCTATAGTTGAAAAGTATGAATAAGCTAATGAATGAATCACTTGAACCAGGCCCAACCACAAACTGCATGGCAGCAGATCCATTCACACACACACACTTTACTGGAAAGTGCTGATGACCTTTTTTTCAGTTAGTCCTAACATCTGGGCTAACCAACCAATCCACTCATCAGCCATTCTAATTATGTTTTGCTAGAGAGCAAGAGCATGTTATGGAACCAGTCACCAATATGTCTACAGCAGAAATGCTGCAATTAAATAGCCTTTAACTAGTTTCCTTAAAGGGGAAATCTGCCGTTCAAATGATCACAAAGCAGATACCCCGCCACTGTATTGGTAAAAAGCTGAGCGATGTGGCTGGATAAATGTTTCCACTCTCAAATTCATAGACAGAGTTATGGATGCTAGTACTGACTAACCATGAGATCAAAATTATAATTGTAAACGAACTCTGTTAAAACCACATTACAAACAATGGAGTAAAACAAGCTTATATTTTGGGTTCTGATGGGGCATGACAGTTGTATGGGGTATGAGTAAGTTCATGAGGCATTTATAAGTTATATTCTTCAACAATCAATGGGTAGTGCTTAAATGTGTAAATCTGGAGGTGAGCATGAGAGGGGTATTTTCATTCTCCTTGGGAGCTCTGGTGGCAAAGGAACCCAAAACAATCCCTTCAGAATAACGCAATGCATGTCACCGCATTTGTGTAGTGGCATAGAGCACTGAGCAGTAGAGTAGTGGCATAGAGCACTGAGCAGTAGAGTAGTGGCATAGAGCACTGAGCAGTAGAGTAGAGGCATAGAGCACTGAGCAGTAGAGTAGAGGCATAGAGCACTGAGCAGTAGAGTAGAGGCATAGAGCACTGAGCAGTAGAGTAGAGGCATAGAGCACTGAGCAGTAGAGTAGAGGCATAGAGCACTGAGCAGTAGAGTAGTGGCATAGAGCACTGAGCAGTAGAGTAGAGGCATAGAGCACTGAGCAGTAGAGTAGAGGCATAGAGCACTGAGCAGTAGAGTAGAGGCATAGAGCACTGAGCAGTAGAGTAGAGGCATAGAGCACTGAGCAGTAGAGTAGAGGCATAGAGCACTGAGCAGTAGAGTAGAGGCATAGAGCACTGAGCAGTAGAGTAGAGGCATAGAGCACTGAGCAGTAGAGTAGAGGCATAGAGCACTGAGCAGTAGAGTAGAGGCATAGAGCACTGAGCAGTAGAGTAGAGGCATAGAGCACTGAGTAGAGGCATAGTGCACTGAGTAGAGGCATAGAGCACTGAGTAGAGTAGAGCACTGAGTAGAGGCATAGAGCACTGAGTAGAGGCATAGAGCACTGAGTAGAGGCATAGAGCACTGAGTAGAGGCATAGAGCACTGAGTAGAGGCATAGAGCACTGAGTAGAGGCATAGAGCACTGAGCAGTAGAGTAGAGGCATAGAGCACTGAGCAGTAGAGTAGAGGCATAGAGCACTGAGCAGTAGAGTAGAGGCATAGAGCACTGAGCAGTAGAGTAGAGGCATAGAGCACTGAGCAGTAGAGTAGAGGCATAGAGCACTGAGCAGTAGAGTAGAGGCATAGAGCACTGAGCAGTAGAGTAGAGGCATAGAGCACTGAGCAGTAGAGTAGAGGCATAGAGCACTGAGCAGTAGAGTAGAGGCATAGAGCACTGAGCAGTAGAGTAGAGGCATAGAGCACTGAGCAGTAGAGTAGAGGCATAGAGCACTGAGTAGAGGCATAGAGCACTGAGCAGTAGAGTAGAGGCATAGAGCACTGAGCAGTAGAGTAGAGGCATAGAGCACTGAGCAGTAGAGTAGAGGCATAGAGCACTGAGCAGTAGAGTAGAGGCATAGAGCACTGAGCAGTAGAGTAGTGGCATAGAGCACTGAGCAGTAGAGTAGAGGCATAGAGCACTGAGCAGTAGAGTAGAGGCATAGAGCACTGAGCAGTAGAGTAGAGGCATAGAGCACTGAGCAGAGGCATAGAGCACTGAGCAGAGGCATAGAGCACTGAGCAGAGGCATAGAGCACTGAGCAGAGGCATAGAGCACTGAGTAGAGGCATAGAGCACTGAGTAGAGGCATAGAGCACTGAGTAGAGGCATAGAGCACTGAGTAGAGGCATAGAGCACTAGAGTAGAGGCATAGAGCACTAGAGTAGAGGCATAGAGCACTAGAGTAGAGGCATAGAGCACTAGAGTAGAGGCATAGAGCACTAGAGTAGAGGCATAGAGCACTAGAGTAGAGGCATAGAGCAGTAGAGTAGAGGCATAGAGCAGTAGAGTAGAGGCATAGAGCAGTAGAGTAGAGGCATAGAGCAGTAGAGTAGAGGCATAGAGCAGTAGAGTAGAGGCGTAGAGCAGTAGAGTAGAGGCATAGAGCAGTAGAGTAGAGGCGTAGAGCAGTAGAGTAGAGGCATAGAGCAGTAGAGTAGAGGCATAGAGCAGTAGAGTAGAGGCATAGAGCAGTAGAGTAGAGGCATAGAGCAGTAGAGTAGAGGCATAGAGCAGTAGAGTAGAGGCATAGAGCAGTAGAGTAGAGGCATAGAGCAGTAGAGTAGAGGCATAGAGCAGTAGAGTAGAGGCATAGAGCAGTAGAGTAGAGGCATAGAGCAGTAGAGTAGAGGCATAGAGCAGTAGAGTAGAGGCATAGAGCAGTAGAGTAGAGGCATAGAGCAGTAGAGTAGAGGCATAGAGCAGTAGAGTAGAGGCATAGAGCACTGAGCAGTAGAGTAGAGGCATAGAGCACTGAGCAGTAGAGTAGAGGCATAGAGCACTGAGCAGTAGAGTAGAGGCATAGAGCACTGAGCAGTAGAGTAGAGGCATAGAGCACTGAGCAGTAGAGTAGAGGCATAGAGCACTGAGCAGTAGAGTAGTGGCATAGAGCACTGAGCAGTAGAGTAGAGGCATAGAGCACTGAGCAGTAGAGTAGAGGCATAGAGCACTGAGCAGTAGAGTAGAGGCATAGAGCACTGAGCAGTAGAGTAGAGGCATAGAGCACTGAGCAGTAGAGTAGAGGCATAGAGCACTGAGCAGTAGAGTAGAGGCATAGAGCACTGAGCAGTAGGAGAGTAGAGGCATAGAGCACTGAGCAGTAGAGTGGCATAGAGCACTGAGCAGTAGAGTAGTGGCATAGAGCACTGAGCAGTAGAGTAGTGGCATAGAGCACTGAGCAGTAGAGTAGTGGCATAGAGCACTGAGCAGTAGAGTAGAGGCATAGAGCACTGAGCAGTAGAGTAGTGGCATAGAGCACTGAGCAGTAGAGTAGAGGCATAGAGCACTGAGCAGTAGAGTAGTGGCATAGAGCACTGAGCAGTAGAGTAGAGGCATAGAGCACTGAGCAGTAGAGTAGTGGCATAGAGCACTGAGCAGTAGAGTAGAGGCATAGAGCACTGAGCAGTAGAGTAGTGGCATAGAGCACTGAGCAGTAGAGTAGTGGCATAGAGCACTGAGCAGTAGAGTAGTGGCATAGAGCACTGAGCAGTAGAGTAGTGGCATAGAGCACTGAGCAGTAGAGTAGTGGCATAGAGCACTGAGCAGTAGAGTAGAGGCATAGAGCACTGAGCAGTAGAGTAGTGGCATAGAGCACTGAGCAGTAGAGTAGAGGCATAGAGCACTGAGCAGTAGAGTAGTGGCATAGAGCACTGAGCAGTAGAGTAGAGGCATAGAGCACTGAGCAGTAGAGTAGTGGCATAGAGCACTGAGCAGTAGAGTAGTGGCATAGAGCACTGAGCAGTAGAGTAGAGGCATAGAGCACTGAGCAGTAGAGTAGTGGCATAGAGCACTGAGCAGTAGAGTAGAGGCATAGAGCACTGAGCAGTAGAGTAGTGGCATAGAGCACTGAGCAGTAGAGTAGAGGCATAGAGCACTGAGCAGTAGAGTAGTGGCATAGAGCACTGAGCAGTAGAGTAGTGGCATAGAGCACTGAGCAGTAGAGTAGTGGCATAGAGCACTGAGCAGTAGAGTAGAGGCATAGAGCAGTAGAGTAGTGGCATAGAGCACTGAGCAGTAGAGTAGAGGCATAGAGCACTGAGCAGTAGAGTAGTGGCATAGAGCACTGAGCAGTAGAGTAGAGGCATAGAGCAGTAGAGTAGAGGCATAGAGCACTGAGCAGTAGAGTAGAGGCATAGAGCACTGAGCAGTAGAGTAGAGGCATAGAGCACTGAGCAGTAGAGTAGTGGCATAGAGCACTGAGCAGTAGAGTAGAGGCATAGAGCACTGAGCAGTAGAGTAGAGGCATAGAGCACTGAGCAGTAGAGTAGAGGCATAGAGCACTGAGCAGTAGAGTAGAGGCATAGAGCACTGAGCAGTAGAGTAGAGGCATAGAGCACTGAGCAGTAGAGTAGTGGCATAGAGCACTGAGCAGTAGAGTAGTGGCATAGAGCACTGAGCAGTAGAGTAGAGGCATAGAGCAGTAGAGTAGAGGCATAGAGCACTGAGCAGTAGAGTAGAGGCATAGAGCACTGAGCAGTAGAGTAGAGGCATAGAGCACTGAGCAGTAGAGTAGAGGCATAGAGCACTGAGCAGTAGAGTAGAGGCATAGAGCACTGAGCAGTAGAGTAGAGGCATAGAGCACTGAGCAGTAGAGTAGAGGCATAGAGCACTGAGCAGTAGAGTAGAGGCATAGAGCACTGAGCAGTAGAGTAGAGGCATAGAGCACTGAGCAGTAGAGTAGTGGCATAGAGCACTGAGCAGTAGAGTAGTGGCATAGAGCACTGAGCAGTAGAGTAGAGGCATAGAGCACTGAGCAGTAGAGTAGTGGCATAGAGCACTGAGCAGTAGAGTAGAGGCATAGAGCACTGAGCAGTAGAGTAGTGGCATAGAGCACTGAGCAGTAGAGTAGAGGCATAGAGCACTGAGCAGTAGAGTAGTGGCATAGAGCACTGAGCAGTAGAGTAGTGGCATAGAGCACTGAGCAGTAGAGTAGAGGCATAGAGCACTGAGCAGTAGAGTAGTGGCATAGAGCACTGAGCAGTAGAGTAGTGGCATAGAGCACTGAGCAGTAGAGTAGTGGCATAGAGCACTGAGCAGTAGAGTAGAGGCATAGAGCAGTAGAGTAGTGGCATAGAGCACTGAGCAGTAGAGTAGAGGCATAGAGCACTGAGCAGTAGAGTAGTGGCATAGAGCACTGAGCAGTAGAGTAGAGGCATAGAGCAGTAGAGTAGAGGCATAGAGCACTGATCAGTAGAGTAGAGGCATAGAGCACTGAGCAGTAGAGTAGAGGCATAGAGCACTGAGCAGTAGAGTAGAGGCATAGAGCACTGAGTAGAGGCATAGAGCACTGAGCAGTAGAGTAGAGGCATAGAGCACTGAGTAGAGGCATAGAGCACTGAGCAGTAGAGTAGAGGCATAGAGCACTGAGCAGTAGAGTAGAGGCATAGAGCACTGAGCAGTAGAGTAGAGGCATAGAGCACTGAGCAGTAGAGTAGAGGCATAGAGCACTGAGCAGTAGAGTAGAGGCATAGAGCACTGAGCAGTAGAGTAGAGGCATAGAGCACTGAGCAGTAGAGTAGTGGCATAGAGCACTGAGCAGTAGAGTAGTGGCATAGAGCACTGAGCAGTAGAGTAGTGGCATAGAGCACTGAGCAGTAGAGTAGTGGCATAGAGCACTGAGCAGTAGAGTAGTGGCATAGAGCACTGAGCAGTAGAGTAGTGGCATAGAGCACTGAGCAGTAGAGTAGTGGCATAGAGCACTGAGCAGTAGAGTAGTGGCATAGAGCACTGAGCAGTAGAGTAGTGGCATAGAGCACTGAGCAGTAGAGTAGTGGCATAGAGCACTGAGCAGTAGAGTAGTGGCATAGAGCACTGAGCAGTAGAGTAGTGGCATAGAGCACTGAGCAGTAGAGTAGAGGCATAGAGCACTGAGCAGTAGAGTAGAGGCATAGAGCACTGAGCAGTAGAGTAGAGGCATAGAGCACTGAGCAGTAGAGTAGAGGCATAGAGCACTGAGCAGTAGAGTAGTGGCATAGAGCACTGAGCAGTAGAGTAGTGGCATAGAGCACTGAGCAGTAGAGTAGAGGCATAGAGCACTGAGCAGTAGAGTAGTGGCATAGAGCACCGAGCAGTAGAGTAGAGGCATAGAGCACTGAGCAGTAGAGTAGTGGCATAGAGCACTGAGCAGTAGAGTAGAGGCATAGAGCACTGAGCAGTAGAGTAGTGGCATAGAGCACTGAGCAGTAGAGTAGTGGCATAGAGCACTGAGCAGTAGAGTAGTGGCATAGAGCACTGAGCAGTAGAGTAGAGGCATAGAGCAGTAGAGTAGTGGCATAGAGCACTGAGCAGTAGAGTAGAGGCATAGAGCACTGAGCAGTAGAGTAGTGGCATAGAGCACTGAGCAGTAGAGTAGGCATAGAGCAGTAGAGTAGAGGCATAGAGCACTGAGCAGTAGAGTAGAGGCATAGAGCACTGAGCAGTAGAGTAGAGGCATAGAGCACTGAGCAGTAGAGTAGTGGCATAGAGCACTGAGCAGTAGAGTAGAGGCATAGAGCACTGAGCAGTAGAGTAGAGGCATAGAGCACTGAGCAGTAGAGTAGTGGCATAGAGCACTGAGCAGTAGAGTAGAGGCATAGAGCAGTAGAGTAGAGGCATAGAGCACTGAGCAGTAGAGTAGAGGCATAGAGCACTGAGCAGTAGAGTAGTGGCATAGAGCACTGAGCAGTAGAGTAGTGGCATAGAGCACTGAGCAGTAGAGTAGAGGCATAGAGCACTGAGCAGTAGAGTAGAGGCATAGAGCACTGAGCAGTAGAGTAGAGGCATAGAGCACTGAGCAGTAGAGTAGAGGCATAGAGCACTGAGCAGTAGAGTAGAGGCATAGAGCACTGAGCAGTAGAGTAGAGGCATAGAGCACTGAGCAGTAGAGTAGAGGCATAGAGCACTGAGCAGTAGAGTAGTGGCATAGAGCACTGAGCAGTAGAGTAGTGGCATAGAGCACTGAGCAGTAGAGTAGAGGCATAGAGCAGTAGAGTAGAGGCATAGAGCAGTAGAGTAGAGGCATAGAGCACTGAGCAGTAGAGTAGAGGCATAGAGCACTGAGCAGTAGAGTAGAGGCATAGAGCACTGAGCAGTAGAGTAGAGGCATAGAGCACTGAGCAGTAGAGTAGAGGCATAGAGCACTGAGCAGTAGAGTAGAGGCATAGAGCACTGAGCAGTAGAGTAGAGGCATAGAGCACTGAGCAGTAGAGTAGTGGCATAGAGCACTGAGCAGTAGAGTAGTGGCATAGAGCACTGAGCAGTAGAGTAGTGGCATAGAGCACTGAGCAGTAGAGTAGTGGCATAGAGCACTGAGCAGTAGAGTAGTGGCATAGAGCACTGAGCAGTAGAGTAGTGGCATAGAGCACTGAGCAGTAGAGTAGAGGCATAGAGCACTGAGCAGTAGAGTGGAGGCATAGAGCACTGAGCAGTAGAGTAGAGGCATAGAGCACTGAGCAGTAGAGTAGTGGCATAGAGCACTGAGCAGTAGAGTAGAGGCATAGAGCAGTAGAGTAGAGGCATAGAGCACTGAGCAGTAGAGTAGAGGCATAGAGCACTGAGCAGTAGAGTAGAGGCATAGAGCACTGAGCAGTAGAGTAGTGGCCTAGAGCACTGAGCAGTAGAGTAGTGGCATAGAGCACTGAGCAGTAGAGTAGAGGCATAGAGCACTGAGCAGTAGAGTGGAGGCATAGAGCACTGAGCAGTAGAGTAGAGGCATAGAGCACTGAGCAGTAGAGTAGAGGCATAGAGCACTGAGCAGTAGAGTAGAGGCATAGAGCACTGAGCAGTAGAGTAGAGGCATAGAGCACTGAGCAGTAGAGTAGTGGCATAGAGCACTGAGCAGTAGAGTAGAGGCACTTATAAATTCCACACATGGAACATTTTTAGCATCCTAGGGTCCAAATTTTTGGGGATTTAATTCTAATTATCTTCTGTGACAAATTTTTACTAGATCCCTGCCTGAACCCTACCCATGCCTGCTACGTTAAGAACCTACCCAGACACGATTGCTTCTGCCCGAAACTAGAAATAACTTCCTCTGTTAGTACACCTAAATCCATTAGCCGCTTTTCTCTGTTTCACCCGCATCCTGCGCGCTGTTCGCTCTGCATGTGTTCTGCTCGTGGCTGCTCTGAGTGAGTATAGCAGCAACTCCGCTTGGGCTCAATGACCAGACATGAGAGCACAGAACAAGGCTGCGAGCTGCTTTTCGTCACTCAAACATTTGTGAAATAATCTCTCCGGTTTTATATTTGATGAGGTTGAAGCCCTTTTGACACCTACGTGTTAAACCAGGTTCAACCCACACACCGCCCATTCCACCTAGTTAGAGAGAGGGGAATCTTGGGAGTTGTTGGAATTGGGAACATCAGGACTGATCATGGCATTCAAAGCTAGATAACTAGACTCAGACATTGTTTAATTTTTTTTTTTAAGTGACTGTGTCTACAATAGACGAGTAAAAACAACAAAACCACTGTATTACATGGGTAAAAATAGTCCTTTAACCTGTATATGTAGGGGCGCAACTTTCACATGGGACGGGGGGACATGTCCCACATTCTGAAATGTACAGATTAAAAAGTCTTCCCTTTGATCAGCAGGAGCCATTTGCTTTCCAACCTGTGTTTTCCTGTGATTGTATTTGAAATTTTGCAAAATGCCTGTTTTGGCTGTATGCTGTTCACTGAAAGATTTGCAGCAAGTTCCACACTGTAGGCTATGCCTTGTGATTGGGCTACACACAATCAACCGCTAGGATCCTCTGTGGCGAAGTTATAAGCCTACTCCTGGTGTAGTATTCTGAATTGTTTCATTGATTTCTGAACAGACTGCAGTAATTCTATAACTTTGTCAAATTTATTTCAATGCATCATCCATTTCGTATGATGTTACGAATTACAATTATGCCATCTCTCACCACAATTGGCAAACAATTGGCCAGTCAGCCAATCAGTGTTGTTCTCAAACATAAAATAAAAATGTTATTTGTCACATGTTCCAAATAGAACGGTGTAGACCTTACAGTGAAATGCTTATTTACAAGCCCTTAACCAACCATGCAGTTTTAAGATTGAAAAAAAAGTCTAGACTTGGTGCTCCGGTACCGCTTGCCGTGCAATAGCAGAAAGAAAAGTCTATGACTAGGGTGGCGGGAGTCCTTGGCAATTTTTGGGGCATTCCTCTTACACCACCTGGTATAGAGGTCCTAGATGGCAGGAAGCTTGGCCCCAGTGATGTACTGGGACACACGCACTACCCTCTGTAGTGCCTTGCGGTCGGAGGCCGAGCAGTTGCCATACCAGGTGGTGATGCAACCAATCAGGATGCTCTTGATGGTGCAGCTGTAGAAGCTTTTGAGGATCTGAGGGCCATGCCAAATCTTTTCATTCTCCTGTTGGGGAATAGGCATTGTCATGCGCATTTCACGACTGTCTTGGTGTGTTTGGACCTGCTTCACTACAGCCCCTTCAATGAGAATGGGGGCTTGCTCAGACCTTTTTCTGTAGTCCACAATCATCTCCTTTGTCTTGATCACATTGAGGGAGAGTTTGTTATCCTGGTACCACTCTGCCAGGTATCTGACCTCATCCCTATAGGCTGCCTCATCATTGTCAGTGATCAGGCCTACCACTGTTGTGTCATCAGCAAACTTAATGATGGTTTGGAGTCATGCTTGACCATGCAGTCATGGGTGAACAGGGGGCACAGGAGGGGACTGAGCACACACCCCTGGGGAGTCCGTGTTGAGGATCAGTGTGGCGGATGTGTTGTTACCTACCCTCACCACCTGGGGGCGGCCTGTCAGGAAGTCCAGGATCCAGTTGCACAGCGAGGTGTTTAGTCCCAGGGTCCTTAGCTTAGTGATGAGCTTTGAGGGCACTATGGTGTTGGACGCTGAGCTGTAGTCAATGAATAGCATTCTCACATAGGTGTTATTTTGTCCAGGTGAGAAAGGGCAGTGTGGAGTGCAATAGAGATTTCATCATCTGTGGATCTGTTAGGGAAGTATGCAAATTGGAGAGGGTCTAGGGTTTCTGGAATAATGGTGCTGATGTGAGCCATAGCCAGCCTTTCAAAGCACTTCATGGTTACCTTGGCAGGTAACCTTGGTGTTCTTGGGCACAGGGACTATGGTGGTCTGATTGAAACATGTTGGTATTAAAGACTCATCTAGAAGAAAAAGAAACGCACACCTATTTAGGTGAGGTGCTGGCTAGCGGAGTAGAAAACTTGAAAATAAAAGAGCTGCACACTCTAGGAGCTCAGATGCAAAAATGTAATTAAACAGCCAAGCCGTCATCAGGGTATAATCACAAACACTGCGGAATTACTCGTTTATATAGTGTCAAAAGACACAGGTGTCTGTAATCATGGCCAAGAGTGGCCTAATATTATTGGTTACTTCTCAATTATTAAAATGGCATACAAAGAACAGCATACAAACAACAAATGGATAGCATACAATCATATATTCATTTTAGACTACACAAGCTTACAAACAATTACAATGGCAAGTAACAATAATCACAAGAAAGGATTCAGACTCAGTTGAAAAGAATGGCTTCAGACAGGTTGAAAATGTCAGTAAAGACACTTGCCAGTTGGTCAGTGCATGCTCAGAGTACAAATAATCCGTCTGGCCCTGTGAATGTTGACCTGTTTAAAAGATCTTACCCACATCGGCTACAGAGAGCGTGATCACACAGTCACCCGGAACAGCCGATGCTCTCATGCATGATTCAGTGTTGCTTTCCTCGAAGCGAGCATATTAGTTATTTAGCTCTTCTGGTAGGCTTGTGTCACTGGGCAGCTGTGTTTCCCTTTGTAGTCCGTAATAGTTTGCAAGCCCTGCCACAACCGACGAACACTCGAGCTGGTGTAGTATGATTCAATCTCAGTCCTGTATTGACGCTTTGGCTCTTTGATGGTTTTGTCAGAGGGCATAACAGAATTAGCATCTGTGTCCTCTGACCACTTCCTTATTGAGCGAGCCACTGGTACTTCCCACTTTAGTTTTTGCTTGTAAGCAGGAATCAGGAGGATATCATTATGGTCAGATTTGACAAATGGAGGGCAAGGGAGAGCTTTGTATGTGTCTCTGAGTAAAGGTGGTGTAACAGTATAACTTTAGACCGTCCCCTCGCCCATACCCATGCTCGAACCAGGGACCCTCTGCACACATCAACAACAGTCACCCACGAAGCATCGTTACCCATCGCTCCACAAAAGCCGCGGCCCTTGCAGAGCAAGGGGAACTACTACTTCAAGGTCTCAGAGCAAGTGACGTCACCGATTGAAAGGCTATTTAGCGCGCACCGCTAACTAAGCTAGCCGTTTCACATCCGTTACAGTGGCCAAGAGTTTTTTCCCTCTGGTTGCACATTTAACATGCTGGTAGAAATTAAGTAAAACAAATTGAAGTTTCCCTGCAATATTGTCCGGCTACTAGGAGCATCGCCTCTCGATGAGCATTTTCCTGTTTTACTAGAAGGCAATTCCATTTAACTATTACATTGCATTGAAAATGAATCAATAGGTTCTGGAATGAAGCAGTCCAAAACTGAGAGGTGGCTCAAATTAAAGCTGCAATATGTAACTTTTTGGGCTACCTGACCAAATTCACATTGAAAAGTGGAAGCCATTCTAAGAAGCGGTCTAAGTGCGCTATTTCTATGTTTCCCTTTCTTAAGTTTAGGTTTTGCGTCTTGAACTTCGGTTTTGCACACAGGCTTCAAGTAGCTTAATATAAAATAGTTTTGGTTATGGAAAATATATTTCACATTGGTTTAGATGGTGCAATGATTCTCTACTATAGTTGCTTGTTTTGTCACAAACTGAAATTAGGAAAACTATTAGTATTTTAGCAACCAGGAAATAGTGGAGTGATTTCTGCACAGTGCATACATTTTAAGCACTGTCAATGGGTAGGCTATATATAATTAATTCAAAAGTCCAAAATTGTTGTATCAATCGCAGATTGCCCTTAAATTAATACTCAAAAGGTGCCTTAGGCTATATGATGACATTGGTAACACATAGGCACGGGTTTATATAGCCCAGTCACATTGAACAACAACTAGGTCTATGTTGGATTCAGGTTGAAGCACTGATTAACCAAATTGACAGGCCTCAAGAAGAGTGGTGACCGTGACAGATGGAAGCATTATAGCCTACCGGGGTTGGGCAAGGAGGACTCGCTGAATCTGGTTGTTGAGGTCGTGAAACCACACCATTGGCCTCTCATACCGAGCGAAACGTGGCTGCTGGTTTCCGCAACGGTCAGAAATATTCTCCGTAACAGCAGACCGGACACCATGTTGACCATAGACCGGCTTCCCGTTGTAAGCAAAGGAACAAACTACTTTGT
Source organism: Oncorhynchus kisutch (assembly GCF_002021735.2). Taxonomy (NCBI): domain Eukaryota; kingdom Metazoa; phylum Chordata; class Actinopteri; order Salmoniformes; family Salmonidae; genus Oncorhynchus; species Oncorhynchus kisutch. Next base: position 74,974,527 of record NC_034184.2, read on the forward strand.
ATCATAAATGTATTACACAGTATTTTCTTTCTGCCCTCTGCCGACAAAATACGTGTTAACAATGTTTCAAGAGTGCACGTACCCTAACCATTTGTTAAAGTGTTGAGAAATTCGGCCATGCCTATCTCAAGTCATATTATCGAGAAAGATAAGAAAGAGGCAATTGCGTCGATTTATGAGTTCTAGGAATTAGGCCCTTAGTGAATGGGCGCGTTCGAGCAGATTACTTTTGTCAAGTAGGTGACCATCGTTGATCACTGCCTTTCAACGTGTGTTGCATTCCGGGAATAAAAACGTCTAGTTTTTTTTACTGCAGGTTGCTGCAGTTCTTCGCCAACTTCATCCTGCAGCTATCGCCTGCATTGTGGGAGGCTCTAATTAGTGTATTTTTGTTTCACCCACACGAACGTGACCAAAGATAAGCGAGACATCTCACTTGGTATTTTTTTTCTGGCCAGACGGAGCACGAGAAAGGGAACGCCCAGACTACAAATTCCCACCTGGCGTGGACTAATAAAGTGTATTTTATCTTATCTTCTACAGAAAGGAACCTTGACCATTGTTATAGTTTAGCCTATTTTACAAGCAATATGTTGAGTTCCAGTGCAGTGCATGGGAATTATTTACAGTGCAGGACAAAACAGAAAATGCCAAACTTGGCTTGGACCCTAAAAAGTTACATAGGCCTAATTCAACATCAGCGTGCTGACACTGATGGGTTGTCGGGTCTGATGGTTTGTTTATATAGCAGGTTAGGATAATTAACATGACAGGTTAGAATAATTAATGACAGGTTAGGCGAATTCATGTGTCAGGTTAGAATCATTAACATGGCAGGTTAGGATAATTAATGTGACAGGTTAGGATAATTAATGTGACAGGTTTGGATAATTAACGTAGCAGTGGTGACCCATCATTCAGGGCAGGTGGGGCTGTTTTGAGCCCCACATTTATACCTAAAGAAAATGAAATACTGAAAATGTAATTTAAAAAATTGTGGGGGCTTGCCTGTTTTGCATGTAATTTTGCCATTAATATGTGTCACATATCAGTTTATTAAACAATGTAAAAAAATACATATATATCATTGAGTTAATACAGCTCCAACATGCAGGTCTTTCAGCTTAGCTCAGTGCTTTCTGTGGTGGTGGGGCAGGCCAGCAGAAAATATGCAGCGTTGCGCCGTGATTGGCCCAGTGTTCTGTCACTCATGGGAACACTACATCACCACCAAGTCAAAGGGTAGAGCTAGAGAATTCTAGCTCCTTGGGTGCTGCCATAGAGGTACATTAGAAGTGCCCATCCAAGAAGGCTCAAGGTTATTGGCTACAGATAAAATGATGTCAAACCACATTATATCTACAGTAAAAATCTTAGCTAGCAGTCATCATCATGAATCAAGTCGACAATCTACTGGCAAATACTTTTTAATCCTTGTCATATGAAGATAAATAATAAAGAGAAATTATAGATAAACGTATCAGTGCTCATCGACCATTGGACATAAACATTACACAACAAGTTGGAAATTGCAAATTCAACAATGAGTGGTTTGGAAGAAATCAGTGACAGTGGCTAACTGCAAGCATTGCAAAGCAATCACTCACCTGCTATTCAGTGGAGTGGCTGTGTGGTCCAAGTTTAAAATGATAAACATTCAACATTGGCCATGCTGTCAATGAAGCATGATTTGTGCCGCATTCAAAATAACTGTTAAATCGGAACTGCGATAACTTGACTTCAGTGAGTTCAAGACAACTGGGAAGTCGGGAATAAACAAGCTGACTTCAGGGAAGTCAGGAACCAAGTCAGGAACCAATACACGCAGTTAGTCAGGAAAGCTAAGGCCAGCTTCTTCAGGCAGAAGTTTGCATCCTGTAGCTCCAACTCCAAAAAGTTCTGGGACACTGTGAAGTCCATGGAGAACAAGAGCACCTCCTTCCAGCTGCCCACTGCACTGAGGCTAGGTAACACGGTCACCACCGATAAATCCATGATTATCGAAAACTTCAACAAGCATTTCTCAACAGCTGGCCATGCCTTCCGCCTGGCTACTCCAACCTCGGCCAACAGCTCCGCCCCCCCCGCAGCTACTCGCCCAAGCCTCTCCAGGTTTTCCTTTACCCAAATCCAGATAGCAGATGATCTGAAAGAGCTGCAAAAACTGGTTTTTCGGATGACTGCCTTGCCTGGTTCACCAATTACTTTGCAGACAGAGTTCAGTGTGTCAAATCGGAGGGCATGCTGTCCGGTCCTCTGGCAGTCTCTATGGGGGTGCCACAGGGTTCATTCCTCGGGCCGACTCTTTTCTCTGTATATATCAATGATGTTGCTCTTGCTGCGGGCGATTCCCTGATCCACCTCTACGCAGACGACACCATTCTATATACTTCTGGCCCGTCCTTGGACACTGTGCTATCTAACCTCCAAACGAGCTTCAATGCCATACAACACTCCTTCCGTGGCCTCCAACTGCTCTTAAACGCAAGTAAAACCAAATACATGCTTTTCAACCATTCGCTGCCTGCACCCGCATACCCGACCTAGCATCACCACCCTGGATGGTTCCAACCTTGTATATGTGGACATCTATAAGTACCTAGGTGTCTGGCTAGACTGTAAACTCTCCTTCCAGACTCATATCAAACATCTCCAATCGAAAATCAAATCAAGAGTCGGCTTTCTATTCCGCAACAAAGCATCCTTCACTCACGCCGCCAAACTTACCCTAGTAAAACTGACTATCCTACCGATCCTCGACTTCGGCGATGTCATCTACAAAATTGCTTCCAACACTCTACTCAGCAAACTGGATGCAGTTTATCACAGTGCCATCTGTTTTGTCACTAAAGCACCTTATACCACCCACCACTGCTACTTGTATGCTCTAGTCGGCTGGCCCTCGCTACATATTCGTCGCCAGACCCACTGGCTCCAGGTCATCTACAAGTCCATGCTAGGTAAAGCTCCGCCTTATCTCAGTTCACTGGTCACGATGGCAACACCCATCCGTAGCACGCGCTCCAGCAGGTGTATCTCACTGATCATCCCTAAAGCCAACACCTCATTTGGCCGCCTTTCGTTCCAGTTCTCTGCTGCCTGTGACTGGAACAAATTGCAAAAATCGCTGAAGTTGGAGACTTTTATCTCCCTCACCAACTTCAAACATCTGCTATCTGAGCAGCTAACCGATCGCTGCAGCTGTACATAGTCTATCGGTAAATAGCCCACCCATTTTTACCTACCTCATCCCCATACTGTTTTTATTTATTTACTTTTCTGCTCTTTTGCACACCAATATCTCTACCTGTACATGACCATCTGATCATTTATCACTCCAGTGTTAATCTGCAAAATTGTAATTATTTGCCTACCTCCTCGTGCGTTTTGCACACAATGTATATAGACTCTCTTTTTTCTACTGTGTTATTGGCTTGTTAATTGTTTACTCCATGTGTAACTCTGTGTTGTCTGTTCACACTGCTATGCTTTATCTTGGCCAGGTCGCAGTTGTAAATGAGAACTTGTTCTCAAATAGCCTACCTGGTTAAATAAAGGTGAAATAAAAAAATAAAGCTTTGACTGAGAAAATATGTTTTGAACGGTCATCCAACACGGAATTGTAAATCCGGCCTCTTTCTAGAGCTCTGACCTGAAGATAAATGACGTCATCATGATTTGACTTTTTCAGAGTTCCCAGTTGTTGTGAAAGCACCATAAATCCAGAGAATGTCAGAATTTGATGATAAAATTTGCCCACGAAGGACCTCCGCGCCACCTTTCTGTTCAAGTGAGTACAACACAGCAAGATGAGTATGCTGTATGCTGCTGCATAAAAATGTAATATGCCAGGGAGATATGTATCCTGTAGCTAAGAAAGTAATACTAAGATTATGTTGTGTAATAAGATGTTAGTAGCCCATGTGCCTCACCCTAATAATTTGGTATTTTTACCCCTCTTAATTTTGCCTACTGTTCTAACTTGGTGGTGCACATGTAGCCTATAACTTGTTTTAGAAACATGTAATAATTGAATATTGTAAGAGCTTTCATTGTCTGTTTATATGGCCCCTTTATTTATCCTACAGTTCTGACTTGGTGTACCAGGAGAACACTGTAAGAACAGCCCATGTTCTGAATTGTGTCGCTGTACATTTCAAAAGTGCTAAACAAATAGTTACATTGACTATGTCTGTCCTTGCTCGCTCATCAATGTCTTAATCGAAATTACGGATTGCCTCTTATCCGCTTGTCATCACATTATCCCATAATTTGTACATCTCAATTGTCATTAGAAACCACATTTGTTTAAGCAAGTCAGCCATATCAGCTATGTTTTTTTAAAGGGCAGTAAATGAGGCTGAATGAACTGTTTCGCTGCCAGACAAGGCTCCGCTGATAGCCAGGTGTAGCAGTGGTAAGATGTTGGGACAGCTTTATGCAGGTGTTTTGTGGGCACCATTTGTCACTGTTGTAGTGCAATTAATATATTGTTTAGTGTTTTGTTGTGTAGTGGCTTTGCTGCAATGGATCCCACTTTTTTTATTTGTTTTTGCCCCACCAAGATTTACATGCTAAAATTGCCACTGAGTATCAGTGTAGGAGAATTTACGTAGCAGGTTAGGAGAATGAGTTTAAGGTTAGAGAAAAGGGTTAGTAAAATCCTTGTTATCAACAACTGTTGTCCCCGACGCGACAACTAGATGGAGCTGTACTCAATCTAGCCACAACGGTAGAAACTGTCAGACCTGACAGACCATCAGTATCATAATACCGGCATGATGTAGGCCTAACTGAGGTGAACATGAATGAAAATGACTTATGTATGGGCCTGTATGTAGGCCTTAACTTGGTGCATCTATAGGCTAGGTGAGGGCTCAGACCTGTGACAATATGTATATTAATTTATGCATTCATAGGTACACACAGATGATGATATATTTGACTGTATTAAATACTGGATTAGAAAAAAAAATTTGACTTGAATTTTGCGCTGCCACACGTCTCTCCTATCTTTCAGCTGTCCCTATCACATTGTGTGTGGCTCTGAGTTATCAGTGAATGAGTGGGAGCTTGCGCAGAGGAAAGGGAGAGAGAGAGAGTTACAACACTGTATAGACATAGTATGACATTTGAAATGTCTTTATTCTTTTGGAACTTGTGTAATGTTTTCTGTTCATTTTTTATTGTTTATTTCACTTTTGTTTATTATTTATTTCACTTGCTTTGGCAATGTTAACACGTTTACCAGGCCAATAAAGCCCCTTGAATTGAATTGAGCAGATGAGCGCCCACATTTTTTATCATGTTTTTACATAAAGATAGATTTAGAGTTAGATAAACTTGAATTTTTCTGCAAGAACATATACAAGATACTACCCTCCACAACATAACCTTCACTCCAAATCAAAACTCCAAACCTACAATGTGATTTTGGAAAACATTTCCTGGAAGGATTCATACTACCAAGACTCTTATTTCCAAGCTATACAGGGTGCTCTGGCAAACAAACAACATAAACCTGAAAACACCATCTAACCTGGAACTGAGTGAGTAATGTCTAGTCTGAATCTACTTTTAAAGCCAAGAAAAAAAATACAATACAATTATATATTTTATTTATAAGGACTGAATGCTAAGGTAAGGCTACCAAGCTTGCTAGGACAGAACATATCTGACTACAATTAGCAGTGAGAGGTGTACCCTTGTGCCCTTGAGCCCAAAAATGTCAGGAGAGTTTCACAGCCGACCCCACCCAAATGCAGAGGCTTTTGAAGCCCCCTCCCACTGTTCAGAGGTCATTACAATACAGTGGATAACAGTGGATAACCCTCGCAAGGCTGCCGGCCCAGACGGCATCCCTACCGCGTCCTCAGAGCATGCGCAGATCAGCTGGCTGGTGTGTTTACGGACATATTCAATCTCTCCCTATCCCAGTCTGCTGTCCCCACATACTTCAAGATGGCCACCATTGTTCCTGTACCCAAGAAGGTAAAGGTAACTGAACTGAATGACTATCGCCCCGTAGCACTCACTTCTGTCATCATGAAGTGCTTTGAGAGAATAGCCAAGGATCATTTCACCTACACCTTACCTGTCACCCTAGACCCACTGAAATTTGCATACCGCCCCAATAGGTCCACAGATGATGCAATTGCAATCACACTGCACACTGCCCTATCCCATCTGAAGAAGAGGAATAGCTATGTAAGAATGCTGTTCATTGACTAGAGCCCAGCATTCAACACCATAGTACCCTCCAAGCTCATCATTAAGCTTGAGGCCCTGGGTCTCAACCCCATCCTGTGCGATTGGGTCCTGGACCTCCTGACGGGCCACCCCCCAGGTGGTGAAGGCAGGAAACAACATCTCCACTTCGCTGATCCTCAACACTGGGGCCCCACAAGGGTGCGTGCTCAGCCCCCTCCTGTACTCCCTGTTCACTCATGACCGTGTGGCCATGCACGCCTCTAACTCGATCATCAAGTTTGCAGACAACACAACAGAAGTAGGCTTGATTACCAACAACAACGAGACAGCCTCTAGGGAGGAGGTGAGGTCACTCGGAGTGTGGTATCAGGAAAACAACCTCTCTCTCAATGTCAACAAAACAAAGGAGATTATGGTGGACTTCAGGAAACAGCAGAGGGAGCACCACCTTATCCACATCGACGGGACAGCAGTGGAGAAGGTAGAAAGTTTTAAGTTCCTCGGCATACACATGGACAAACTGAAATGGTCCACCCACACAGACAGTGTGGTGATGAAGGCGCAACAGCACCTCTTCAACCTCAGGAAGCTGAAGAAATTTGACTTGTCACCTGAAACCCTCACAAACTTTTACATATGCACAATTGAGAGCATCCTGTCGGGCTGTATCACTGCCTGGTATGGCAACTGCACCGCCCACAACCGCAGGGCTCTCCAGAGGGTGGTGCGGTCTGCACAACGCATCACTGGGGGAAAACTACCTGCCCTCCAGGACACCTACAGCACCTGATGTCACAGGAAGGACAAAATGATCATCAAGGACAACAACCACCTGAGCCGCTGCCTGTTCACCCCGCTACCATCCAGAAGGCGAGGTCAGTACAGGTGCATCAAAGCTGGGACCCGAGAGACTGAAAAATAGCTTCTATCTCAAGGCCATCAGCCATCACTAACGCAGAGAGGCTGCTGCCTACATACAGACCTGAAATCATTGGCCACTCTAACAAATGGATCACTAGCCACTTTATTAATGCCACTTTAATAATGATGTTTACTCATCCCATATGTATATAATGTATTTTATACCATCTATTGCATCTTGCCTATGCCACTCTGTCATTGCTCATCCATATACTTATTCCATCCCTTTACTTAGATTTGTGTGTATTAGGTAGTTGTTGTATAATTGTTAGATTACTAGAGAGAGAGCTGCAACCAGTGGAGGGCAGCAGAGGACAATATATAAATGTAATTTTGTCCTTGAGACATTTTATTTAAATACTGTAAAATTCCATCTGTTCCTATGGAGGACTGCTCCTTTCGAGGAGTACAAATATGGCAGCTGGTAGCTTAAAAACCTCGAATTGGGGTTTATACATTGAACATCCCTGTTAGTGAGCATTTCTCCTTTGCCAAGATAATCCATCCACCTGACAGGTGTGGTATATCAAGATACTGATTAAACAGCATGATCGTTACACAGGTGCGCCTGGTGCTGGGGACAATAAAAGGCCACTCTAAAAGGTACAGTTTGGTCACACAACACAATGCCACAGATGTCTCAAGTTTAGAGAGAATGTGCAATTTTGTATTTATTTTATTTCACCTTTATTTACCAGGTAGGCCAGTTGAGAACAAGTAATCATTTACAAGCTCGACCTGGCCAAGATAAAGCAGAGCAGTGCGACAAAATCAAACAACACAGAGTTACCCCCATAGAGACTGCCAGGTGTCTGAGCAACAGGCCCTCTGGTTTGACACACTGAACTCTATCTGAGAAGTAGTTGGTGAACCAGGCGAGGCAGTCATTTGAGAAGCCAAGGCTATTGAGTCTGCCGATAAGATTGCTGTGATTGACAGAGTCGAAAGCCTTGGCCAGGTCGATGCTGCACAGTACTGTCTTTTATTGATGGCGGTTATGATATCGTTTAGGACCTTGAGCGTGGCTGAGGTGCACCCATGACTAGCTCCGAAACATGATTGCATAGTGGAGAAGGTACGGTGGGATTCGAAATGGTCGGTGATCTGTTTGTTAATTTCCCTTTCAAAGATTTTAGAAAGGCAGGGCAGGATGGATATAGGTCTATAACAGTTTGGGTCTAGAGTGTCTACCCCTTTGAAGAGGGGGATGACCGCAGCAGCTTTCCAATCTTTGGGGATCTCAGACGATACGAAAGAGAGATTGAACAGGCTAGTAATAGGGGTTGCAACCATTTCGGCGGATAATTTTAGAAAGAGAGGGTCCAGATTGCCTAGCCCAGCTGATTTGTAGGGGTCCAGTTTTGTCCAGCTGTCTGGATTTGGGTGAAGCAGAAGCGGGGGGGGGGGGGGGTTTGGGCAAGTTGCTACAGAGGGTGCTGAGATGTTGGTTAGGGTAGGGGTAGCCAGGAGGAAAGCATGGCCAGCCGTAGAAAAATGCTTATTGAAATGATCAATTATCGTAGATTTATCGGTGGTGACAATGTTTCCTATCCTCAGTGCAGTGGGCAGGAGGAAGTGCTCCATGTAGAATATTGGTTCCTGACTTCCCTGAAAAGTTGTATATCGCAGGGACTAATCGATGCTAATGCAGAACGCCACAGGATGGCATGCTGACTGCAGGAATGTCCATCAGAGCTGCTGCCAGAGAATTGAATGTTCATTCCTCTACCTTAAGTCACCTCCAACATCATTTTAGAAAATTTGGCAGTAAGTCCAACCGTCCTCACAACCGCAGACCACGTGCAACCACGCCAGCCCAGGACCTCCACATGCGGCTTCACCTGCAGGATCATCTGAGATCAGCCACAAGGACAGCTGATGAAACTGTGGGTTTGCATAACCAAATAATTTCTCAGGGAAGTTCATCTGTGTGCTCGTCATCCTCACCAGGCTCTTGACCTGACTGCAGTTTGGCGTCGTAACTGACTTCACTGGGCAAATGCTCACCTTCAATGGCCACTGCCACGCTGGAGAAGTGTGCTCTTCATGGATGATTCTCGGTTTCAACTGTACCGGGCATATGGTGGAGGGGGGGGGTTATGGTATGGGCAGGCATAAGCTACGGACAATGAACACAATTTTAATTTTATCGATGGCAATTTGAATGGACAGAAGTATCGTGACGAGATCCTGAGGGCCATTGTCGGGCCATTAATCCGCCACCATCACGTCATGTTTCAGCATGATAATGCACAGCCCCATGACGTAAGGATCTGTACACAATTGCTGGTAGCTGAAAATGTCCCAGTTCTTTCATGGCCTGCATACTCACCAGACATGTCATCCACTGAGCATGTTTGGGATGCTCTGGACCAACGTGTGCGACAGAGTTTTCCAATATCCAGCAAGTAAGCACATCCATTGAAGAGGAGTCGGACAACATTCCACAGGCCACAATCAACAGCCTGATCAACTCTATGCAAAGGAGATATCGTGCTGCATGAGGTAACTGACAGATACTGACTGGTTTTCTGATCCATGCCCATTTTTTTTTGGTATCTGTGACCATTAGATGCATATCTGTATTCCCAGTCATGTGAAATCCATAGATTAGGGCCTAATTAATTTATTTAAATTGTGTGATTTCCTTATATGAACTGAGTAAAATCTTAGAAATTGTTGCATTTATATTTTTGTTCAGTGTAAATACATCAAGATGCCATCTCAAACACAACGTCCACATTTGCAGAGATCGGATACAGATCAAATGTATATAAGGTCTCTACATACGAGGAACTATGTGATAATCTGCTCAACATGTCTGCAATGTAGGCAACATGGAACGCCACCAAATTCTGTTCAAACCTGCGCAGATTATCCAGTCTTTATTTTCAATGGCCGGAGGACGTTTATCATCGGATAATCCACATTAATATTATTGGCCCAGTGGCGATTTTAGCATGTAAATCTTGGTGGGGGTAAACTCCCCCATTTTTTTTTTAGATTGCATGCCAGCAAAGCCACTACACAACACTAAACAATACATTAATTGCACTATAACGGCGACAAGCGGTGCCCACAAACGTTTAGGGCCTACATAAATCTGTCCCAACAGCAGAGCTTTCTTGCCAACACAATGGAGTGAATCTTTACCACCGCTACACCAGGCGATCAGCAGAGCCTTGTCTGGCAGCGAAACAAATCATTCAGCTTCGTTTACTGCCTTTAAAAAAAAAAACATAGCTGTTATGGCTGACCATATTTTCCTGGCATATTACATAATTTATGCAGCAGCATATAAGACATTTTTGGACTGACTTTGTTCTATGCGGCATTCCTTCTCTGGCAAATTTTGTCATTTAAAAAAAAAAGATTTACAATTCTGAGTTGGATGACCGTTCAAAACATATTTTCCCAGTCTGACTTCCCAGTCTGACTTCCCAGTTCCCAGTCTGACTTCCCAGTTCCCAGTCTGACTTCCCAGTTCCCAGTCTGACTTCCCAGTTCCCAGTCTGACTTCCCAGTCTGACTTCCCAGTTCCCAGTCTGACTTCCCAGTTGCAATGCTTGCGAATATCCACTGTCACCGATTCCTTCCAAACAACTCATTGTTGAATTTGCGATTTCCAACTTGTTGCGGTAATGTTTATGTTCAATGGCCGATGAGCACTGATACGTTTCATCTATATTTCTCTTAATTTTTTCTCTTAATTTGACAAGGATTAAGAAGGATTTGCCAGTAGATTTGATTCACGATGATGACTGCTAGCTGAGATTGTGAAAGTAAGATGTTGACATGATCATTCCAATCAAAGCTACTGTACATATAACGTGACTTGACGTCATTTCTGTGGCCAATGACCTTGAGCCTTCTTGGAAGGGCACTTTTAATATAACTCTATGATAGGACCCAAAAGCCTGACATTTTGGATGTCTACCCTTACTAAAGGACTGAATAGGCCTGTAAACAATTATATCGTTTGTGTATCTGGAACGCACCCAATCTTTTGGGGGAAGATTCGCAATTTCTCGCGATATTTTTTGTACTGACGTGGTACGCAGCTCAGGGCAAAGAGAAAGCGAGCGCGCAGTTCTTTCTGTACATCAGTGGTTTTCCGCTATCTTGACTGGTGTGTGGTGTGATAAGGGGATAAAGCGGAAGGGATATGGTGCCATCTCACGTCCCTCCGGCTGCAGCGCTGTCATAACGGAGTTTTCGTGCGGGCGGCTGGGGCTTGTACTCGGTCCACGGAATAACCAGGATTCCTGCCTTTCCCGTTTAACACGGTAGTCCGTGCAGCAGTAGCTGAGCGTCACGGGATCAGATGGGTGAGTTGAGACAAGATGATTATAATTTTTTTAAACCTTTGTGATGCGTCAATTTATAGTTGTAACAGTAGAAAACCTAAACACAACTGGACACACCTGGATACTTTACAGTACAGATGCTGAATGTAGTCTAAACTATGTTTTCGTTAGCTGCGTGTCCTGATGACCATAACGCGATGCTTAGGCGGGGAACTTGCGTGTGTGTTGCGAGTACAGCAGACAGTTAGAAGACATTGATGTGCGACAGATGTTGACACGTTTACATTTTTATTCTCCGTCCTCTCTCTTCCCCTATCTCGCTCTTCCTCTCCCCGTTGTTGCGCGAATATAGCCAGAGTTTAAATGGGTTTAGTTGTAGAGTTACTAATAGGTAGTGTAGATCCCTCCAGGTAAACCCCAGGGAGAAGTAGGGGGAAAGAGGAGGGGAAGGACCGGAAGAGAAAACAGCTTCATGATCTTCACTGTAATACAGACTGAGATAGGCCAGATGTCCCCTCCTCTCTTCCTCTATTTCAATCCTCTCTTCTCCTCTCTTCATTCTATTCCTGTAGTGGCTGTATAAGCCACCCCCCTAGTTGTGACCAATAATATACTCATTCACAGATACACACAGGCACCACCTGGCACCATCAGTTGGAGTCCTGGTCCCCATGGTAACCAGACACCTCAGCAGCACCTCCATGGGGATTGTTATTGGTGGCCAGCTGACATATGAATATTCATCATTATTGTGTGTGTTCTACTACTGAGTTGGGAGTGTATTATGTCTGCAGGCATAGTTGGTACACTCCTATGGTTCCTCTGTTCTTTCTCTCAGTACAGAGAGGCACAGGGTAGATGGGGATAGACAGGGAGAGAATGCGAGGCTGTTTTAGGGGTTGGGAGCTAGGAGGAGGGGGATTGAGTCATAGCAGTCCTCCGTCTCATTCCACCATTCCTGTAGTTACATCCCCACCACCACCCACACAACTATGACAGCGATCTGTGTATTTGTGTGTCCTTTTACAAACTGAGGTATTCTCTTTGGGCGCATTCCTGACTTGGAATGCAAACACAACTCAACTATTGCGGAAATCAAATAACATTTTATTGGTCACGTACACGGTTTAGCAGGTGTTATGGCGGGGCAGTGAAATGCTTATCTTCCTAGACCCTATCAATCAATGCAGTAAATGACTACAATTCAAACTTTATTTTTAAACAGGAACTAAATTATGCATTCATGTCAATCAAAAACTTGATGACTTTGGCACAGATCTCTCACATTAAGATTCAGGCTTAAGTTTGTTAGCCATTAGTCATAAATTGTTTGTCTTTTCTCTCTTGTCTCTGTCTCTGTGTGTGTTTCCAGTGGAGGCGGTGGTAGAGTTTGACTATGAGGCTCAACAGGAGGATGAGTTGAGTCTGCGTGTCGGTGACATCATCATTAAGGTAACCAAGGATGACGGAGGATGGTGGAAAGGAGAGATAGACGGACGGAGGGGGCTGTTCCCAGACAACTTTGTCAGAGTGAGTAACAATTACAACACACACTCAAATCAATGTTGTTGTTCCCAAATTGTGTTTTAAGAGCATTGTACAACCAAGTGTTTAGGATCTGTAGCACTTTCTAAATGTGTCAATGCAGTTAGAATGTCAATGAAAATGCTTCAGTGTTTACCTTGTAAATACCTCAACATGTTTATTCACCGTAACACTTTTTAAACACATTAACATATCTATTCAGCACAAGGTGTTTTAGGTTTTAAAACTAAACACTGGGGGTGAGGTTTTAACAGTGTAGGGTGTAAAGCACGGTTTGCATATTTCCCAGCATGCCTTTCAAGTGAATGTGAAAGACCCACCCATGACTGTGTTTGTTGGTGAGAGAGACATTGTTGTTGATTTCAATAACTTGATTGACTATATGTCAACCAGTTACTTAAAAAAAAAAAAGTAAAATATATTCTAACTTGGCCATAACTAAAGGCCATTCACATATTATACATGTCATGAGGTGTTTAGTTATGACCTAGTTGTCCTCCATAATGTGTTCTGAAAATCTTGACTCATGGGCCACATCAGACCTGCAAATCACAGTACACTGGTTTGTGAAGTGATAAATAAATCTTGTTGGAATACAGATAGAGGGTGTATATCCAACAATTTCCCCCAAAAAATATTTTTTTCACTCAAGACATGGCATATGGGGGAGCAGTGTGATACCCAATCGGTTAGATGATAATTTTCTCGTCAATCATCTTGAAAGAAAACGTATAGTTAAAGATTGCACTATGCAGGAATCGCTCCACCATTTCCTGGTTGCTAGAATTCCAAAAGCTCTTCTAATTTCATTTTATGTGGCAAAACAAACCGTAGAGAATCATTGTACTGTCTAAACCGCTCTGAAATATATATTTGCATAACCATTACTATTGTATTTTCAGCTGTTTGAAGCTGGTGTATAAAACTGAAAGCGAAATATGCAAAAAAACTGAACTTAAGGACAGAAAGTGTAGAAATAGCGCACATAGAAGAGATCGACCTCTTCTTAGACTTGCTTTCATTGAGATCTATAACACACATTTCTATGTGAATTTTGTCGTTCCGCCTAAATAAAGTTACATATTGCGGCTTTTGAAAACTGGAAATCAACCAAAGGTCAAATGCTTTACTATCTAAAGGTTGCAAGTGCGTGGGCGATGGAGAGAAACAAAATGGTGCAGTTTAAGGCCATGTGGCGGAGAGTGATGCAGGCGCTGGAGATGAGGGGTGTGAGCAGTTGGGTCTTGGCAGGAGTGATGTCGTGGATGTTTGTGTGCATCTGCATGTTGCCGTTTTGTATGTGGATATTTTATATTATAAAAAATATATATAATAAATAAAATATTAAAGCCAATATTTTTTCACCCAAACCTGCACTCAGAATGACTGCTGTGGTGAAGGACTTAACAAACAATACTACCTTAACCCTCTTAACTGGAACCAACATCTCAGTAACGGGTGTAATAAATCCAACCCCTTACAGATTGGATTAGTTTAGAAAAATTGAAGTTATTTATCTTTGTATAGTATACAATCAAGTAATCAATCAATGTGCCTGAGGAAAAAAAAAACTGCATTGAATGGAAACATTTCTTGAATCAAATGTCTTGTTCAGTTGTGCTGAAATGTAGGTTTGATTCAATTTATTTGACAGTCTGTAAAATCCATACATAAGGGAGCTGCAGCTGGTGACACCTCCACATACAATTGAAGGAAATCATCAAGGATAACACAATACATCTTAACAGCTTATTTCCATGGTGGTCCTTCTGAAGAGGGAAAGGTGGCAGACATTCCTAACACTGATCTGAATAGAAGGCATGGAAAGTCACATCCATTGCTATTGACTAAATCCATTCTTTAACAGGACTATGGGGAAGTAAACACTAGTATTTAAAATGTGAACACTTAGGAGATGAAGGTCTACTGGTTGGAAACTAACTGGGAAAAAGCTGACTCATGTTTAATCTTGCATTCTAAATGCTTGTGTTTAGTATGAGAACACCTATTGCCAAATCAAAATATCTAACGTTTAAGTTTTAAACACGTCACGTTTCATGTTTTTTTTTTTTTTACAGTGTAGCCTAATGAACCTAATGACTGGTTCTGCGAATCTGTAAAGAACACAAACCTGTTCTTTGAATGTCCTGGATGGGAGACCAGATGCTGCAGCAAAAACACTGACACCAGTATCTAACAGTGGTGTGGTTGTGTGGTACGGGGGAAGCATCCACTTCCTTTCACAGTAGAGGAAGTAAAAATGACACAAGCAAACATGAACCCAGTGTTGTTGTGTGTTTCTTTAACCCTGAATGGTCAATGATAAAGTCGATCTAGAATAGAACATACACGATATTCATCTGCTGAATTGTTGCTCCTAAAAATCATTATTTAATAACTGTTGTGTTGAATGTCACTGCTCACTCAGATTACACTCACCTTGTGGTCAGTTTGTGAGTGTATGAGTCATGCACGTTATCATTCTCTTTTTCTTCCCAATAAAATGTGCATTTGTTCACTCCCCTCGTGGACTCAGATTACACTAACCCTGTGGTCAGTTTGTGAGTGCATGAGTCATGCATGTTATCATTCTCTTTTTTCTTCCCAATAAAATGTGCATTTGTTCACTCCCCTCGTGGACTCAGATTACACTCACCCTGTGGTCAGTTTTAGGGATGAATATTTTCAAAATAATCTTTCAGGTTTCAACACCAGGAATAATACATATTATGCCGAGCGTCCCGAGAAATAACTATCTGTAAGGTCCCCCAGTCGAGCAGTGAATTTCAACCACAGATTCGACCACAAAGACCAGGGAGGTTTTCCAATGACATGCAAAGAAGGGCTGCTATTGGTAGATGGGTGTAACAAACAAAAAGCAGACATTGAATGTCCGTTTGAGCATAGTGAAGTTATTAACTACACTTTGGATGGTGTCTCAATACACCCAGTCATTACAAAGATACAGACGTCCTTCCTAACTCAGTTTGCAGAGAGGAAGGAAACCACTCAGGGATCTGAAGATGAGGCCAATGGTGACTTGAAAACAGTTAGTGTTGAATGGCTGTGATAGGAGAAAACTGAGGATGGATCAACAACATTGTACTTATTACTCCAGAATACTAACCTAACTGACAGAGTGAAAAGGAAAACCTGGTTGTCTGCTTTCTACCAGGCACTGGGAGATGAATTCACCTTTCAGCAGGACAATAACCTGATGAAGGAAAAAGGAAACCACACACTGCTCTTGATAGTATCACTGGTCTTTAATAAGCTTGAGTATCGGCCTCACGGCCTTCGTCAGAGCTTTTGTGAATTTCTTAAAATTAGCACCCTTATGTAGACCTAGCCCCACCCACATCCGTTCACACATCGAAAGGGGTTGGAGGCAAAGGAAAAACAAAAGTGCTACCATATGCATTTCATATATATTAGAATAAAGTGTTGAAAACCACAATGAGAACAACCACGTCTGTAAAACCACTGAGGATTCTTTCACACCGAGGCGTGGTGATTATTGAGGCCGGGAGTGTTACAAATATTTTTTAAATACCGAGGAACTATAATTTGCAATGGATGTAAAGAAAGAAAGAAAAAAAGAGAAAAAAATACTGACTTTGTTTCCGATGTCTGAGTTGAAAACCAGTTTATTAGTGGTGGACGTGGTGAGTTAAGACAATCAGACATTAACAAATGGGCACCCTCCTGTATTTGCATGCCGCAGGCCAGGTAGGCCTACTCTATATGCGTGCTCAGGGGCACTCGCTCCCTCAATGTTATCAGGACAGGGGAACACATACTCATTGCTCACCGAGCGCTTCTTACTCACAAGTTTAGAAGGTTGTGAACTCTGCAAACAATGTTTCCACTCCGAGAATGAGACCGGCGAATTACTGTAATTAAGACATGCATTGATAGAAGTGTATGTAACCATATGATGAGAGAATAACAGTACATTTACTAGGCTTACGTGAGTCATATGTAATGAGGAATTTATCAAAAAAAATTACCATCGAAGGGCAAAGAATTCACACAATGTATGGGCAAGAATTGGCTGTAGACAGCTGAGCACAGTCTGGAGAGCTGCACCATATCTTGGCCACACACCCCTCCACCACACACAGGTCTGCACATTATACCCCTAGAGCAGCATTGTACTTATACTGGACAGATTTGGGTAAGAGTGAGCCCTGTCACTTTTTCCTTTTCCTGTCTGCTAAAACTACATCACCGGAGAAAGCATTTAAGCGAGTGAAACAGCACCCCTCTACATATAGACCATGTATCTCGGCCTGGGCAGAAATAGTATGACATGCTATACTATTTTGGTCCAGACAGCATTAGATACAGTATATGGTCTACACATTCTGAGATGTAAAAATGTCTAAAAACATATTTTCACTTTGTCATTATGGGGTATTGTGTGTAGATGGATGAGAGAGAAATTCAATGAATACATTTTAAATTCAGGCTGTGGCAACAAAGTGTGAAGTAAGTCAGGGGGTATATTCTTTCAGAAGGCTCTGTATGGTCACTATGGCGGGGTTCTCCCCAAACAAGCTGCACCACCTTGTCGGCTTCGCTGTGCCAAGAATTACAAATGTTATGATTCTCTTCTGCCATCTTTCTGAAGTGTGCACTTGTTCACCTCCATCTCATGAATTGAAAAGAGGCCTTAATGGCCATGTCCTCTTATAATCTCCACCCGGCACAGCAAGAATAGGCCACCTCTCAGAGCCTGGTTCCTCTATAGGTTTCTTCCTAGGTTCCTGCCTTTCTAGGGTGTTTTTCCTAGCCACCGTGTATCTACATCTGCATTGCTTGCTGTTTGGGATTTTAGGCTGGGGTTCTATATAAGCACTTTGCGACATTTTCTGATGTAAAAAGCGTTTTATAAATACATTTGATTTTGATTTATGATTTGTTTTGGTATTCATAAAGCATCTCAGAGCAGAGTGCTGATCTTTAGATCATAATGAATGACATTACATGGACAGAGTGTACCTGATCCTAGATCAGCACTCCTAGTCTGTAATGCTTTATGGATATGGGCCCTGCTGGTATGTTGGTGCTAGGCTGGAACAAAAACCTGTTAAAAAAAACTGCTTTCCAGGAACAGGGTTGGAAAATGTTCATCTCAGAGGAAGAGAGTTTGACTAGATGTGTCCCATGACAGTAACATTCTGTGTGTGTGTGTGTGTGTGTACAGTCGTGGCCAAAACACAAATATTAATTTTCACAGTCTTCTGCCTCAGTGTCTTTAGATATTTTTGTCAGATGTTACTATGTAATACTGAAGTATAATTACAAGCATTTCATAAGTGTCAAAGGCTTTTATTGACAATTACATGAAGTTGATGCAAAGAGTCAATATTTGCAGTGTTGACCCTTCTTTTTCAAGACCTCAGCAATCCGACCTGGCATGTTGTCAATTAACTTCTGGGCCACATCCTGACTGATGGCAGCCCATTCTTGCACAATGCTTGGAGTTTGTCAGAATTTTTGTCAGAATTTGTGGGGTTTTGTTTGTCCACCCGCCTCTTGAGGATTGACCACAAAATCTCAATGGGATTCAGGTCTGGGGAGTTTCCTGGCCATGGACCCAAAATATTGATGTTTTGTTCCCCGAGCCACTTAGTTATCACTTTTGCCTTATGGCAAGGCGCTCCATCATGCTGGAAAAGGCATTGTTCGTCACCAAACTGTTCCTGGATGGTTGGGAGAAGTTACTCTCGGGAGATGTGTTGGTACCATTCTTTATTCATGGCTGTGTTAGGCAAAATTGTGAGGGAGCCCACTCCCTTGGCTGAGAAGCAACCCCACACATGAATGGTCTCAGGATGCTTTACTGTTGGCATATGACACAGGACTGATGATAGCGCTCACCTTGTCTTCTCCGGACAAGCTTTTTTCCGGATGCCCCAAACAATCGGAAAGGGGATTCATCACAGAAAATTACTTTACCCCAGTCCTCAGCAGTCCAATCCCTGTACCTTTTGCAGAATATCAGTCTGTCCCTGATGTTTTTCCTGGAGAGAAGTGGCTTCTTTGCTGCCCTTCTTGACACCAGGCCATCCTCCAAAAGTCTTCGCCTCACTGTGCGTGCAGATGCACTCACACCTGCCTGCTGCCATTCCTGAGCAAGCTCTGTACTGGTGGTGCCCCGATCCCGCAGCTGAATCAACTTTTTAGGAGACTGTCCTGGCACTTGCTGGACTTTCTTGGGCACCCTGAAGCCTTCTTCACAACAATTGATGATTTAGGTGCAATCTTACTGGCAGCAATATCCTTGCCTATGAAGCACTTGATGACGGCACGTATTTCCTTGCAGGTAACCATGGTAGACAGAGGAAGAGCAATGATTCCAAGCACCACCCTCCTTTTGAAGCTTCCAGTCTGTTATTCAAACTCAATCAGCATGACAGAGTGATCTCCAGCCTTGTCCTCGTCAACACTCACACCTGTGTTAACGAGAGAATCACTGACATGATGTCAGCTGGTCCTTTTGTGGCAGGGCTGAAATGCATTGGAAATGTTTTTTGGGCATTCAGTTAATTTGGATGGCAAAGAGGGACTTTGCAAGTAATTGTAATTCATCTGATCACTCTTCATAACATTCTGGAATATATGCAAATTGCCATTATACAAACTGAGGCAGCAGACTTTGTTAAAATTAATATTTGTGTCATTCTCAAAACCTTTGGCCATGACTGTACAGTAAGCAGGTGTTTCCTGTTCTGACATTGCAAATCTGTTCCTCTTCCTTTTGTTATATCAGTTTGGTTTCCTTCTATAGAGAAACGCACTCACTTATACTCTGACACACTCAGGTGTGCTTGTGAATGTGTGTGTGTTATTGCATCAGTCTATTAGCTGCAGAGCAGGGATTATGAAACTGCATCCTGACGAATGCATTAAAGAACTGGGAAATATACAGCCGTGTGTGTGAATAAAAAGGCTGTGTATGTTGCAGCTGTAGGGCAATGCTGACGATCACACAGTAACTCGGGTAGGGCAATGCTGACGAACACACAGTAACTCGGGTAGGGCAATGCTGACGAACACACAGTAACTCGGGTAGGGCAATGCTGACGAACACACAGTAACTCGGGTAGGGCAATGCTGACGAACACACAGTAACTCGGGTAGGGCAATGCTGACGAACACACAGTAACTCGGGTAGGGCAATGCTGACGAACACACAGTAACTCGGGTAGGGCAATGCTGACGAACACACAGTAACTCGGGTAGGGCAATGCTGACGAACACACAGTAACTCGGGTAGGGCAATGCTGACGAACACACAGTAACTCGGGTAGGGCAATGCTGACGAACACACAGTAACTCGGGTAGGGCAATGCTGACGAACATACAGTAACTCAGGTCGTGTGTGTCCTGTGATAGTTTCCATAAGAAAAAAAGGGCAAGACACAATAACTGCATTAGCGTTTGTGGGTGGACATGAAGTTAGGGATGTGTGTGTGCGTATTCCTCTTCCTGCTCATAAAGGGTTAGGTGACTCGGGTTACAGACATTTTATCCATTACCATGACTTCAGCACCTGATAAATAGATGGGAGACAAGATACACAGAGATACAAAACAAACATTCAAACTCTCTCTCTCTCCAGGAGATGAAGAAGGAGGTGAAGAGAGCGGCGGGTCCTAAATCTGATTTGTCCAATGGCAGTACAAGCCCTGTACTTGAGCCTGACCTACGACCAGCCAGGAAAGGTACCCCCCCCCCCCCCTTCACACACATCCTTAGGTAGATTAATGTCCCCCTGCTCATACACAGATCCTATTAGAGTGATAGGCATTAGCGTCAGGTTATCCTTTGTCCTTCACACACACGTGCACACATTCCTGGTACTACTGTTCACTAAAGGAATTATTCACAATATTAACAGTACTATATATATATATATACATACAGTTGAAGTCGGAAGTTTACATACACTTATGTTGGAGTCATTAAAACTTGTTTTTCAACCACTCCACACATTTCTTGATAACAAACTATAGTTTAGGCAAGTTGGTTAGGACATTTACTTTGTGCCTGACAAGTAATTTTTTCCAACAATTGTTTACAGACAGATTATTTCACCTATAATTCACTGTATTACAATTCCAGTGGGTCAGAAGTTTACATACACAATGTTGACTGTACCTTTTAAACAGCTTGGAAAATTCCAGAAAATGTCATGGCTTTAGAAGCTTCTGATAGGCTAATTAACATTATTTGAGTCAATTTGAGGTGTACCTGTGGATGTATTTTAAGGCCTACCTTCAAACTCAGTGCCTCTTTGCTTAACATCATGGGAAACTCAAAAGAAATCAGCCAAGACTTCAGAAAAAAATACCCCTCAGGCAGGAGATGCGTTCTGCCTCCTAGAGATTAACGTACTTTGGTGCGAAAAGTGCAAATCAATCCCAGAACAACAGCAAAGGACCTTGTGAAGATGCTGGAGGAAACTGGTACAAAAGTATCTATATCCACAGTAAAACGAGTCCTATATCGGCATAACCTTAGGCCGCTCAGCAAGGAAGAAGCCACTGCTCCAAAACCACCATAAAAAAAAGCCAGACTACGGTTTGCAACTGCACATGGGGACAAAGATCATACTTTTTGGAGAAATGTCCTCTGGTCTGATGAAACAAAAATAGAACTGTTTGGCCATAATGACCATTGTTATGTTTGGAGGAAAAAGGGGGAGGCTTGCAAGCCGAAGAACACCATCCCAACCGTGAAGCACGGGGGTGGCAGCATCATGTTGTGGAGGTGCTTTGTTGCAGGAGGGACTGGTGCACTTCACAAAATAGATGGCATCATGAGGAAAGGAAAATGATGTGGATATATTGAAGCAACATCTCAAGACATCAGTCAGGAAGTTAAAGCTTGGTCGCAAATGGGTCTTCCAAATGGACAATGACCCCAAGCATACTTCCAAAGTTGTGGCAAAATGGCTTAAGGACAGCAAAGTCAATGTATTGGAGTGGCCATCACAAAGCCCTGAGGTCAATCCTATAGAACATTTGCGGGCAGAACTGAAAAGGCGTGTGCAAGCAAGGAGGCCTACAAACCTGCCTCAGTTACACCAGAATGGGCCAAAATGTACCCATTGTTGGAAGCTTGTGGAAGGCTACCCGAAATGTTTGACCCAAGTTAAACAATTTAAAGGCAATGCTACCAAATACTACTTGAGTGTATGTAAACTTCTGACCCACTGGGAATGTGATGAAAGAAATAAATCATTATCTCTACTATTATTCTGACATTTCACATTCTTAAAATAAAGTGGTGATCCTAACTGACCTCTGACAGGGAATTTTTACTAGGATTAAATGTCAGGAATTGTTAAATTGTTAAACTGAGTTTAAATTTATTTGGCTAAGTTGTATGTAAACGTCCGACTTCAACGGTATATATAGGGACCTAGTCAGTTGTGAACGGTATACAGTACCAGTCAAGAGTTTGGACACACCTACTCATTCCAGGGTTTTTCTTTATTTGTACTATTTTCTACATTGTAGAATAATAGTGAAGACAAACTATGAAATAACACATGGATTCATGTAGTAACCAAAAAAAGTGTTCAACAAATAACTAAATAAATTATATTTGAGATTCTTCAAAGTAGCCACCCTTTGCCTTGAAGACAGCTTTGCACACTCTTGGCATTCTCTCAACCAGCTTCTTGAGGTAGTCACCTGGAATGCATTTTAGTTAACAGGTGTGCCTTGTTAAGTTAATTTGTGGAATTTCTTTCCTTCTTAATGCAATCAGTTGAGTTGTGAGAAGGTAGGGGTGGTATACAGAGGATCGCTTTATTTGGTAAAAGACCAAGTCCATATTATGGTAAGAACAGCTCAAACAAAGCAAAGAGAAATTACATTCCATCATTACTTTTAAGACATGAAGGTGAGTCAATCCAGAAAATGGCAAAAACTTTGAAGGTTTCTTCAAGTGCAGTCTCAAAAACCATCAAGTGCTTTGATGAAACTGGCTCTCATGAGGACCGCCACAGGAAAGGAAGACCCAGAGTTACCTCTGCTGCAGAGGATAAGTTCATTAGATTTAACTGCACCTAATTTTGCAGCCCAGATAAATGCTTCACAGAGTTCAAATAACTGCCACATCTCAACATCAACTGTTCAGAGGAGACTGAGTGAATCAGGCCTTCATAGTCGAATTGCTGCAAAGAAACCATTACTAAAGGACACCAATAAGAAGAAGAGACTTGCTTGGGTCAAGAAACACAAGCAATGTACATTGGATCAGTAGAAATCTGTCCTTTGGTCTGATTCCAAATTTGAGATTTTTTGTTCCAACAGCTGTGTCTTTGTGAGATGCAGAGTAAGTGAATGGATGATCCCTGCATCCCTCTGGTTGGAGCCAAAAATCTCAAATTTCCACTGGTAATGAACTTATCCTCTGCCGCAGGGGTAACTTTGGCTCTTCCATTCCTGTGGCGGCCCTCATGAGAGACAGTTTCATCATAGTGCTTGATGGTTTCTGCGACTGCACTTGAAGAAACTTTCAAAATTCTTGAAATTTTCCGTATACTGACCTTCATGTCTTAAAGTCATTTCATGTCTTAAAGTCATTTCTCTTTGCTTTTTTGAGCTGTTCTTGCCATAATATGTATACCACCCCTACCTTGTCACATCACAACTGATTGGCTCAAATTCATTAAGAAGGAAAGAAATTCTACAAATTACCTTTTAAGAAAGCACACCTGTTAATTGAAATGCATTCCAGGTGGCTACGTCATTAAGCTGGTTGATAGAATGCCAAGAGTGTGTAAAGCTGTCATCAAGGAAAAAGGTGGCTGTTGAAGAATCTCAAATATAAAATATATTGTTTAACACTTTTTTGGTTACTACATGATTCCATATGTGTTATTTCATAGTGTTGATGTCTTCACTATTATACTACAATGTAGCAAATAGTAAAAATAAATAAAAACCCTTGAATGAGTAGGTGTTCTAAAACTTTTGGCCGGTAGTGTGTGTGTGTGTATATACAGTGCCTTGCGAAATTATTCGGCCCCCTTGAACTTTGCGACCTTTTGCCACATTTCAGGCTTCAAACATAAAGATATAAAACTGTATTTTTTTGTGAAGAATCAACAACAAGTGGGACACAATCATGAAGTGGAACGACATTTTTGGATATTTCAAACTTTTTTAACAAATCAAAAACTGAAAAATTGGGCGTGCAAAATTATTCAGCCCCCTTAAGTTAATACTTTGTAGCGCCACCTTTTGCTGAGATTACAGCTGTAAGTCGCTTGGGGTATGTCTCTATCAGTTTTGCACATCGAGAGACTGAAATTTTTTCCCATTCCTCCTTGCAAAACAGCTCGAGCTCAGTGAGGTTGGATGGAGAGCATTTGTGAACAGCAGTTTTCAGTTCTTTCCACAGATTCTCCACAGATTCTCGATTGGATTCAGGTCTGGACTTTGACTTGGCCATTCTAACACCTGGATATGTTTATTTTTGAACCATTTCATTGTAGATTTTGCTTTATGTTTTGGATCATTGTCTTGTTGGAAGACAAATCTCCGTCCCAGTCTCAGGTCTTTTGCAGACTCCATCAGGTTTTCTTCCAGAATGGTCCTGTATTTGGCTCCATCCATCTTCCCATCAATTTTAACCATCTTCCCTGTCCCTGCTGAAGAAAAGCAGGCCCAAACCATGATGCTGCCACCACCATGTTTGACAGTGGGGATAGTGTGTTCAGGGTGATGAGCTGTGTTGCTTTTACGCCAAACATAACGTTTTGCATTGTTGCCAAAAAGTTCAATTTTGGTTTCATCTGACCAGAGCACCTTCTTCCACATGTTTGGTGTGTCTCCCAGGTGGCTTGTGGCAAACTTTAAACTACACTTTTTATGGATATCTTTAAGAAATGGCTTTCTTCTTGCCACTCTTCCATAAAGGCCAGATTTGTGCAATATACGACTGATTGTTGTCCTATGGACAGAGTCTCCCACTTCAGCTGTAGATCTCTGCAGTTCATCCAGAGTGATCATGGGCCTCTTGGCTGCATCTCTGATCAGTCTTCTCCTTGTATGAGCTGAAAGTTTAGAGGGACGGCCAGGTCTTGGTAGATTTGCAGTGGTCTGATACTCCTTCCATTTCAATATTATCGCTTGCACAGTGCTCCTTGGGATGTTTAAAGCTTGGGAAATCTTTTTGTATCCAAATCCGGCTTTAAACTTCTTCACAACAGTATCTCGGACCTGCCTGGTGTGTTCCTTGTTCTTCATGATGCTCTCTGCGCTTTTAATGGACCTCTGAGACTATCACAGTACAGGTGCATTTATACGGAGACTTGATTACACACAGGTGGATTGTATTTATCATCATTAGTCATTTAGGTCAACATTGGATCATTCAGAGATCCTCACTGAACTTCTGGAGAGAGTTTGCTGCACTGAAAGTAAAGGGGCTGAATAATTTTGCACGCCCAATTTTTCAGTTTTTGATTTGTTAAAAAAGTTAGAAATATCCAATAAATGTCGTTCCACTTCATGATCGTGTCCCACTTGTTGTTGATTCTTCACAAAAAAATACAGTTTTATATCTTTATGTTTGAAGCCTGAAATGTGGCAAAAGGTCGCAAAGTTCAAGGGGCCGAATACTTTCGCAAGGCACTGTAGAATGTTAGTATGTGTGCAGTGGGCAACAAATAATATTTGTGAACATAATAAATAGTTAAATAATATACTAGTGTGTGTGTGTTCCAGGAGATCAGACCCACCAGAGGAGGTGTAAGGCTTCCTTCAGCTATGCTCCCCAGAACGAGGATGAGTTAGAGCTGAAGATAGGAGATGTCATCCACATACTGGGGGAGGTGAGAGGGGAGGCTGACATACTGGGGGAGGTGAGAGGGGAGGCTGACATACTGGGGGAGGTGAGGCTGACATACTGGGGGAGGTGAGAGGGGAGGCTGACATACTGGGGGAGGTGAGAGGGGAGGCTGACATACTGGGGGAGGTGAGAGGGGAGGCTGACATACTGGGGGAGGCTGACATACTGGGGGAGGCTGACATACTGGGGGAGGTGAGAGGGGAGGCTGACATACAGGAGGAGGTGAGAGGGGAGGCTGACATACTGGGGGAGGTGAGAGGGGAGGCTGACATACTGGGGGAGGTGAGAGGGGAGGCTGACATACTGGGGGAGGTGAGGCTGACATACTGGGGGAGGTGAGAGGGGAGGCTGACATACTGGGGGAGGTGAGAGGGGAGGCTGACATACTGGGGGAGGTGAGAGGGGAGGCTGACATACTGGGGGAGGCTGACATACTGGGGGAGGCTGACATACTGGGGGAGGTGAGAGGGGAGGCTGACATACAGGAGGAGGTGAGAGGGGAGGCTGACATACTGGGGGAGGTGAGAGGGGAGGCTGACATACTGGGGGAGGTGAGAGGGGAGGCTGACATACTGGGGGAGGTGAGAGGGGAGGCTGACATACTGGGGGAGGTGAGAGGGGAGGCTGACACACAGGAGGAGGTGAGAGGGGAGGCTCACTGTGTGTTTGGGTGTGTGTCGTTTTCAACTTTTTCTTTACTGTAGTAACTTCCCCCTCTGGTGGCCACATGATAGATCTGTTAAACCACATTATAATACTGTAGTGACCCTGTGTTCACAGTCATGTATATTAGCTCCTCCACGGGAGCTAGCTGTCTTACACCATGGAGAACATGCAGGTCTCCCGACCAGAACCTTGTGCTTTCAATGTTCATCTTCAGACAACTTCACTCTCCCTTCCTGTTTCATTACAATATGTGTTCAGGTGGAGGAGGGCTGGTGGGAGGGCAGTCTGAACGTTATGACAGGGATGTTTCATGTGTTCAGGTGGAGGAGGGCTGGTGGCAGGGCAGTCTGAACGGTAAGACAGGGATGTTTCCCTCCAACTTCACCAGAGAGCTGGAGGACACGCCCCCTTCACTAGACACATCCATTAGGTCATCACAAGAGGAGCTACGCAGCAACAAGACCAGTGAGTCACGCTCTCATCACAGCCATGCACATGCACAAACCATTACAAGCTAGGTTTTCATCCAATTGGTGATAGATTTTCATGCGAATATTCTAAAATCTGCATAAAGTAAATATGCGCATTTTCCCACCAATGGTGTGCTTCCACCAAAGAGACATGTTACGGATAAAAATCAGTGCGTGATGAGGTAGTGCGCACAAAGTCATTATTTTCACATACTGAATAAAAATTCTTAAATTCAATGTGTTTCTGTCGCATTTTCAACTCTACTCCAGCCAACAGCTCGCAGATACAGTGCGGGTAGGCTGTGAGGGTTGTCTACTCTACATGATGAGATGATTATGGATTTCTATTTGTCAAATGGCAGTCAAGCATTGATCATCATGTCACCAGAATAAGACCCTCGATACTTATTGGAAAGCAGCATCAAGCTCATTACCGTGCACTTTCACCACCCTGTGAAATTCATCGTAACATATTTCATCTGTAGTCTAATAAACGGCATGGTTTCCCGACGAGTCGTAGTGGGAGGACCACACAACATGTCATCCATCGCAGGGCTCCAAGCTGACTTCTATATGATGGTTGTTAGATCAATGCGTATAAGAAGGTTTCCACCGTCATGTCTGGTATAATCCATTTTACCACCTCGTCTAGTGGATTTAGTTTGGTTGACATTTGGAAAGTTTTCCGTCAGGCCTGTCGTGACATATTTTTATCCAACGTGTACTTTTACACACATAAAAAGGTTGGTTGGAATCCTGGTTACTGATCAAATGTTTTTTATATGCATGAAATGGCAGATCAATATTCATATGATGTAACACAAGTAAAGAACATTGTTACATGATTCTGCTGAACTCAACATGGTTTCTAATCAATTGTTAGCATAAATAGTCATTGTGTGTGTGTGTTGGTTTGTGTGCGCGTGCGTAGGTAAAGACAGTCCAGGCAGTGAGAGTGACGGAGGAGAGAGTCGCTCTGACAGTGGAGAGATTCAACCCAAGAAGGTGTGTGTGTGTGTAGTTTAATAACAGTTTCATGATAAGTGTAATGTGTTAGAACAGTATTGTCGTGGTAACTATAGTGGTGGTAACGTGTGTCTCCAGGTTCGAGGGTTTGGGTTCGGTGACATCTTTAAAGACCAGCCCATCAGACTGAGACCTGCATCTGGAGACATGGACACGGAGGGAGAGAAGGTGATACACGCACACAAACTTAAAGGGATAGTTCAGGCAGAATCTATATTTGGGTGGAATAACCCTTACCTTGAGTTGTCTGAAGGCCCATAGTGACAGAATCCACAATAGTCCAGCTGTTTAAATTTGTGAATTTAGATTATCCTAATTATGTAAGCTCCTAGCTATGGCAGAAGGAAACAATGGACTATTGTTGATTCTGTCACTATGGGCCTTTAGACACAACCCAAATATAGATTCTGCCTGAACTATCCCTTTAATGGTGCATACAGATGTAGAATTTTAATTTGAGCTAGTTTTCTAAAGCAGGAAAATAATTATTCAGCAGCAGGAAATGTGGATTATAATTAATGGACATTTTTCTTTAGGGTAAATCATGTCTGACATTTTTAAAGGGAAAATCACAAATGTTTGGAAGCCTTTTTAACCCTGAAATACACCACAAAATAATTCCCCATACTCGGTCCTTGGAACCACAACGGTGTACATTTAGTTTTCCCCCCTAGCACTACACAGCTGATTCAAATAATCGAGAGAGAGAGAGACTTTTTGTTCTCGCGCTCTCTCTTCACTTTGTTCTCTCTCCTTTTCTCTTGTCACACTCTCACTGTATTACAATGGAGTCTGATTTATAACAGGACTGTGTGGATGATGGCAGGGTCATGTTTGGTTTAGGGTATGTCTTGTATAGTGTTTGTTGTGTATGAGTATATTGATCAGTGCCAGCGTGTGTATGCATGTGATAATCCATTTTTGTGTGTGAGAGAGAGTTTGGGTACGTGTCAGGCTGTGTGTACGATATTTTGCAGAGAGAGGGAAGAAGTTGTGGAGGGAGAGAGAACTGGGACTGGAGGGAGGGAGGGGGAGAGAGAGGCAGGGGGAGAGGATTTGGGATGTTCTTCTGAGTGTGAAACAGAGAAGTGTGTGTGTTTGAAACAGACCGGTGTGTGTGACATAGACAGAGCCCAGTCTGTCCGGAGTTGATCGCAAATAGAGTATTCTGGGAATGTAGTTTCCTGTGTGTTTCCCTCTTCTCCTCTAGACACAGGTTAGGAAATCACCCTCTGTTTCCCTGGAAACCATGAAGGCAGAACCTGAACGCATGGTGAAAGGTGAGAGGGAGGGGCCTGGGTTCTTCTAGACAGTCTCTCACTTCCTGTTTCACACCTAGAATAAGATAAAGATTCACACCTGCTTAGTCTCTTGATTTACTTTAATATACCTGAGTTTTGGGATTCAACGTGAGTGTCTGTATTCTGATTGGTTCCCAGGCCGTGAGCTGTGTAAGGTCATCTTCCCGTACGACGCCCATAACGAAGATGAGCTGTCAATGAAAGAGGGAGAGATTGTCACCATAATCAACAGGGTGTGTGTGTCTAACCTCTGAGTGTCCATGCATGCGGTTGTGCATGTGTGTGTCAGGTTTGGGGTTAATTCCACAAATTCAATTCCATTTCAATTCCCTCTACCTGTAAATTCCAAATTCCATTTAATTCAAATTCTGGAGTAAATTCTTAATTTGAAGTGCATTAAATCCATTAACGGGGAGATGTATAAATATTGAATTCCAATTCAAGTATCTCTTTCTACTCTTACCTGTATACGGGTTGAAAATGGCAGATTTGGGCACTAATAAGCACCTAAGTTGGAACACAGTGGCTATACAGTAACATGCTATACATGATGTCAGAGCTCTGGCTCTTTGGTTCACAGCGCTGTGTGTGTTTTGACTGACAGCCGTTTTGAACTTGAGCACCACACGGCAAGAAGTTGCTCCCATCCCTCCTGCTAACTGGGCAACTTTTGCACATTTTTGGTCTGAGGGAAATTATGTAAATTAAAAAAGGACTATATATTTTGAAAGATGAGACGTTGAGGATTATAATAAATACCGCTTTGATGTCATACAAGCAAGTCAAACACCTGTGAGTCCTGAACAGGAGGAGCCTATACGGACCTGAATACACACCTTTCTATACGCACCAAAGACTATTCCATCTCATATTGTATTTTATAACTTAGCTAGTCATGTTGGCAATAGAACAGACCTTCAAGTGATGCCCACGTGACCCAGATTGCACCTACCCCAAATATATCCAGAACATTTTCAGATTTCTTTATCAACAAATGCAGCAAAAAGTCCAGTAAATGTAAAATGATCACACAGTCAACAGTGTAATGTTTGGATTCAGTCTTGTCAGGTGAACTGTTGTGTCCTCACCTGAATGACCAGTTCCTGAAGGACATTGCAGAACGGCGTACAGTTCTGTATCCAATTTTCAAGGAAACTAGATTAAAAGGAAACGAGTAGCTTTCGTCGTCAATAAACTATATATTGATAACCAGTTGTTCAGAGACACAACGACTACTCCATGGATATTTTAAAAATGACAAAGTTCTTATAGACGAGGAAAATAATGAAACACAATTCTATCCCGGTTATGGATTGTAATAATACAATAACAAATATAGCTTTTCTATATATCTTCAAATAGAACTAATTGGAACACAAAAGCACTAATTCAACATGGTGAAGATAAAAGTTCAGTAAACAGAAGGCACAGTATGTGTGGATGGTGGAGTGTGTGTTATTGTGTTATGTTTGGGAAAGTGTGGCATTGAGTGAGAAAGGAAATGGTTGCATATCCCAGAACCAATGTATTTCTGTGAGCTGGGGGTGTGAGGGAGCTTTCAATGTTTATCCCAGAACCAATGTATTGCTGTGAGCTGGGGTGTGAGGGAGCTTTCAATGTTTATCCCAGAACCAATGTATTTCTGTGAGCTGGGGGTGTGAGGGAGCTTTCAATGTTGTTCAGATGATGGACATACTTTTAGAATGAATTATACGTCTTCTATATTTATTTATGATCCTATATTGATGGAACGGTCCACAACCCTATACCCTAGACACCCACCTGAATGACCAAGATACTAAGGAGAAGTCCCTAACTGTTTTATGGGCCTGCTGTAAGCGGTCTGTATCCAGCCAAATGCAGTCAGAGACCAAGAGCAGCACTGCTCCCTAAAGATTCTGAGGCTGCTTGGCTAATTGTGGAAAATAAGAAACAGGATTTAAAAAATATATATTTATTTTTTTGATGGCTATATATAATACAAATGGAGGTGAGGGTGATGGAAATGCATTTGGAGGTTGATCTACTTCTGTTCGGTAAATGGCACTGTGGGGTCAGGGGGGGTCTGCCGGGCATTGGGATGACAACCCAACTCGGGATGGGGAGGGCTTTTAGTGGGGACCAATTGGAGGTTTACTTAGTAGCAATACAAATATCATGGTGCAGCTATATAGACACTCAATCATCATGTTACTTTTTATTGTACATTTACAAACATAGATTTTGATAAATAGAATTGAAAGTTGTGTCTCATTATGGTAAATGGTGAAATAAGTATAGCCAGTTACAATTGTAATGACTTAGCAGATAATAAGAAAAGACAGTATTTACCTGGCTAAAAGAGAAGGAATAGAATATCTATTGTGGAAAAAGGACTGGGGGGAATATATTTCTCCCATGGGCAAAGAAATTCAAAAGGGGTGATGGTTTTAATTAACAGTAATTTTGATCAAAATGTGCAAATAGTCCAAACAGATCCTCAAGGTAGATGGATGATTTTAAATATGTTATTGGACAATAAACAGATATGGCTCATTAACCTATACGGTCCGAATAATGATGATCCAAGCTTCTTTGAAAATATATATATAAGAATGTATCAACTCTACAAGCAACACTAGACTCTATTATTATGGTGGGAGATTTTAATATGGTCTTAAATACCTCTATGGCCCGTAAAGGAAATCACACTA
Organism: Oncorhynchus kisutch; assembly: GCF_002021735.2. Lineage (NCBI taxonomy): Eukaryota > Metazoa > Chordata > Actinopteri > Salmoniformes > Salmonidae > Oncorhynchus > Oncorhynchus kisutch. The sequence continues at coordinate 75,006,545 of NC_034184.2, forward strand.
CAAACTATCACCCTCAGGCACTTAAGGAAATCGTGAATGTCATGGATATATTGGAATTAGTGGATATATGGAGGCTTAAATACCCTGACCTAGTGCGAGGATATTGGAAATTTAATCAAAGCCTACTGGATGATAAATTGTTTAGAACTAGGACAGAAGAATTTATAACTGACTTTTTCAGACATAACATAGATACAGCAGATCCCCTTATTGAATGGGACACTTTTAAATGTGCCTTTAGAGGCCATGCAATTCAGTACTCATCTATAAAACAATAGCAATTTAGATATTAACAAAGAAAATGGAAGAACTAACAGTACAGTCAGATAGCAATACAAACGGTACAATAGAGGCTCAGAATAAGTTAGAGGAAAAACAATAAGAAATGGAGGAACTTATTCCAGAAAGATCCCGTGTCATATTATAAATATTATAAAAAATAAAGCGGACTGGATGGAAAATGGGGAAAAATGCACCAAATTCTTTTTCAATCTTCAATATAGAAATGCTACCAACTTTTTTTTATTGAAACTTGTTACAAATTACATGCATGATTCACCAAATTATATTTTGAAAGAGGAAGAGAAGTACTTTAAGAATATGTTTTCGTTTCAGTCTCCTCCATCTCCACTAACCGAGGCTAATTGTATGTATTTTTTTCCTATTAATAATGTAAAATGAACATCTGTACAGAAAGACTCATGTGTAAGCCAAATTACAGAGGAAAACTTCTTGGTGCAATTAAAGCCTTTAAGGCTGGGAAAACTCCAGGGCTGGATGGCATACCAGTAGAAGTACCGTAAATATATATATATATATATTCAGAGGACCATTTAGCATGTTTTAATCACTATTATATAAATGGTAGATTATCAGACACGCAACAATAATGTTTAAAATCATTATTACTGAAACAGGACCCAAGTAGTATATGTAAAGATCCTGTCCATTTAAAAAAAGTGGAGGCCTCTTACACTTCAGTGTTGTGATGCGAAAATCCTAGCAAAATAGATCATTTATTTTGGTATTTTCCATATGTAGCACGTTTTTGGTCACAGGTACAGGAATGGCTGAAGAATTGCAACATTTGCCTAGAACTAACGCTGCAGATAGCAATACTGGGTGATTTGAAAAGCCATAGTCAATCAATCAATAATGTAATAATTATTTTAGCCAAAACAATCTGTAGAAGCTATGAGAATAGAAAGGTTCAATTTGTTTGTGAAGCATCACAGCACAGTTGAAAAATATATGGCAAATAGAAATCCAAAATGGATGGTGATAAGAGATAGATGGGAGGGGTTGAATGGAGCTGAAGGGACTAATAACAAGAACCAATGTAAATCATACGGGATCTGTAAAATGTATATAGGTTCAGAACTTTTGTGAAATAGCACAGTTACAAATAGAAATCAAACTGGATGGACATCAGAAATAGAGGAAGGACTAAAAACAAACCAAATATAACTACTGTAAAATAGATAGTTGTAGAATGTGTATAAGCTGAATGTAGAAGCCTACGTCTTATTGTTTATTAGTTTACTCCAGTTGGGGGAAGGGTGTTCGGGTTTGCAGGGAATAATAAAGGTATATTCTTTAAAAAAGTATGTATATCTATATAGGTATGAATATGTATGAATATGTATGCATATGTGTATATAAATGGACATATATATTTACCCCAAAAATATATGGGGGATCGGGAATGATGCAGACAATTACATTGATGGAAGCAACAATCTTTCCGCAATATTAAGATGATCCTCTCCTAAAATGAAAAAATAAATCATAATAATAATAATCCCATAATATCCAAACTGTTCCCTTTCAATTGCCGCCATGGTTATGCATATGCTTTTCATATTTCTTCTGTAAGAAACATTTCAATTTAGGCCTATCCATATAGGGCAATTCCCATTCAATTCCAAAGATGAAATGCTTTTACAATTCCAATTAAATTCAAACAGTCCAATTACAATTCCATAACTGGAAGATTGTTTTGTATTCAACATAAATGCTCCCCTTCATGAGTGAATTCAAAAATGTAATTGCAATTTCAAATGACATTTTAATTGACCCCAACCGCGGTGTGTATTGTGCTTGGGTTGTATCCAGACTGTCCTTCTCTCACGTTGGAATTGACTGTATTACCAGTTTGGTACACGAGGGGGCGCCAAAATACCCATTAGGCATCTTTTACCAGAATGCTAACAAAGTTAGCACAACTAAAGGTGAATTTCCATGGAGGCTGCTAGCTAAATATGCTAACGAGCGCAAATGAAAATAAACTAAAAATATAAAATGCATAAGAAATATATTGCTGCGTTTGGTAAACGCAGATCTAACTTGCTTCTTATTGTAATTTCTAATTTTGCTTCAGTTGCGCTTCTCTACTCGGATGAGAATTCACGAACTGGCTTTCTATCAGCAGACAGCGCTGTGACTGATGTGGAACTACTTTTCTCCATCATTCTATCAGCAGACAGCGCTGTGACTGATGTGGAACTACTTTTCTCTGGTACTTTTCTTGGTGTAGCCAGCCTTTTCTTTTCCCGGTAAAATACAAGATTAACTTTAAGCGAAACATTAGGAAATGTAGCTGGTTACATTCTTTATATGATAAACATTAGAAATATGATGGCCATGCATAATTTTTTGCAATGAAATACCTTGCTTTTTCATTTTAAGCTCATTTACTTGTGAGGCTGCCAGCCACATAGCGTCACACTTCTGTAGTCATCTGATGACAATAAAGCTGTTTCCTGCCGAATGTGGTGCACTGATGTATTTTCTGTGAAGGGAAACTATAGCTGCACGTCCCTGATCACTCTATTGTAGCAACAAAAACACTGTTGACTTTCAATATAAACCGTGACCCCTGTCAATACTCAGCTGGACTCACAAACACATGACTGGCTCAACTGTTGTGGGGAACTACGTTAAGCTTCCTAATGTAAAATAATGTGACAGGTGAAATGAAGAATGTGATCTGCTTTATCTCCTAATGTATTGCACAAGTTGACTGCAGGTATTTACTTAAAGTAGCTACAGATTTTGAAATGATTGAAATAGTTTCAACGTTATTGAAAAGACATCCCCGGTATAGAGTTTATACGGTATAGAGTTTATACGGTATAGAGTTTATACGGTATACCGCCCAAGCCTAGTGTGTTTAACCTGTGTATGTGGATTCTGTGTGTTGTAGGACTGTGCTGACACGGGGTGGTGGATGGGGGAGATAGGGGGGAGAAAGGGAGTCTTCCCTGATAACTTTGTCAAGCTGTTAATACCTGATGTAGAGAAAGAGGTAAGACACGCAAATATCATTTGATTTGTACTGTTATTATGGTGTTCAAGGAATGACATTCCATGAGAGCAAAATCACTTAGTGTTTCTTTGTGTGCGGTTGCAGAGACCAAAGAAGCCGCCTCCCCCCAGCGTCCCTTCGGGTAAACACACCACAGGTAAACCTCCATCTCCTCTCTCCACAGGTAATCCCCCATCTCCTCTCTCCACAGGTAATCCCCCATCTCCTCTCTCCACAGGTAATCCCCCATCTCCTCTCTCCACAGGTTATCCCCCATCTCCTCTCTCCACAGGTAATCCCCCATCGCCACTGATACTGTTTTGTGCGTGTCTCAATCATCTCTCTATCTCCGTCTCTGCTCTTCTCTGTTTTGTGTTAGTGTGTGTAAGGGAGAGAGATAGAAACTAGGAGCAATGGTGGTAATTAAACAGGCATATAACCAAATGGTGATAATTTAACAGGGAGAGAACCAAAGATAGAGATACAGTGCCTTGCGAAAGTATTCGGCCCCCTTGAACTTTGTGACCTTTTGCCACATTTCAGGCTTCAAACATAAAGATATAAAACTGTATTTTTTTGTGAAGAATCAACAACAAGTGGGACACAATCATGAAGTGGAACGACATTTATTGGATATTTCAAACTTTTTTAACAAATCAAAAACTGAAAAATTGGGCGTGCAAAATTATTCAGCCCCTTAAGTTAATACTTTGTAGCGCCACCTTTTGCTGAGATTACAGCTGTAAGTCGCCTGGGGTATGTCTCTATCAGTTTTGCACATCGAGAGACTGAAATTTTTTCCCATTCCTCCTTGCAAAACAGCTCGAGCTCAGTGAGGTTGGATGGAGAGCATTTGTGAACAGCAGTTCAGTTCTTTCCACAGATTCTCGATTCGATTCAGGTCTGGACTTTGACTTGGCCATTCTAACACCTGGATATGTTTATTTTTTAACTATTCCATTGTAGATTTTGCTTTATGTTTTGGATCATTGTCTTGTTGGAAGACAAATCTCCGTCCCAGTCTCAGGTCTTTTGCAGACTCCATCAGGTTTTCTTCCAGAATGGTCCTGTATTTGGCTCCATCCATCTTCCCATCAATTTTAACCATCTTCCCTGTCCCTGCTGAAGAAAAGCAGGCCCAAACCATGATGCTGCCACCACCATGTTTGACAGTGGGGATGGTGTGTTCAGGGTGATGAGCTGTGTTGCTTTTACGCCAAACATAACGTTTTGCATTGTTGCCAAAGTGTTCCATTTTGGTTTCATCTGACCAGAGCACCTTCTTCCACATGTTTGGTGTGTCTCCCAGGTGGCTTGTGGCAAACTTTAAACAACACTTTTTATGGATATCTTTAAGAAATGGCTTTCTTCTTGCCACTCTTCCATAAAGGCCAGATTTGTGCAATATACGACTGATTGTTGTCCTATGGACAGAGTCTCCCACCTCAGCTGTAGATCTCTGCAGTTCATCCAGAGTGATCATGGGCCTCTTGGCTGCATCTCTGATCAGTCTTCTCCTTGTATGAGCTGAAAGTTTAGAGGGACGGCCAGGTCTTGGTAGATTTGCAGTGGTCTGATACTCCTTCCATTTCAATATTATCGCTTGCACAGTGCTCCTTGGGATGTTTAAAGCTTGGGAAATCTTTTTGTATCCAAATCCGTCTTTAAAACTTCTTCACAACAGTATCTCGGACCTGCCTGGTGTGTTCCTTGTTCTTCATGATGCTCTCTGCGCTTTTAACGGACCTCTGAGACTACCACAGTGCAGGTGCATTTATATGGAGACTTGATTACACACAGGTGGATTGTATTTATCATCATTAGTCATTTAGGTCAACATTGGATCATTCAGAGATCCTCACTGAACTTCTGGAGAGAGTTTGCTGCACTGAAAGTAAAGGGGCTGAATAATTTTGCACGCCCAATTTTTCAGTTTTTGATTTGTTAAGAAAGTTTGAAATATCCAATAAATGTCGTTCCACGTCATGATTGTGTCCCACTTGTTGTTGATTCTTCACAAAAAAATACAGTTTTATATCTTTATGTTTGAAGCCTGAAATGTGGCAAAAGGTCGCAAAGTTCAAGGGGGCCGAATACTTTCGCAAGGCACTGTATCTATAGGGAAGAGTGTCAATAATGTCACCCTCAGTTGACCGCTGACCCATATGTGACCTGTAGATAAAAGGTCAGAGGTCAGGAAGGTACCCCCGGAGCGCCCAGAGCACATGCCTCACAGACCACCTGACGACAACAAAGGTACTACAGTACTACTACAGTAATACTATAAAAAAGCTACTAACTCTGCCTCACAGATCTGATGACAACAGAGGTACTACTACTACCATTACTATACTACACTATTCCACAATCATCTACAATGCCTGCTTCGGCTTGCTGCAGCCTGACTACTACCCTATATGGCCCTATTCAGCCTGCCTGCCTTAACTCTCTTCACCTCTTCAGCTGGCTCACACCTCACCTCTACACTGTGTGTGTGCGTGCGCGCGCGCGCATGTGACTATCCACTTATCCTGTCCGTATATGTGTTTGTGTGTAGGTGAGGAGGTGAAGGTTGGAGAGATCCCTAAGCCCGCCCTTCCATCCATCCCTCCAAAAAAGCCCCACCCACCAAAGACAAGCTCCTCCCACCTCCCTCCCCGAGGCCCAGACAGACCTGAGAGACCTCCTTCTGTACCGTCAGTACACACACACATATGCACACACACACACACACACACACACACACACTAAAGTTGTCAACTGGTCTGCCTGTTCAGGTGTGAGAGCCCTAAGTCTGAGGGTGGGGCTGTGACTCCAGATCCTGCCTGTGACATGTCAAAAGACATTGGTGAGTTTGACTGAGAGGACAAGGGGCAGACCTGGGGCAGTTTGACAGTTATGTGACAGGACACTAGTCCAATCAGAGTAGGGAGTTGGCTGACTTAAGAGTCAGAGAGGTTTGAATATGAATGAAGATCCTCAGTTCTTTCTCTCTGTCCATATGTGAGGAATTCGCTGCCCTAGCCTTCATATTGGTCGGGGAACTGTGTGTTTGTTTGTGCCTGTTCTCTGGTAAGATGTTATGTGTTACTGTGGATTAACAATATAATGTGTGTCTGTGTGTAGATCTAGTTTATTTGGACTCGCTGTTCTTGTCTAGAGAGAAACTAAGCCATCCCACCGCAATGCAACCAAGAGTCCTCATCCGCAGACCACGCTCCTTGATCATAAGCACAGTAAGTGTACGCACACATACACGCACACATTATTTTCTTTAACATGTCTGGGTGACACCACTCTCCTCTTCTCTCTCGCAGTCTTCTCTGTCCAGTATTGACCTGCTGGACTCTCCTGCGGTAGAGGAGCAGAGAAGGGGGAAGGACAGAGAAAAGGAGGAGCTGCAGGACTCCTTGTGTCCTAGAACAGTAGATGTCTCTCAGAGGAAAGCACTTCCCACCATCACTGTAAGAATTTGTTGAATTTAAATGTGTTTAATTACATTTTAGCAGTGAATCAGAGTATATTGTGTGTAGTATATTGTTTGTGTATTCCCGGACCATCAAGTTGGCTTGTGAAAAATAAAAAGGATTTCTGGTTTATTAATTAACCTAGACCTGTGTATGAGTTGCTGGTTGAAACAATAGAATCAATCCATGCCCATTTCAAGCATATCTTCCTAAAAAAGTTCCTTAAAAGTTATTTCCAAGCATTTAAGTAAGTTAGCTGGCTAACTCATGAATCCTGATTTGTGACATACCCCACAGGTACCTGACAGTAAGGGTGTGCTGCCATCCAAGCCTGCTGTCCTTCACCCACCGTCAACAGAAAGCTTAGCCCTCCGCCCTATAAGCCCCTCCCCTTCATATGCAAAACCCACCTCTTCATGTATAAGCCCCTCCCCTGAGCCCAGGCCGACACCCACCCTGGAGGAGCTAAGGGGACAACTGAGAGAGCTGAGAGCCTCTGTAGAACTGCTGAAGAGCCAACACAGGTGTGTGTGTGTGTGTGTGTGTGTGTGTGTGTGTGTGTGTGTGTGTGTGTGTGTGTGTGTGTTTGTTTGTTTGTTTGTTTAATAGTGTGAGTGACTGGTGTCTTTGTCCCAGGCAGGAGATGAAGCAGTTGTCCAGTGACCTGGACGAGGAGAAGAGGTTCCGCCTTACTATGCAGGTGAACACATCTAGTGCTGAACAACATTAATTTACCGCTGCTACATTTTTCATCTTAGCTATACATTACATTTGGTTTTTGTCTTTTTCAGATGGAGGTGGAGAAGATTAAGAGGAGTTTATTTAAATGACTTTGCACCCTCCCCGGTGCATATTGATGACGTCACCTCACGCTGGAGCCAGAGTGTGACATCAGACGAACTAGTTTGTGCCAGAAATCAACATCAATGACAGACGATTCCAATCCCCTCTCGTCTGTTTGTGTTGAAAAGGCTTGCTTATTTTTTTTTTGTTTCCTGATATCTGATTGGAGTTTTCTGGATCAAGGGCGTAGCCTCACTAGTACTCTGTCTGACACCCCGCTACTCAAAATACCTGGAACACTTTCACCTGCTGTTAGTCTGTGTGTGTGTGTGTCTGTGTGTGTCTGTGTGTGTGTGTGTGTGTGTGTGTGTGTGTGTGTGAGCATACAAGGTTTCTATGGCAACCCCGCACTGTGGCCTTCCTTCCTGTTTTAGATGTCTTTCTTTCTGATGACATAAAGACAGTTTCTGGACTTCATATCTCCAGGAAAGTGAAACAGACTTTTATATTCCAGTGTTCTAAAGATGAAGATTATGGATGCGTGCCGATTTTAATCAAATAAAAAGTTATTCTGTCCCAGCCTACCTTACCTACCCAAACATACACACACATTTTATTTTACCTTTAATTAACTGGGCAAGTCAGTTAAGAACAAATTCTTATTTTCATTGATGGCTTAGGAACAGTGGGTTAACTGCCTTGTTCAGGGGTAGAACGACTGGTTTTTACCTTGTCGGCTCGGGAATTCAATCTTGCGACCTTTCGGTTACTAGTCCAACGCTCTAACCACTACCTGCCACCCCACACGTGTGCATTGTTTGTGTGTGTCAGTGCCCCTCCACTGCTCTTTATCCTGTTGATTCAGGTAATTAGTCTGGTTGAACATCAGAGCGCTGGACACACACACACACATTCCTCAACACACATGCAGGCTGCTGTTTTCTTGCTTGTATAAACTGCTGTGTGTGTTGTAGACAAGTGGGTTACCATCTCTGTCTCATCAGGTAGTGTGTGCATGTTGTTTTGATTAAAGACGCAGATCGCATGTGACAGTTCAAGAATGTCCTCAGGCGGTGGACATAACTCAGCTTGGCTGTCTGGGGGTGTCAGATCTGCGGACTGACAGTTTATTATATATGGCTCTGAAGGAGATGAGTGCCGGTTTACGATCCCATTACCAATTGTGCTATTGTGTATGTTTTTTCACGTTATTTGTGACTTATTTTGTACATAATGTTTCTGCCACCGTGTCTTATGACCGAAAAGAGCTTCTTGATATCAGGGCAGCGATTACTCACCCCGTACTGGAGGTATTCCTCTTCAACGAGTCGGACCGGGAAGGATTTACTTCGGACGCCCGACAGGGCCCTCATCCCCGTCATTCGCAGGAGGAAAAGACGGAGATATCGAGGACGATGGTCCTGGTGCCTTGTAAGGATCGTCGCAGAGAGGGTCATCTACCTTTACCATCGGTCCCATTAGCCAACGTACAATCAATCGATAATAAAATAGACGCATTATGAGCACGTATATCCTACCAAAAGGACATTAAAAACTGTAATATCTTATGTTTCATTGAGTCGTGGCTGAACGACAATGATTAACATACAAGCTGGCGGGTTTTAAGCTTTTTCAGCAGGATAGAACAGCGGCTTCTGGTAAGACAAGGGGCAGTGGCCTATGTATATTTGTAAACAACAGCTGGTGCACGAAATCTAAGGAAGTCTTGAGGTTTTGCTCTGTCCATAATTCTATCCTCCTGATTTCTGCTTACAAGCAAAAACTAAACAGGAAGCACCAGTGACTCGGTCAATAAGAAATGGTCAGATGCTAAGCTACAGGACTGTTTTGCTAGCACAGACTGGAATATGTTCCGGGATTCCTCCGATGGCATTGAGTACACCCAATCAGTCACTGGCTTCATCAATAAGTGCATCGATGACGTCGTCCCCACAGTGACCATACGTACATACCCAACCAGAAGCCATGCATTACAGGCAACACCCACACTGAGTTAAAGGGTAGAGCTGCCGCTTTCAAGGAGCGGGACTCTAACCTGGAAGTTTATATGAAATCCCGCTATACCCACCAACGAACCATCAAACAGGAAAAGCGTCAATGCAGGACTAAGATTGAATCGTACTAAGGGCTTGCAAACTATTACAGACTACAAAGGGAAGCACAGCCGCGAGCTGCCCAGTGACACAAACCTACCAGATGAGCTAAATTACTTCTATGCTCGCTTCAAGGCAAGTAACACTGAAATATGCATGAGAGCACCAGCTGTTCCGGATGGCTGTGTGATCACGCTCTCTGTATCCTATTTGAGTAAAACCTTTAAACAGGCCAAACGGATTACCAGGACATGTACTCCGAGCATGCACTGACCAACTGGCAAGTGTCTTCACTGACATTTTTCACCAGTCCCTGACTGAGTTTGTAATACTAGATTAAAAAACATGAGCTGGCGCACACCCTGAAAATTATTTTGTGTGGAGGTGCTGACTAACGGCAAATAAACTATAAACTATCAAAATAAAGAAAGTCGCACACTCCATATATAAACTCCCAACAATTTGATTTACCAAAGCTTCGGCATCACTGTGCCTTCCTCAGGGTAATGTCATGAATACTTGAACCAGGTTATGTAGACAATAGTGAAGGGTGTGCCATAATGATTAAGTTTATAAAAATTAATTAGTGAAACTGTTAAAAAAAATGTTTATGGGATATTAAATATATTACGCTATTGTTATCATATAGAAACATGATTGAATATTATACATCATATTAGCATCAACATACAAATGAAGTCGGAAGTTTACATACACTTAGGTTACATTTTTCAACCACTCCACAAATTTCTTGTTAACAAACTATGGTTTTGGCAAGTCGGTTAGGAAATCTACTTTGTGCATGACACAAGTCAATTGTTTACAGACAGATTATTTCACTTATAATTCACTGTATCACAATTTCAGTGGGTCAGTGGTTTACATACACTAAGTTAACTGTGCCTTTAAACAACTTGGAAAATTCCAGAAAATGATGTTGTGGCTTTAGAAGCTTCTGATAGGCTAATTGACATCAATTGAGTCAATTAGAGGTGTACCTGTGGATGTATTTCAAGGCCTACCTTCAAACAATACCATGCAAGTATAAACACCACGCAGCTGTCATACCGCTCAGGAAGGAGACGTGGTCTATCTCCTAGTGATTATTGTACATTGGTGTGAAAGTGCAAATCAATCCCAGAAAAACAGCAAAGGACCTTGTGAAGATGCTGGAGGAAACCGGTACAAAAGCCAGACTACGGGTTGCAATGGCACATGGGGACAAAGATTGTACTTTTTGGAGAAATGTCCTCTGGTCTGATGAAATACAAATAGAAGTGTTTGGCCACAATGTCCATTGTTATGTTTGGAGGAAAAAGCGTGTGCGAGCAAGGAGGCCTACAAACCTGACTCAGTTACACCAGCTCTGTCAGGAGAAATGGGCCAAAATTCACCCAACTTATTGTGGGAAGCATGTGGAATGCTACCCAAAACGTTTGACTCAAGTTAAACAATTTAAAGGCAATGCTACCAAATACTAATTGAGTGTATGTAAACGTCTGACCCACTGGGAATGTGATGAAAGAAACAAAAGCTGAAATAAATCATTTGTTTACTATTATTCTGACATTTCACATTCTTAAAATAAAGTGGTCATCCTAACAGGGAATTGTTACTAGGATTAAATGTCAGGAAATGTGAAACTGGGTTTAAATGTATTTGGCTAAGGTGTATGTAAACACCCTTTACTATTGTCATTGGTTGCACTAATTGCACTGTTTCTCTACATAACCTGGTTCAAGTATTCATGACATTACCCTGAGGAAGGCACAGTGATGCCGAAGCGTTGGTAAATACCCATTAAATTGCTGGGAGTTTATATATGGAGTGTGCGACTTTCCTTATTTTGATAGTTTTGAGTCTGTAATACCAACATGTTTCAAGGAGGAACAGCCAAGGGGACAGGGAGCAGGCTCTAGGTGTGATGTTACATGTGTTAAGTCACGTGACCACCCGGTTCCAGACATGTTCTGTCTGTGTGGACCGATCTGCAAGGACATCTTCCTCAAATCTGACTGTTAAGACACCAAGAACAGGGACAACTCTGGTCGCCGTGTCCTTTGTAGACAAAGGAAAGGGGTGGGGACAGTTGAAGAGCGGGAAACTCAAAGTTTGTAACGACACTCATGGAAATGCTAATACTTTTAACATGAACAACTGCTCATTCGAAAATGAATTGCGATTTACATATTTGCGAGTGTATGCCTTTGATGTCCTTCTCTTCGATCGCCGGTCCGTCTGCTGGATAATAGTTCATCAGAGAGTCGCTGCTTGTTTAACGCTGGTCGCCGTGTCCTTTGTAGATCTGTTATAATAGATATGTCAGCGTACCCTGTAGTTCTTAGAGTTTTTCTGTTAGAATAGATGCTTCCAAGGTATTCTCGTCCTAGACTTACTCATATTTTCAGCTGCAGACTGATAAAGGTTACGGTCTAGGATTTACTTCTTCGGGAGTGATCGATAGTTTCAGAGTTTAGGCATTTCAACGTGGGGACAATCACCTGGCATTATCTTGAATCTAGTTTGAAGATTTCTTAACCATTCGTGAGGTACGGTTTACCGTGGCTCTCTTCGGCATAAAATGTAAATTGTCACAAGTGCTTTTATACTCTGTGGAAGAAAGGGTGATTCCATGACGCCTGATGTAATGTCTGGGATCACGGGGGCGTGGCCACTGACTAGTTAAAACTTCATATCTAAACACGTATCTCGTTTAGAAGGCCAACATCACATTACATCTTCTCACAAATAGTTTCATATTAAATCATATATTTTATACAACCATCAGATGTTTACACAACCAAAGACACAGTAATGTGTGTTTCCTTTCCTTCAATGAGATCACCAAATTAAACAAACTTTACATGACTGTCTCTTAAGTGTCCACGGACCATTCCCACATTCTCAGAAATATAAATATTGTATTAGGAGTTTTGGCAAGAAGAATGTCTTTGTTCTCCATAGGCTCTTTCCCTCAATACTCCTTGGCAGCGAGGAGAGTTTCTCCCAGGAATTTATGACCGTTGTAAAACCTGCGGTGGGAAAGAGAGTGAGAGCGGGGGGGAAGCCACGATATACACCCAAAAGGACCACGTCGTGAGTCGTGACAGTCATATGAGATCTATATGTAAAACATTTACATTTGACATTTTAGTCATTTATTTCTCTGAGAGTGAGGTGGATAAATAGCATTTAAAAAAAAAAAATGGTCATTTAGCAGATGCTCTTATCCAGACCGACTTACAGTTAGTGCATCCATCTTACACTACATGGCCCCACACGTACCTCTAGGGGTACCATCCCCCACTGCTCAACTGACACAGTGGCGCACAGAACGCAAAAATATTCTTTGAAATATTTAACCTCCACACATTAACAAGTCCAATAGCTCAAATGAAAGATAAACACCTTGTTCATCTAGCCACCAAGTCAGATTTCTAAACTGTTTTACGGCGAAAACATAGCACATATTTATGTCAAACCACCACCAAAAGATAGGCTAATTTACATAGCCATTTTGTAGAACAATAGATGCAATCACAAAAGCAGGATTAAAAGAAAAATTATTCACTAACCTTTTGAAAATCTTCATCAGATGACAGGAATAGGACATGTTATACAGTACATTTATGTTTTTTTCAATAATATGCAATTTATATCCATAAATCAAGGTTTACATTGAAGGTCATGGTCAAAAAATGCTACAACAATGTCCGGAGAAATTATGATAACTCTGACAGATAACAGAAATACACATCATAAACGTTAACTAAATATACATGTTCTACATATAGTTAGAAAGATACACTTCTTAATAAAACAGCTGTGTTACATTTATTTTTAACGTTACAGAATTCATTCACTTGTCAATAATATGAGACGGCGCTCATAGATTAGCAATATGGCTTCGCTATTTCGGAGTCCACAGAAACACATAATAACCACATAAATATTCCCTTACCTTTGCCGTTGTTCGATCAGAAGTCGTGGAAGAAGTCATACTTACCAAAACCAGCGTTTGCCTTTCAAATGTGTGTCTTTGGGTTATCAAACGAGACTAATTTCGGCTGAAAAGCACTCAAAAAAGCACTCGAAACTTCAAAATTACATATTATATGTCGACTAAACTGGTCAAACTAAGTTCAGATTCGAGCTAAAACATGTTTTAATCATATATAAAATATATAAGCTCGAAAGGAGAAGCCTATATCGTTTGGTGGATCTTGGAACAAAGAGAGAAAATTCCAGAGGCGCGCACGTATTATTGCGTGACTGGAGGGTTTCCTCCCGCCAAAGGGTGAGGGAGCACGCAATCTTCACAATGACGCGCCTCATTGAAAGAGGACATCGCGCTGAAGAGATAGAAACTGTTTCCAGATCTGTAGCTGGTTGGGAAGGGTGGGGGCGATGACGTCAAAGTTGGGCCAACTTTTCTGATGACAGAAAGAGTTTGGAAGAATGGCTGCCCTGTGAGTTCTGCTTTACATAGAGACATAATTTGAACGGTTTTAGAAGCTTTAGAGTGTTTTCTATTCAATAATATTCATTATATTCATATATTAGCAATTTTTTACAGATTTTTTGTCAGTTTACTATGGGCACGCATTTCTCCAACGGGGGCAGTATTCTGCCATAGCCTTAACAGGTTTTTAAGATAGCTCGGTGAGACAACCACATCACAGTCAAATTAACAATACACCAACATTCCATTCCAGCTAAACAATGGATATGTAGAATTTAGATTTGTTTTCAATCTAAATTCCATGAATAAAAATATATGAGAACAGTAATATTTTACACACACACAAAAGTACAATAAGCATTCATTTATTATGAAAAAACTGAAATGTAAAAAATGTGTGGATATAGTGTTTTGGAAATAAACTCTTCAAGTCTAAATCAAGAGTCTTCATGTAGAATTGTAATTATCCTGATCAAGCACATTGTGTGTGTTTGTGTGTGTATGTGTGTGTACAGTGGTTCCTCCTTTGAAAGTTGCGAGCTTACACCGCAGGACTTAGAGGTATCCAGCGTCACGGCTTCATTGCTCCAGACCACCACAAGGGGGAGTTAGAGCACTCATTATGCATTTGGGTCCAAAGGTGTTCATATGACCAATCATATCGAGTGGTTCCAATGACGAATTTGACGTGAGCCATTCATTGCTGGTGACTTTCTTCAGTAAAGTTGACTGACAAAACAGTCATAACAATGTAAATGAGTGTAAGCATCTTCTGACAGATGTCTGGTTTCATTAGGTCTGTGGCAGCCTTGTGTTGTCGGACAACCAGATAACCACGGTGGGATCCAGACAGGAGGAGTCTGAATGTAGACACCTTCTGATAGTGTCTGAAGGTCACAACACTCAAAACAGGTGTTACAGTTTATCATAGCATAATTTATTAACCATTTAAAAGGTATAAGGCCTTGGTTTAACCTTCTTCGGGTTCCTTCCCCAGGTGTCATTGTTTCTGTTTCATGTCTGTACGTTGCTTGTGGTTTCTTGTTTTGTATTATGTTACGTTATTAAAGCACTTCTTAGGGATAGGCGTCCCGTCAACGGGCTAGTTATAAATCATGCAGTGCCTTGTGTCATGATCGCAGATTTTAGAGAAACAACAAATGACAGTACATATAGGTGTTTTATATCGGCTGAAAGCTGAAATTCTTGTTAATATAACTGCCCTGTCCAATTTTACATTAGCTATTATTGCGAAAAATTGCCATGCTATTGTTTGAGAGCTCCTAACAACAAAAATATTTTTTCACCGCGATAGGTTTGATAAATTCAACTCTGAAGGTGAAATGTGTACTTACATTCTGAAATTTTGCTCCGATTTATCATCCAAAGGGTTCCAGAGATAACTTAACCAGACTTCACTATATCATTAGGGGTGTAGTATATCCTATTTGGTCAGAGAGCGATGCCTTCATGGCACGCCGATGATGCGGGCGGTCTTCACTTGAACGACTCTAACTTTGTCAAATAAGCACCAATCGGGGTCAAACAAAGCTAGCTAGATAGTCAATGAGCTGGGCTTTACGGGAGTTTCTGGAAACCGTGTATTTCTCATAACATGTAGCTAATAACCTTGTACGACTGAATGCCTTTTCCTTTTGGACAAAAATTATACGAATATTCAGAGTTATGAAGTTATGAAAACTGGCTGTTTTGCAAATGTTGAACTTATAATATGGCTACAATACTGTAAAAGCTCAATCAAAGTCCAAGTATACAGATAATATTCTTGAAGAAAAAATGTAATATGAATGTAAATGTACCTGGGTGACTTCCCACTAAATGTCATGTAGCTCGCTCATACTCAAGTTATCAATCTGAAACCTTGCACATACACTGCTCCCTTCTTGCGGACACCATCGGAATAACAAGCAGAGTAATGACTGGAACTGGAACCTTTCTCTTGCATTTCAAAGATGTTGGTAGAAAGAAAAAAGGTTGTTTTTTTGTTGTATTTTCTTCTACCAGATCTATTGTGTTGTTGAAGAACAATTCCTATTTCATACATCATTGAACATTTGTATCAAGGTGGACGAGAGACAGGGGAGCAGGAACAGAGTATTTTTGCAGAGCAATGCAACAAAGCTGGATCATTCTGGCAATGATACATGCACCATCTCCATGCTGCAAATACTCCCTAACTCTTTGCCATTGTACACAATGGCCCATTGCTTGGAGACTTCCTTTGACCATTCTAAAGCCCACATGGGGCATCCTTGCCTTAATGGCCCTGACTTTCTTGTCTAACTCTTTATCTGACATATCAGAATAGCATTTCCTGACAGACATATTGTGTTCTTTCATCCTTCTGTATATAAAGCTTACACTGTCAAAGCTTACACTTACACTGTTACACTGTCATGAAATATGATTATATATTGACTATGAAGCAAATAGGACATGGCCTGCTTATGAGTTGCCATGAAAGAAAGTTAGATGAGTTCAACTGAAAATGGCGAGAACAGGCGATCGTAGCTAAATGTTTTTGGTTAGCTTGAGAATAATAATTGCATTATTTATCATTCTACGGTATGTATGTATCTAGGTAATATAGTAGAATGTTATGAACTAGGAGCTAACTACTAGCTATGTAGAAGTTGGACAGAAGAACACCCAGTGCTGCTTACCTGAGATGCCATCATCACACAGTCCTTTGTAGATGTCCGCTATGACTTCCTTGGTGTCGGAAAGAAAGGCTGAACAGTATTGGTTGTAGCCAAACTGACACTGAAAAAATGTTGTTTTCAAAGACGTTTTTTTATTCTCAAAATATTTGGGGGAAATAAAATGCATGAAGTTTTGCACTCTTACAAAATATTTAAGTGTAGAACAATTATTTTTGATTGAAAATAAAACATGTTTTCTCTCGACAAAAATACACAAATATACCTCCATAGCATATAACAATTTGCCTGTGAATATCCAGACCTTCATACAAACTTGTTAGGCAGAATTCTTGTGGTGCTGCTGTATCCTGCCAGCACGCCCACAAGAGAGCCACTCAGGCGGAGAATGACACGTGGAAGAGGGCGAGGAACAAGATGGGAGTAACATACATTTTTTGCAAGTTGGGGAGGGGGGCTAATAGCTGAACATTAGACTTTTCAACCTTTACTAAAGAATAGTCTAATAGCTGAGTTGTGAAACCCCCCCTCTACTATCACAGACCAGATTTGCCCTAACGACCAAGGGGGGGTTAGAGCACTGATTATGCTTTTGGGTCCCAATCCACTACTGTGTCTCTAACTGACAATAAATGGGCAATATAAACCAAATAATAAACTGATAATTGTGCATGACTTCAAATGAAACAAGCAAGGAACAGGTTTCCAACCCTTAACCTTCTTGCCCGAAGTCCAGCGTGCTATCGACTGTGCACCAAAAGCATCGATAGAGCACGTCCTCCCGGTAGCTTGCTACTCAATGTAATAAAGTAATGACTTTCAAATAAGTTACCTTACACGTTATGTTGGCTGACAATGTGTTAGTTACTCTGTCCTTACGAACCACATAGCATATCATTGCAGCAGTATGTACCGGTATGTTAGCTATCTACCTAACATTAGTAGTTATACATAAAACTTGCTTGTATATTAACTATAGGCTATCTAACTACCCAACGTTATTGACTTGATTATTCCCATCATTCTTAGCTTAGCTAAATGGTATAGCTGTTGTGAGTTCTCAATGGACATCCGGGTGCTTTTGTAAATTCGCTCTGGCTATCTACTCCAATTTCAGAGCACTCTCGTCTGAGTGTACCAGAGCGCAGAATAATACATTTATGAGCGCTCAACACCCATTGAATGTGTCAGTAAAGGTCAGCAAAAAAGCGTAATAAAATTGTTTCCAGCAGCACAGTTACATTCACCAACGCTCTGGTTAACACAAAAACTAAAATGGTAAAATGGTAAAATGAGTAAAATGGTCAGAGTGGTCTCATTTGTGTCTGGAAGAAGCTAGCAAGCTAGCGAACGTTAGCTTAGGTGCTTGACTGCCGTTGTAAGGGCAGAACGCTTAAATCAATCCTACTCCTCGGCCCAAACGCCCAATGTGCGCTCTGAAACCGAAAAGGTCTGAATTTACAAACTGACAATCTGACAACGCTCTGAATTTATGAGTACAGACACTCCAGATTGAATTTAACTAGGCAAGTCAGTTAAGAACACATTCTTATTTTCAAGGATAGCCTACTCCTTCCTCTTCATAGGGTAATTGAACCCCGGTCTCCCGCGTGCCCTGCCCGCACGACACAGGGATTCTTTAGCTAAATAGCCCAGTACTGTACTGCCGACCGTCACGTTGTGCAGTGCCATATTTTCCATTCCATCCTAATGGAAACCCAGAGGGTTTTTTGTTTTTCTTGGAATAGAAACTGTAAACGGCTGTTTGAAGAAGGTGTGGACCAAGGTGCAGCGGGGTACGTGTTCATGATTTTTATTAACTGAACACTGAAATAACAAAAATAACAAAGGGAATGAACGAAACCGAAACAATTCTGTCGGGTGCACACACAAAATGTGTAACTTTCACACATTAATAAGTCCAATACAGCAAATGAAAGATACACTTCTTATAAATCTACCCATCGTGTCCGATTTAAAAGAAAAAAAATGACAGCGAAAGCACAACATATGATTATGTTAGATCACCGCCATGTCAAAAAAACACAGACATTTTTCCAGTCAAAGAGTCACAAAAAGCAGAAATATAGATAAAATGAATCACTAACCTTTGATGATCTTCATCAGATGACACTCATAGGACATCATGTTACACAATACATATATGTTTTGTTCGATAATGTGCATATTTATATCCAAAAATCTCAGTTTACATTGGCGCGTTACGTGCAGTAATGTTTTGATTCCAAAACATCCGGTGATTTTGCAGAAATACTCATAATAAACATTGATAAAAGATACAATTGTTATTCACAGACTTAAAGATAGACTTCTCCTTAATGCAACCACTGTGTAAGATTTTTTTAAAACAGCGCTCAGAGCCCAATCCAGCCAAAGAAATATCTGCCATTTTGGAGTCAACAGAAGTTAGAAATAACACCATAAATATTCATTTACCTTTGATGATCTTCATCAGAAGGCACTCCCAGGAATCCCAGTTCGACAATTAATGACTGATTTGTTCCATAAAGTTCCATAAAGACCTATGTCTGAAGAAAAGCACTGGAACGAGAGGTAACTCTGTTGGGAGCGCGCGTCACGAGCCTGAGACACTCTGCCAGACCACTGACTCAAACAGGTCTCATGAGCCCCTCCTTTATAATAGAATCCTCATTCAAGTTTCTAAAGACGGTTGACATCTAGTGGAAGCCGTAGGAAGTGCAACTTTATCCATATCCCACTGTGTATTCGGTAGGCCAAGCTTTGAAAAACTACAAACCTCAGATGTCCCATTTCCTGGTTGGATTTTTCATAGGTTTTCACCTGCCATATGAGTTCTGTTATACTCACAGACATCATTCAATCAGTTTTAGAAACTTCAGAGTGTTTTCTATCCAATACTAATAATAATATGCATATATTAACATCTGGGACAGAGTAGGAGGCAGTTCCCGCAGGGCATGCTATTCATCCAAAAGTGAAAATGCTGCCCCTTATCCCGAAAGAGTTAATAAAATGAATTAAGCAAGTACAAGTCAAAAGTTTGGACACACCTACTCATTCCATGATTTTTCTTTATTTGTACTATTTTCTATATTGTAGAATAATAGGGAAGACACAACTAGCACAACTATGAAATAACACATGCGGAATCAGTTAACAAGTTCTTATTTACAAGGACAGCCTACTACTTCTTCCCCGTTGGGGAATTGAACCACGGTCTCCTGCGTGCCCGAATTGTGTAGTCACAACCTAATCGAGTAGAATAAAAACAATTTGATACTTTATTTTTGATACTGTCGCAAAGCTAACTAAAAAGTTGCATTCCCCAAGTAAGGATGGCCTTCACTTCCGCAGTGAGGAAATCATGAACTTCTTTGATGAAAAGATCATGATCATTAGAAAGCTAATTACAGACTTCTCTTTGAATCTGCGTATTTCTCCAAAATTCAGTTGTCCTGAGTGTTTTCTATCCAATACTAATAATAATATGCATATATTAACATCTGGGACAGAGTAGGAGGCATTGTCACTTTGTGACATCTGCTAATGTAAAAATATAAATACATTTGATTTGATTTTATATAACCCCCAATTCAGATTGACTCATCTAACAGAGATGACACATAAAACAGGAAAGGTGGGTAAACGCTGAACACCCGTCCAGATGACAGGCGGTACGTAAAGCTAATGCTGATTTTGGTGTAGTACGTGCATGAATGGTAAGATTGCATCACGTTGCGTAACCAGTGTTCTAAATTCTAGCGCGTGCACACACACACACACACACACACACACACACACACACACACACACACACACACACACAAACACACACACACCCTGTGTGGAGGAGGAATGATACATGAATATGTGGTAGGCTATAAACAGTTCTAGCAGCATGTTAAATCATTCACGTTCAACTAACTCCATGACGTTAAACTGATCATGACATGAGATGAAACTGATCCAACCCAAACCAGATGAACATACCCCAACCTCTGTCAGAGTCTTAGCCCTCAGTCTGACCTCCAATCTAGTTGGACCATCTTTTATTTTTTATTGAACCTTTATGTTAAAAGGGAAGACATATTGAGACCTAGGCCTCTTTTACAAATGTTCCCTGAATAATACAATATAAAAACACACGTTATAAAGAACAAACACAGTTGAAGTCGGAAGTTTACATACACTTAGGTTGGAGTCATTAACTTCTCTAGGGTAGGGGGCAGCATTTGGAATTTTGGATGAAAAGCGTGCCCAGATTAAACTGCCTTCTACTCAGGTCCAGAAGATAGGATATGCATATAACTGGTAGATTTGGATAGAAAACACTCTAATGTTTCCAAAACTGTTAAAATAGTGCCTGTGAGTATAGCAGAACTGATTTGGCAGGCGAAAACCTGAGAAAAATCCATTTAGGAAGTATTTTTGTTGTTGTTGTAGTTTTCTATTCAATGCCATTACAGTATCCATTGACTTAGGATTCAAATTGCAGTTCCTATACCTTCCACTAGATGTCAACAGTCTTTAGAAATTATTTCAGGCTTGTATTCTGAAAAATGATGGAGTAAGAGCAGTCTGAATGAGTGGACCCTGCCGTGTCACAGAGCTTTTTCATGCGTGCGACCAGAAAGAGTGCCTTTCTTGTTTACCTTCTATATTGACAACGTTATTGTCCGGTTGAAATACTATTGATTATTTAGGCTAAAAACAACCTGAGGGTTGAATATCAACATCGTTTAACATGTTTCTATGAACTTTATGGATACAATTAGGATTTTTTGGTCTGCCTGTTGTGACTGCGTTTGAGCCTGTGGATTACTGAAGAAAACGCGCAAACAAAACGGAGGTTTTTGGATATAAAGAGAGACTCTATCGAACAAAAGGAACATTTATTGAATACATTTATGTCTTCTGAGTGCAACCATATGAAGATCATCAAAGGTAAGTGATTCATTTTATCGCTATTTCTGACTTGTGTAACTCTTCTACTTGGCTGGTTACTGTTTGTAATGATTTATCTGCTGGGCGATGTTCTCAAATATTCGTAAGGTATGCTTTTGCCGTAAAGCATTTTGAAATCTGACACAGTGGTTGGATTCACAAGAAGTTCATCTTTAAACCTATGTAAAATAGTTGTATCTTTTCTGAATTTTTATAATGAGTATTTCTGTATTTGAATTTGGCGCTCTGCAATCTCACTGGATGTTGGCCAGATGGGACGCTAGCGTCCCACATACCTTAGAGAGGTTAAAACTCTTTTTTCAACCACTCCACAAATTTCATGTTAACAAACTGTAGTTTTGGCAAGTCGGTTAGGACATCTAGGACATTTCCAACAATTTTTTACAGACAGATTATTTAACTTATTATTCACTGTATCACAATTCCAGTGGGTCAGAAGTTTGCATACACTAAGTTGACTGTGCCTTTAAACAGCTTGGAAAATTCCAGAAAATGTCATGGTTTTAGAAGCTTCTGATAGGCTAATTGACATCATTTGAGTCAATTGGAGGTGTACCTGTGGATGTATTTTAAGGCCTAACTTCAAACTCAGTGCCTCTTTGTTTAACATCATGGGAAAATCAAAATAAATCAGCCAAGACCATAGAAAAAAGGACCTCCACAAGTCTGATTCATCCTTGGGAGCAATTTCCAAATGCCTGAAGGTACCACGTTCATCTGTACAAACAATAGTACACAAGTATAAACACCATGGGACCACGCAGCCGTCATACCACTCAGGATGGAGATGCATTGTGCCTCCTAGAGATGAACTTGGAGACTTGCAAGCCGAAGAACACCATCCCAACCATGAAGCACGGGGGTGCCAGCTCATGTTGTGGGGGTGCTTTGCTGCAGGAGGGACTGGCGCACTTCACAAAATAGATGGCATCATGAGGAAGGAAAATTATGTCGAGATTTTGAAGCAACATCTCAAGACATCAGTCAGAAAGTTAAAGCTTGGTCGCAAATGGGTCTTCCAAATGGACAATGAGCCCAAGCATACTCCCAAAGTTGTGGCAAAATGGCTTAAGGACAACAAAGTCAGGGTTTGGAGTGGCCATCACAAAGCCCTGACCTCAATCCTAGAGAACATTTGTGGGCAGAACTGAAAAAGCGTGTGCGAGCAAGGAGGCCAACAAACCTGATTCAGTTACACCAGCTCTGTCAGGAATGGGCCAAAAGTTACCCAACTTATTGTGGGAAGCTTGTGGAAGGCTACCCGAA
Source organism: Oncorhynchus kisutch (assembly GCF_002021735.2). Lineage (NCBI taxonomy): Eukaryota > Metazoa > Chordata > Actinopteri > Salmoniformes > Salmonidae > Oncorhynchus > Oncorhynchus kisutch. Next base: position 75,029,593 of record NC_034184.2, read on the forward strand.
ACGTTTGACCCAAGTTAAACAATTTAAACACAACGTTACCAAATATTAATTGAGTGTATGTAAACTTCTGACCCACTGGGAATGTGATGAAAGAAATAAAAGCTGAAAGAAATAATTCTCTACAATTATTCTGACATTTCACATTCTTAAAATAAAGTGATGATATTAACTGACCTAAGACAGGGAATTTTTACTAGGATTAAATGTCAGGAATTGTTAAAAACTGAGTTTAAATGTATTTGGCTCAGGTGTATGTAAACTTCTGACTTCCGACTGTATATATATATATATATACACACACACACACACACACACACACATTAAAATAAATAAACAGTCATGGTAAGCGCAAATAAATCAGCACAATTCACCCACAAAAACAGTTACACTCCCAATCAATACTTTGAATTGCCCGAATGGCTCCAGAATATCAAGATGAAATGTATACTGAACAGAAATATAAATCTAACATGCAACAATTTCATTGATTTTACAGTTCAGGAAATCAGTCAATTGAAATGAAGTCATTAGCCCCTAATCTATAGATTTCATGACTGGGAATAAAGGTCTGTTGGTCACAGATAACTTGAAAAAAATGGGCCTCACAATGGGTCTCAGGATCTCGATGTCACGGCCGTCGTTAAAGGAAGACCAAGGAGCGTGGTGGGCGTACATTTTCCTTTTATTTATGTAAAATGTCGCCAACAAAACAAGCAATAACTAAAACGGTTCATGGTAGAGAAATTAACATTCAATTCTCTGGCAACAGCTCTGGTAGACATTCCTACAATCAGCATGCCAATTGCACGCTCCCTCAAAAACTTAAGACATTTTTGGCACATTTTAGAGTGGCCTTTTATAGTCCCCAACACAAGGTGCACCTGTGTAATGATCATGCTGTTTAATCAGCTTTTTGATATGCCACACTTGTCATGATCTTGGCAAAGGAGAAATGCTCACTGTATTTTGTGTATTTTTTGTATTTTGTTCCAGCAGTACGGCACAATAAAACTAAACAGATTTACCTAGTCTGGTGGAGACCGTAGGAACCTCAAGAGTTAACCAATCCTGTGAATGGGTTAGGCATCTCAGGTGACTATACTTCAACAGCAAAGTTAGATAAGAATGATGTTTCTGAAGTAGGGCCTTGTAAACACAAAGGGAGAAATGTAGAGATCTGCAGGTCTTTAGGAATGTCCAGCCAACCTTTTGATACAGGATTTAGTGGTTAGTGTCAAACCTGTAACAAAATGAAGGGCACTATGGTAGATGGCATCCAATGGTTTAAGAGTAGTAGCAGCTGCACTTTGATAAATAATATCACCATAATCAAGAACACTTTTCGCAACTTTTCAGGGAAGTTAGAAACCAATTTACATAGGCAGTTAGGAAAGCTAAGGCTAGCTATTTCAAACAGAAATTTGCATCCTGTAGCACAAACTCAAAAAAGTTCTGGGACACTGATAAGTCCATGGAGAATAAGAGCACCTCCTCCCAGCTGCCCACTGATCTGAGGCTAGGAAACACTGTTACCACCAATAAATCCACTATAATTGAGAATTTCAATAAGCATTTCTCTACGGCTGGTCATGCTTTCCACCTGGCTACCCCTACCCCGGTCAACTGCCCGGCACCCTCCACATCATCCCGCCAAAGCCCCCACCATTTCTCCTTCACCCAAATCCAGACAGCTGATGTTCTGAAAGAGCAAAAAAAAAACTGGACCCCTACAAATCAGCCGGGTTAGATATTCTGGACCCTCTCTTTCTAAAATGATCTGCCGAAATTGTTGCAATCCCTATTACTAACCTGTTCAATCTCTCTTTCATATCATCTGAGATTCCCAAAGATTGGAAAGCTGCCGCGGTCATCCCCCTCTTCAAAGGGGGTGACACTCAAGACCCAAACTGCTACAGACCTATATCTATCCTACCCTGTCTTTCTAAGGTCTTCGAAAGTCAAGTTAACAAACAGATTACCGACCATTTCGAATCCCACCGTACCTTCTCCGCTATGCAATCTGGTTTTAAAGCTGGTCATGGGTGCACCTCAGCCACGCTCAAGGTCCTAAACGATATCATAACCGCCATCGATAAGAGACATTACTGTGCAGCCGTATTCATCAACCTGGTCAAGGCTTTCAATCGCCACATTCTTATTGGCAGACTCGACAGCCTTGGTTTCTCAAATGATTGTCCCGCCTGGTTCACCAACTACTTCTCTGATAGAGTTCAGTGTGTCAAATCGGAGGGCCTGTTATCCTGACCTCTGGCAGTCTCTATTGGGGGTGCCACAGGGTTTAATTCTCAGGCCGACTCTCTTCTCTGTGTACATCAATGATGTTGCTCTTGCTGCTGGTGATTCTCTGATCCACCTCTACGTAGACGACACCATTCTGTATACTTCTGGCCCTTCTTTGGACACTGTGTTAACTAACCTCCAGACCAGCTTCAATGCCATACAACTCTCCTTCCGTGGCCTCCAACTGCTCTTAAATGCAAGTAAAACTAAATGCATGCTATTCAATCGATCACTGCCCGCACCTGCCCGCCCGTCCAGCATCACTACTCTAGACGGTTCTGACTTAGAATACGTGGACAACTACAAATACCTAGGTGTCTGGCTAGACTGTAAACTCTCCTTCCAGACTCACATTAAGCATCTCCAATACAAAATTATATCTAGAATTGGCTTCCTATTTCGCAACAAAGCATCCTTCACTCAAGCTGCTCAACAAATTGGATGCAGTCTATCACAGTGCCATCTGTTTTGTCACCAAAGCCCCATAACTACCCACCATTGCGACCTGTACACTTGCTTCATACTTGTCACCAGACCCACTGGCTAAAGATTATCTACAAGTCTCTTCTAGGTAAAGCCCTGCCTTATCTCAGCTCACTGGTCACCATAGCAGCACCCACTCGTAGCACGCGCTCCAGCAGGTATATCTCACTGGTCACCCCCAAAGCCAATTCCTCCTTTGGTCGCCTTTCCTTTCAGTTCTCTGCTGCCAATGACTGGAACGAACTGCAAAAATCACTGAAGCTGGAGACTCATATCTTCCTAACTAGCTTTAAGCACAAGATGTCAGAGCAGCTCACAGATCACTGCACCTGTACATAGCCCATCTGTAAACAGCCCATCTATCTAGCTTATCCCCATACATTATTTATTTATTGATCTTGCTCCTTTGCACCCCAGTATCGCTACTTGCACCTTCATCTTCTGCACATCTACCATCCTAGTGTTTAACCTCTGCGCACGGAACCCTGTAGCGGGATGAAATTCGACAACATACGGTGATCGCTACATAAATAGTCATATTAAACATTAATCAAAATTCAAGTGTCTCACATGTTTCGAAAGACTGGAATCTTGTTAATCCAACTGCGTTGTCAGATTTAAAAAATAATTTACTGCGAAAGAATACGATGCGATTATCTGAGGACAGAGCCCCATAAAAAACAACTATTTCAACCAGCACAGGCGTAACAAAATCACAAACTGCAATAAAATCAATAGTTTACCTTTGACGATCTTCCTCTGTTTGCAATCCCAATGCTCATTGTTACACAATGAATGGTCTATTGTTTGATAAAATCCATTTTTATAGCCTAACACGAAACATTTTGTGAACCGCTTGTGTCGTGAATTCCATCTCATTCCATTTGCGACAACACACTCGAGGTAAATACACACACAGAACGTGACTTTTCCAGTCATGTTTGGTTTCATTGCAATCAACTGGTTTGTTTGTAACACAACCAAACCTGATGGGTCATTTCGCGGGACATATTGACTGAAAGAAACCAATTTGAAGACAACAAGTAATGACATCATTGTGCACCAATGATTTGCCCGCTGTTTCGTTGATTGCCTGTATTTTAACCCAATGACACTGATCGTCTTAAAATCTATGTAATGTTTATGTGATATGGCAATATGTAATGTTTATGTGTTGGAAGACCAACCCATGTAGTAAACTCCGACGTAAAGAGGGTCATTCGCCATTGAAGTTTCATTGTGTTGTTTTGCTAAAGCGCTTATTCAGCTGTTTATATATCAATCAGTATGGCGACTAAGTCAGGGAAAGCTAAATCTAAGTCTAGATATACAGATGAACACATCATTTTAGAAGAAATTGATCGAGGACGATTCATTTAGCGATTCCCAAATTGAGGAATATTTTTTGAACGGAAAGAGGACATTGTTTTGGACTGGTAAGTTCTTCTCATGCTAATGCCGTTGTTTGAAATTAATAATATAAAATATTATTTGTGAAATGAAATAGCCTATTTGAGGCTGTTGAGCGGAGGGCAGGCCCACAACAATGGCCAAAGTGAAATGGAGACAGTAGATACAGCTGGTCTGTTGTAATATAATAAAGACAGTAGATCTAGCTGGTCTGTCATAATATAATAGAGACAGTAGATCTAGCTGAAATGTCATAATATAAATTAGACAGTAGATCTAGCAGGTCTATAATAATATACTCAACCTTATGCTCCCTGTACTCTATATATATCTGTTTATTATACCTGTTGATACAGGGCTCGTATGTGAAACTATTCTAACGGAACATTTTCTTTCACAGTGACACTGACTCCGAATGGGAGCCCCCAGTGCCAAGGTGTCCATCCCCCACTGAAGCTGGAGCCCCCTCCTGCCACAAGTGGTGTTCATCTGCCCAAATGTATTTCTGCAGGCATGGATGTGCTATGGCACCTGGCATCAGCAGCATAATATTGTGTCAAGGACTGAGGGTCTTCCAAATATTGTGTTATTTTGTAAATGTTTTTTTTCTTCTTCATGTTTTTTCTCCATTTGGGGGGGGGGGGTGGTGTTAGAATACCATTTTGGTATTTTGTACAGTATATAGTTATTCCATTCAAAATGTATAACTTCACCAATTTGGCCACTTGGGTACATTTGAGCTACTTGTGTGGGACACCTGGGTCACTTCATGATACATGTCATGTAGCACACTCATTTTGGAAGGTATCATTCTGAAACTTTGCACAAGTACTGTTGCCCTCTTATGTGTTTCGCTGAAATTGTCCCCATCATCCTATCTGAATGTTTGTTTTATCTTGTTCATTTTAAAGATGATAAATAAAAATGTAAAAGTATGTTTTTTTCCATTGTATTATCTAAACCAGATCTATTGTGTTGTATTCTCCTACATTCAATTCACATTTACACAAACTTTAGTGTTTTCTTTCAAAGAATATGCATATCATTGGTTCTGTGCCTGAGCTACAGGCTCGTAGATTTGGATATGTCTTCAGGCGGAAATTGAAAAAAGTAGGTTTTATTGCTATATTGTAATTATTTCGCCACCATGGCCAATTTATTGCCTTAGCTCCCTTATCTTACCTCATTTGCACTCACTGTATATAGACTTTTTGTTTTATTTTTTTCTACTGTATTATTGACTGTATGTTTTGTTTATTCCATGTGTAACTCTGTGTTGTTGTAGGTGTCGAATTGCTATGGTTTATCTTGGCAGGTCGCAGTTGTAAATGAGAACTGGTTCTCAACTAGACTACCTGGTTAAATAAAGGTGAAAACAATATATATATATATTTTTTTACAATATGTATATATTTTTTTAACAATATATATATATATATTTTTTTAACACACACACACATTATCCCTGTGTGGAGGAGGAATGATACAAGGGGGCACTGCACTGTGACTAACCTTGTCCTCTAAACTGGGTTTATGTATGTGTGTGTAAAGGAAAAAAACACACATTTCCGTGTCTCCTTAACAATTAACAATGAAGCAAATCTCATATCATCTATTGGTGCCAATGATAGTTTGGATCCACAATAAGTACTTCATCACAGCTGTGACGTCAAGCTGAAGACTTTGACACAATGGCTGGGATTATAATACCTGAGCATTTTGTGAAGATCATATCCTATTTTAGTCTAAGGTCATTACATCAACTCCCATTCATTCAGCTATATACACACTCCTCAGGTAAGATTGCGCCACTCCACTCCTACACACTGCTTACATTCCAGCATTATCTTTCAGTGGAGGAAAACAAGATCATTAATCTGTAGGCAAGGAGGACATGGAGAAGAAAATTAATATCACTGGCAGAGCACGCACACAAAAAATACCTGAGAATACCAACAGTCGCACAACAGCCTAACAACGCACCCTCGCCCCACCGCAACACCCCCTGCCAATACATTCCATGACACTGCTATCTGGAGGAAGTCCAGCCCGAGCCCTACTTAAAGAACACAAACTCTCATTCAGAAAAACACTCTCTCTTTCTCTCACACACTACAGATAACGAATCTACGAAAACACTCTCCCTACTTTCTGTCTCTGTGGAACCCATCTGAAGATCAGGATGCTTTGCTGTAGAGTGTGTGTCCTGGCTGTGCTGTTATCTCTCCTCATCCTCACACTCATCCCCTCCACACAATCAGGTGAGTGCTAATACAAACACACAATACATGCACACACACACACACGCCCACACGCACACACACACGCACACACACACACACACACACACACACACACACACACACACACACACACACACACACACACACACACACACACACACACATACACACACACCATTGTACAAATACATACACATGACAAACAAGCACACACATGCACACATAGTCTCTCTTGCATACACAAATGCTCTCCCTATCTTACTGTGTGTGTGTGTGTGTGTGTGTGTGTGTGTGTGTGTGTGTGTGTGTGTGTGTGTGTGTGTGTGTGTGTGTGTGTGTGTGTGTGTGTGTGTGTGTGTGTGTGTGTGTGTGTGTGTGTGTGTGCGCGTGTGCGTGTGCGTGTGCGTAGCAGATTGCTGTCTGAAGTACACTCGGCGTCCAGTGCCATGCCGACGGCTGAAAGACTACACTTACCAGACCATTACCTCTTCCTGTGACATCCATGCTGTCGTGTGAGTTATCCTCCAATCACAGCCCAGCACACACTGTGTGTAAAATAGTCTTGTCTTTACCTTTTCCAATGCATTTTGACGAGGTGAGGTTAGAGGAAAGACCATTGAGATACACTCACTATCTGTGTGTGTGTGTGTGATTTGTGTAATGTGTGTGCATGTGTGTAACAGAGGAGGCTGGTGGGAGCAGCTTTAGGAGGATGGCTCGTTATAATGGCTGGAATGGAATGAATGGTACATAGTCCAACACTTAGTTTACATATGTTTGATGTGTTTGATACTGTTCCAAGTATTCCTTTCCAGCTTTACAATGAGCCTGTCCTCCTATAGCTGCTCCCACCAGCCTCCTCTGGTGTGTGTGTGTGTGTGTGTGTGTGTGTGTGTGTGTGTGTGTGTGTGTGTGTGTGTGTGTGTGTGTGTGTGTGTGTGTGTGTGTGTGTGTGTGTGTGTGTAATATGTGTTGACATTGTGCTGTGTTGTTGCAGCTTCCACACCCGGAGGGACAAGTTTGTGTGTGCCGACCCCTCTCAAGACTGGACCAAGAGCGTACAACGCTGTCTGCTGTGAGTACACGTGTGTGTATGTGTGTGCACGTGTGTAGTTGTTGTAAAACTTGTGTGTATGTTTGTCTAAAGTTGTGTGTCTACGTATGTGTGTTCATAGCAAGCGTCAGGAGAGGAAATCTAAACTGAAGAAAATTCTCTGATCTCAAGAACTCATGAACTGGAGATGATGTGGAGAGGGTTTCATGACCTGGAGATGATTTGTGTGTGTGTGTGTGTTATTTACCCTATTTATGCTTTACAAACAGCTAAATATCTCAATATGCATAGAGTCACTGTTTCAGGATGGTTCGCTTTTTAACCTGAGATTTCTGTATTCATACAAATCATTTAATATCTGTGGTTATTATTGTTCATCATATCTGTATTGATTCTGAAGGTGTTTGAGTTTCATATCAGTTTGTGTGTAACTCTATGTATCAATGTTGTTGGTCTGTTTCATAAACAGCAAGTGCAGTATTCCTGATAAACATGAAAACATCTGTTTTCACAGAGTACAACAAAATATTTTTGTGTTGTTTCATATCCTCTGTCCACTTGGATCCAGAGAAAACCTTTTTAATTTTGGCTTTTCAAAGTGTCCAAATGTATGTATGCGTTTTCCTGAGGTGTACTGGGTTGTTTAAGCTAAGAGCTATGAAATAGATAATAAAATATGTATTTGGGGAAAAAAATCTGTTTTCTACTCTTATTGTATGTGACAACTTCTAAAACTGGGAATGGCATCATCATCCACACAATAAATTACAGACTGTAGGAAGGGATACAAAACATAGACACAATGGCTGGGATTATATTAGTCTATGGTCATTACATCAAATCCTTTTCATTCAACTGTTTAAACACTGTCGGGTAAGATTGCTCCACTCTACTTCCACACACTGCTTACAATCCAGCATTATCTTTCACTGAAACACAGGTGGCTGGTGGCACCTTAAATGTGGAGGGTGGGCTCATAGCAATGGCTGGAAAGCAATTATTGGAATGGTATCGAACACATCAAACACATGGTTTCCATCTGTTTGATATCATTCCATTCACTCCATTCCAGCCATTATTATGAGCCATTCTACCCTCAGCAGACTTCACTGCAGTGGAAGGTAACAAGATCATTAGCATGCAGCCACATGCGCTGATCTGAGGAATCCAGGAAAGACACTGTCTGTGTGTGTGTGTGTGTGTGTGTGTGTGTGTGTGTGTGTGTGTGTGTGTGTGTGTGTGTGTGTGTGTGTGTGTGTGTGTGTGTGTGTGTGTGTGTGTGTGTGTGTGTGTGTGTGTGTGTGTGTGTGTGTGTGTGTGTGTGTACATCACACGTACCTCTTAGGTTTCTCCCTACTGTAAGTAATCTAGTGCCCTGGAATAACTCACCACTCCAACTCTCCAGAAAGAAGAGTCTTTTTAGAGACCACAAAAATGATTTGAAATTCTGCACAATGGACTAAACCATGCATTGGTATCTGATGACTTCAAAAAGAAACCCACATTTCAACCAGAATATGATATTAATTTCACATCCACAGCCAGATTCTGCTTGTAGATTGTTCCTGTATTGTACCAGAAGGTGTGGCATTAGCCAAGAGGCAGCAGGCATTTAGTTCCACAGACAACCCGTCTGTGTATTCCTTTGGTGTCTCTAATTCAGTACAGTGAGGTGGTCTATAGGGTAGAAGTGTGTTTGTAGTCTACACAGGTGTGTGGCTATGATGTTTTATTACAGGTGTGTTCATGTTTCAGATATGTTCAATATGAGTTCAATGTGTGGCTTCAAAGATGCAATATTCCCACTGTTCCATGGTCATTTCAATACATTATATACAGTATACCCATTGATTGTTGATGATTATAAACTGGGTGGTTTGAGCCCTGAATGCTGATTGGCTGACAGCTGTGGTATATCAGACTGTATATCACAGATATGACAAAATAAAATAAAAATATGCTCTAATTACATTGTAAACCAGTTTATAATAGCAATAAGGCACCTCAGGGGTTTGTGGTATATGACCAATATACCACGGCTAAGGGCTGTATCCAGGCCCCCCGCGTTGCGTTGTGAGTAAAAACAGCCCTTAGCCGTGGTATATTGGCCATGTACCACAACCCCTCATGCCCTATTGCTTAAATATAGCATAAATGCCTGATGAGCTGCCTTACCCCATAATAACTCAAAATAAACTGGTACATTCATGATATAAACCAACTATAGTATGTAATAACCATGAATACTTTCTGGTATGTTTTTGTCTCAGGGTTAACGAGAGATTAACCGTGAGAGGAACTAGAGTTCTGAAGTGCAAACACACGAGACAGTCTGCATTGCACTGCACACTGCCTTCAACACCCTGGATAAAATTAATATTTATGTAAGAATGCTGTTGATTTGTCATAAAAACAGACTACACCACCTGTTGGAGGTTTGTAGCACCAGGACTCTTAACTGTAAAACCTTCTAGTTTCAGTGACCAGTATGGAACCATGGTAACCATGAAACACAAGTTGGCAAGATTTCATCAAAAAGTGTGAACACAAAAAAATAAAAAATAATGTATAGGTAGACTGGAAATGTATCAAACACAATGTAGGCCACTAAAGGGATTATGGTGGAATAAATCCCTCTAAAGGGGTTAGGGTGGAATAAATCCCTCTAAAGGGGTTAGGGTGGAATAGATCCCACTTAAAGAGATAGGGTTGAATAGATCCCAGTGAAGGAGGTAGGGTGGAAAAGATCCCACTAAAGGGGTTGGGGTGGAATAGATCCCTCTAAAATACTTAGGGAGGAATAGATCCTACAAAAAGGGGTTTGGATGGAATAGATCCTACTGTTGGTGTTACAGTGGAAAAGATCCCACTAAAAGGGTTTGGGTGGAATAGATCCTACTAAAAGGGTTTGGGTGGAATAAATACCACTAAAAGAGTTAGGGTGGAATAGATCCCACTAAAATACTTATGGAGGAATAGATCCCACTAAAAGGGTTATAATGGAATAGATCCCACTAATGGTGTTACGGTGGAATAGATCCCACTAAAAGGGTTCAGATAGAATAGATCCCACTAAAGGGGTTAGGATAGAATACATCCAACTAAAGGGGTTCAGATGAAATAGATCCCACTAAAGGGGTTCAGATGAAATAGATCCCACAAAAAGGGGTTCAGATGAAATAGATCCCACTAAAATACTTAGGGAGGAATAGATCCAACTAAAAGGGTTATAATGGAATAGATCCTACTGTTGGTGTTACAGTGGAAACGATCCCACAAAAGGGGTTTGGATGGATTAGATCCTACTAAAGGGTTTTGGATGGAATAGATCCAGCTAAAGGGGTTATGGTGGAATATATCCTACTAAAGGGTTTTGGATGGAATAGATCCAGCTAAAGGGGTTATGGTGGAATATATCCTACTAAAGGGTTTTGGATGGAATAGATCCAGCTAAATGTGTTATGGTGGAATATATCCTACTAAAGGGTTTGGGATGGAATAGATCCAGCTAAAGGGGTTATGGTGGAATATATCCTACTAAAGGGTTTTGGATGGAATAGATCCAGCTAAAGGGGTTATGGTGGAATATATCCTACTAAAGGGTTTGGGATGGAATAGATCCCACTAAAGGGGTTATGGTGGAATATATCCTACTAAAGGGTTTTGGATGGAATAGATCCAGCTAAAGGGGTTATGGTGGAATATATCCTACTAAAGGGGTTTGGATGGAATAGATCCAGCTAAAGGGGTTCGGATGGAATAGATCCCAATAAAGGGGTTCGGATGAAATTGATCCCACTAAAGGGGTTCGGATGGAATAGATTCCACTAAAGGGGTTAGGATGGAATAGATCCCACTAAAGGGGTTCGGATGGAATAGATCCCACTATAGGGGTTAGCATGGAATAGATCCCACTATAGGGGTTAGCATAGAATAGATCCCACTAAAGGGGTTTGGATGGAATAGATCCCACTATAGGGGTTAGGATGGAATAGATCCCACTATAGGGGTTAGCATGGAATAGATCCCACTAAAGGAGTTCGGATGGTATAGATCCCACTATAGGGGTTATGGTGGAATAGATCCCACTAAAGGTGGTTGGGTGGAATTGGTCCTACTAAGGTAAAATAAAATCTCAAGTTTTTAGGGGATTGGAGAACTCTGGCAGCCTGCCCACTCCTTGTTTTACTCCAAATCTGTCCACTAATCTGAGGTTAACAGTACCAGTCCACTTTTCAAATCAATAGATACAGTAATAATCCAATCTTCAACCTCAATTCTCAATACTTTAAAAGCAGTTGTCCATCCTTTTAACAGCATTGAGCCATGTGTAGCAGATAATGTTAAACTGGAGTGAGATTAAGAGTGTGGGTCCTTTGATAGCCAAGTAAAAGCATTTAAAACATTTCCCATCCATTTTTACTTTGTGATCCAGTCCGGATTTTGCCGCTGATCAGTCTGATGCTCCTTCGAAAGTCATTTGTTGCTCTTCCCCGTTTTTCCAGTTCCAGTGTTTCGCAAGAGGTCCTTCCATCTATTTGTCCAGAACCAGCACTTTCCCTGTTAGTCTTCACCTGTTGTTTCAAAGCATTTGACAAATACATTTGAAAGGGAACGTCCTGTGGAAACACACCCAACTCTCTGTTAACACACATTTATTTTAATTTTACCTTTATTTAACTAGGCATGTCAGTTAAAAACCAATTCTTATTTACAATGACGGACTAGGAACAGTGGGTTAACTGCTTTGTTCAGGGGCAGAAGGACACATTTTTACCTTGTCAGCTCGGGGATTCGATTTATCAACCTTTCAGTTACTGGCCCAACGCTCTAACTACCTGCCGCCCCATGTACAACCCCCAGATTGACTCATCTAACAGAGATGACACTCAGTTCATGAAACAGATCAAGTTCAGATCAATAGAATGCAGTCAGATCAGAAATCTGGTTATTTATATGGAGTTGGTAGGATGTCAGTAGCAGAGCCTTAGTGGTAGAAAAGGTGGGTAAACACTGAACACCCGTCCAGATGACAGGCGGTATGTAAAGCTAATGCTGATTTGGTGTAGTAGGTGCGTGAATGCTATTCACCAAATAAAAAGGTGCATGTTTCCCCTGCAATTCTTCCTTGTGTGACCAGAGTTTAAAGTTTTAAAGCCACGCCATCCTTATGTGTTACTATTTTTAACTCTGTGGTTATTTATAGAATGTTGTGACGTTCTTAGAATACCACTGATAATGCTGATATGATCCCTTCCTGCTGATGAGGATAATCATTGATCATCTTTCTCTCTCTGGGTCTGATTACGCTCTACTCTGACCTTGGGTGATTGTCCGCCATTGTGTGTGTGTGTGTGTTTGTTTGGTGTGTGTCTATGTGTGTCCATGTGCGTGTGTGTGTGTGTGTGTGTGTGTGTGTGTGTGTGTGTGTGTGTGTGTGTGTGTGTGTGTGTGTGTGTGTGTGTGTGTGTGTGTGTGTGTGTGTGTGTGTGTGTGTGTGAGTGTGTGTGTCGTCACAATATTTCTAGGCCTTGCAAAGGGATTATGGGGCAGAGCCGTGGTCGAGTGGGTAATACTTCCGGCTCTATGCACATGTACGATTCCCTGTTAGAGACGGCGGATCAATGCCTCAAGTTCCCAAATAATGTTGGAATGTTCCCGACACATGTTGGATTTCATCACATACAAAAAACACATACTTCATCATCCGTATACAGGTAAGAATGAATAAAGGTTCCTAAACCAGTGTTTTAACAATAGTTCATACACACACACTCTCTGTGTGGAGGAGGAATGATACAAGAAGACACGGTAGTCTATAAACAGGTCTAGCAGCATGAACAAACGTAAAGATGGTGCTGAAAAGCAGAGAGAGAAGAGGTTGAAGTCCCTTGAGGCTGATGCAGTTAAATGTTTTAAAATAACACATTCTTCATTTGGCGCCGTTACCATTCAATCATCGCAGTCTTGTGAGCCTGAAAGCACTGGTAGCAAACAGGAAAGAGAGAGCAGGCCATTGAGCCCAGCGATACCAGTTCAACTGTTAGTCAAGGTTTTGCAGCTGAAGTGGTAAGACAGAAGACAATAGGGATAAGATAAGCAATGTTTGGGTTTGGCTAGCTGGCTATTTAGCTATATCGGGTGCCTTTTGTGAAACAAGATCTCGTCTATGTCACTTTTCACGAACTGACCAATCACAGCCTGGATGTGGTTGACGTGCTATACAGCAAACTTTCGAAATGTTGAACTCATTGTTATGCATGAATGGTTATGATTAATGACAAGTTAGTACATAGCATTAACAAATTAGAGACTAACCACCAATGTAGACCATTTTTCTTGCACAAGGATTTAATGACGAAACAAAACCTACAAACATTATAGACAAATGTTGGTTATATATTTCTTAAACTGCTGTATTGTCCAATTGGAATTAATATTATACTAGTGGTATATAGAATACTATTATATGAAATTATATGAATATACAAACATTATATAATTAATATATTAATATAATACTAACGTTATACTATTATATTAACATTATACTTTTTATTTAATGTTATAATACTATACTAATATACTAATTTATACTAATTACTCATCTAGGTTGAGGATAGTGCATCTGCAGTGGACAGATGTAGATTGAGCCAGAGCCAGAATACCACTGCCATCTGCAGTGGACAGATGTAGATTGAGCCAGAGCCAGAATACCACTGCCACCCCAAGTTTGATTATTTTAAGAGACCGAAGTCATGGGACCTAGATATGTTTTTTAGTTTCCACTCCCAACAAAAGTGTGAAAAGTCTATGGTGCAGAAGGTTTTCTTTTGTAAAGATGGGACCAACAGGAAGTAGCAGTGAAGAGAACCCTGCTTTATTCTGCTTCATTTGTATGGCATTTGCAAAGCCCATAGAGAACAGCCCTTTCATGAATGGAATGGCAGACTGGAAGCATATCCATCAGAGAGTGGAAGAGCATGAGAAGAGCATTATGTATAGAGGTCATGCTGAGGCCTACTTTCTAAGGTCCTCCAAAGGTAACATTGAGAGCCTGTTCATCAGCAGTCAGATGTCTGCTCATAGAGAGCAAGTGTGCAGAGGAAGGCAGGTGCTTGAGCGCATTATAGATGTTGTTAAAGGCAAGAGGGGTCTGAGCTACAGAGGCATGCAGTCTGAAGAAGCTTATACGCTAGATGACAGCAGCATTGACCATGGCAACGTTTTAGAGATGATCATTCTGCTGGGAAAGTACGACCTGTGTATGAAAGAGTATTTCACTGCCTGTATAGAGAAAAGCAAAAAACTCCTGGTCAAGAGGGGGCAGAGCCTCTCATCACTCTTTTATCAAAGACTACCATCCAACACACAATGCAGGCCACCATAGCAAGTGAAATCCAGGAAGCTGGTATGTTTTCAGCCCAGATTGACACTACGCAGGACATTACAACACAAGATCAATGCTTTGTCATAGTCGGGTATGTGACGGACGTCATCCATGAGAGGCTTGTGGCTGTGGTGAAATGCGAGGCATCCAATGGACTATACTTTGTCCAGGTACTGAGTGAATTACTGGGTACTGGAAAACATGAAGCTTGACATCAGCAAGTGCCTTGGCAATTCCACTGATGGAGCCTCCAATATGCAAGACTAGTATAAAGGCTTCTCTGCCCTGCTCTCTGCATAGTCCACCAATCAAGTGCATGTGTGGTGCTATGCACACATTGTGAACCTTGTTTTGGTAGACAACAAAGAGTGTCTTGGCAAGTGGGTAATTTTTTCTCTCATTAACAACATAGCTGTGTTCTTCCGTGAATCCTACCAGAGGATGAACATTTGGGAGAAGGAGAGCAAGGACCCAAGACACAGACGTTTTGCTCCAATTGGAGAGATACGCTGATGGGCAATGCCTTAAAGAAAGTCTTTGGAGCTTTTGGAAATTCCGATGAGGGTCTGTATGTTGATGTCCTTCTCACTCTTTCAACCAGACAAGATCAGAAAGACATCAATGCTAATCAAATCAAATCGATTTTTATTAGTCACATGCACCGGATACAGTGCAATGCTTACTTACGAGAGCCCCCAACCAACAATGCAGTTTCAAAAAATATGGATAAGAATAAGAGATAAAAGTAACAAGTAATTAAAGAACAGCAGTAAAACAACAATAACGAGACTATATACAGGGGGGTACCGGTACAGAGTCAATGTGCAGGGGCACTGGTTAGTTGAGGTAGTATGTACATGCAGGTAGACTTATTGAAGTGACTATGCATAGATGACAACAACAGACAGTAGCAGTGATGTAAAGAGGGGAGGAGGGGGGGCAATGCAAATAGTCTGGGTAGCCATTTGATTGGATGTTCAGGAGTCTAATGGCTTGGGGGTAGAAGCTGTTTAGAAGCCTCTTGGTCTTAGAACTGGCGCTCCGGTACTGCTTGCCGTGCGGTAGCACAGAGAACAGTCTATGACTAGGGTGGCTGAAGTCTTTGATAATTTTCAGGGCCTTCCTCTGACACCGCCTGGTATAGAAGACCTGGATGGCAGGAAGCTTGGCCCCAGTGATGTACTGGGCCGTTCGCACTACCCTTTGTAGTGCCTTGCGGTCGGAGGCCGAGGAGTTGCCATACCAGACAGTGATGAAACCAGATGCTCTCGATGGGGCAGCTGTAGAACCTTTTCAGGATCTGAGGACCCATTGACTCTGTACCTCCTGTCTCAGCCTCCAGTATTTATGCTGCAGTAGTTTATGTGTCGGGGGGCTGGGGTCAGTTTGTTATATCTGGAGTACTTCTCCTGTCCTATTCGGTGTCCTGTGTGAATCTAAGTGTGCGTTCTCTAATTCTCTCCTTCTCTCTTTCTTTCTCTCTCTCGGAGGACCTGAGCCCTAGGACCATGCCCCAGGACTACCTGACATGATGACTCCTTGCTGTCCCCAGTCCACCTGGCCATGCTGCTGTTCCAGTTTCAACTGACCTGAGCCCTAGGACCATGCCCCAGGACTACCTGACATGATGACTCCTTGCTGTCCCCAGTCCACCTGGCCATGCTGCTGCTCCAGTTTCAACTTCCACCTGACTGTGCTGCTGCTCCAGTTTCAACTGTTCTGCCTTATTATTATTCGACCATGCTGGTCATTTATGAACATTTGAACATCTTGGCCATGTTCTGTTATAATCTCCACCCGGCACAGCCAGAAGAGGACTGGCCACCCCACATAGCCTGGTTCCTCTCTAGGTTTCTTCCTAGGTATTGGCCTTTCTAGGGAGTTTTTCCAAGCCACCGTGCTTCTACACCTGCATTGCTTGCTGTTTGGGGTTTTAGGCTGGGTTTCTGTACAGCACTTTGAGATATCAGCTGATGTACGAAGGGCTATATAAATAAATTTGATTTGATTTGATTTGATGGCACATATTTTTCCTGAGGGGGAATAGGTTTTATCCCCAATTAGAGACAACGACAATCAGCTGCCTCTAATTGGTAACCATGCAACAAAAACAAACATAGATTTAGGAAAACTAGAACACCCCCCTAGTCACACCCTGACCAACAACACCATAGAGAACCCCAAGGGCTCTCTATGGTCAGGGCGTGACAGCCGATGAGAATGGGGGCGTGCTCGGGCCTCTTTTTCCTTAAGTCCATAATCATCTCCTTTGTCTTGATCACTTTGAGGGAGAGGTTATTTTCCTGGCACCACACGGCCAGGTCTCTGACCTCCTCCCTATTGGCTGTCTCGTCGTTGTCGGTGGTCAGGCCTTCCACTGTTGTGTCATCGACAAATTTAAGGATGGTGTTGGAGTCATGAGTGAACAGGGAGTACAGGAGCGGACTGAGCACGCACCCCTGAGGGGGCCCGTGCTGAGGATCAGTGTGGCAGATGTGTTGTTACCTACCCTTACCTCCTGGGGGCGACCCGTCAGGAAGTCCAGGATCTAGTTGCAGAGGGAGGTGTTATGTCCCAGAGACCTTAGCTTAGTAATGAGCTTTGTGGGCACTATGGTGTAGAACGCTGAACTGTAGTCAATGAATAGCATTCTCACATAGGTGTTGGTCACGAGAATTAGGTCCTCAATTGTTCATACCCCAATTCATTTCAATGACTCTATCTGCAACCAGGATTTGTAAGATACTGGTTGGAATTTAAAACAGACAGAAGCCCAGTCCACAATAGTCAAATGTTTATTCACGGAAACGTTCTGGCGTGCACAGTACAAAGACCTTTATTTTATAGTGACACACATACTTCCACACAAAACATAGTTATCATACGCCCACACTGTCCTGCTACCCAGCCGACATAGGGAGAGACCCTGGGAAGATCTCAGTGCCGAGACCCTGGGAAGTTCTCAGTGCCCCAGCCAAGGTCGGCCCCGAATCTAGCTCAGACAGTCCGTTATCAAGACACTAGACATATTGTCACCAAAACATTAATTCTGACTACGAACTACACTCTTGGATATCATTCTACTGACTATATCACACACAGCATTAAAATAATCTTATGATTCTAATCATATGGTTTCAGAGCTATGGTCTCAGAGGGTAATATTCTAATCATTCTAATCATATAATTCTATTAACAGTGTTCCTTTTGTCCAGGTGGGAAAGGGCAGTAGGGAGTGCAATAGAGATGGCATCATCTGTGGATCTGTTGGGACGGTATGCAAATTGGGTTTTTTACGTATGGTCACTGTGGGGACGATGTCGTCGATGCACTTATTGATGAAGCCCATGACTAATGTGGTGTACTTCTCCATGCCATCGGAGGAATCCCAGAACATATTCCAGTCTGTGCTAGCAAAACAGTCCTGTAGATTAACATCTGCTTCATCTGACCACTTTTTTATTGATATAGTCACTGGTGCTTCCTGCTTGAATTTTTGCTTGTAAGCAGGAATCAGGGGATAGAATTATGGTCAGATTTTCCAAATGGAGGGCGAGGGAGAGCTTTGTATGTGTCTCTGTGTGTGGAGTATAGGTGGTCCAGAGTTTTTTTCCCTCTGGTTGCACATTTAACGTGCTGATAGAAATTTGGTCAAATTAATTTAAGTTTCCTTGTATTAAAGTCCCGGGCTACTAGGAGCGCCGCCTCTGGGTGAACATTTTCTTTTTTGCTTATGGCGGAATACAGCTCATTCAATGCTGTCTTAGTGCCAGCCTCTGACTGTGGTGGCATGTAAACAGTTACGAAAAATCCAGATGAAAACTCTCTAGGTAGGTAGTGTGGTCTACAGCTTATCATGAGATACTCTACCTCAGGTGAGTAATAGCTCGAGACTCCCTTAGATTTCGTGCACCAGCTGTTATTTACAAAAATACGTAGTTCGCCTCCCCTTGTCTTACCAGATGCTGCTGTTCTATCCTGCTGGTATAGTGTGTAACCAGCCAGCTGTATGTTGATAGTGTCGTCATTCAGCCACAACTCAAGGGAAGCATAAGATGTTACAGTTTTTAATGTTCCGTTGGTAGTTTAACCTTCCATGTAGCTCGTCAATTTAGCAGAATGGAGGGAATTGGGGGTTTGTTCGATCGCCTACGAATTCTCAAAAGGCATCCCATCGGCCCCTTTTTCTCTCCGCCTCCTCTTCACGCAAATGGTGGGGATCTGGGCCTGTTCCCACTAAATCAGTATATCCTTCTGATAGAAGAATTTGTATGTTTAAGATAATGACTAAAGTATTCCACCCTGAAACCATATAATTGTATAAAATGTGTTAGAGTCATAATCCAGTGTGTGTGACTAGACCTTTTAAGACTAGGCCATTGTGTTACTATTTCACAATATGAGCAGGGTATAGTTGAGACATTCAAGGACAACTGAACTGTCGACTTGTGATAATGGTGAAACTAATAACTGGAAAGAGGCCTCCCCACCCTAGGGAGGAGAAAAACTGTTAGAAACGGCTTGCAGAAGATAATGAAACACGTTGCAGAAGTGTGATAAACAATATATGTGAACTGTGGCTGAAGTGTGAAACAATACTTACAGCTCAGATAATCCTCAGAATATTTCAGGTCACCTCACCAGTATCAAAAGATCTTCAAACAAGTGGAATGGACATCATATGGTTGTGTCTACAGAGGAGCCTCTGAAAGGAATGGCAAGAGATTTGGAAAAAGTCAAGGCAGCTGCAGACACATTTGTTCAGTTGGCCAACAGGAAGTTGCAGGAACGGGATGAGGAAACAGAGCTGGAGTTAGAGACCACTCTGCCAAGGAAAAGTGCTCGAAAGAAGAAAACCATGCCTGTAGCATCAGCAATTTCTGAGTAATGGCACTGTGTATGCCAACATGGCTCTTCTGGAATTGCCAATTTAAGGATGTAGGAAATATGTGTATTTTTATTTTATTATATGACTTGCCTACTCACCAGTCTTTTTACCAACAAATGTCTTCCTGTATTATTTATTTTACTGGTCAGATGGTCCCAGAGATTCTTGCCACCTTGCTGCCAGTGCCATTGTGCCAATATGTGCTCCTTCTAGCCAGCCTCCTCCTAAGAGAAACACATTCCTCTTGTTCTATTTTACATCTAGTTTACTAAGGTTATCGTTATAAATATTGTTCAGTAATCTTGTTTACATAAAGTGTGACTGGGTTGTGTGAGTGGTGGTGTATCGCTGGGGGGAGGGGGGGTTGGTTTATTCATGTATAAAAATACACATTTCCGTGTCTCGGTAACAATTAACAATGAAGCAAATCTTACATCATCTATTGGTGTCAATGATAGTTTGGATCCACAATAAGTACTTCATCACAACTGTGACGTAAAACTGAAGACTTTGACACAATGGCTGGGATTATATGCTCTAGTCGGCTGGCCCTCGCTACATATTCGTCGCCAGACCCACTGACTCCAGGTAATCTACAAGTCTATGCTAGGTAAAGCTCCGCCTTATCTCAGCTCACTGGTCACGATGGCAACACCCATCCGTAGCACGCGCTCCAGCAGGTGTATCTCACTGATCATCCCTAAAGCCAACACCTCATTTGGCCGCCTTTCGTTCCAGTACTCTGCTGCCTGTGACTGGAACGAATTGCAAAAATCGCTGAAGTTGGAGACTTTTATCTCCCTCACCAACTTCAAACATCAGCTATCTGAGCAGCTAACCGATCGCTGCAGCTGTACATAGTCTATTGGTAAATAGCCCACCCTTTTCACCTACCTCATCCCCATACTGTTTTTATTTATTTACTTTTCTGCTCTTCTGCACACCAATATCTCTACCTGTACATGACCATCTGATCTTTTATCACTCCAGTGTTAATCTGCAAAATTGTAATTATTTGCCTACCTCCTCATGCCTTTTGCACACATTGTATATAGACCCCCCCTTTGTTTTCTACTGTGTTATTGACTTGTTAATTGTTTACTCCATGTGTAACTCTTTGTTGTATGCTCACACTGCTATGCTTTATCTTGGCCAGGTCGCAGTTGCAAATGAGAACTTGTTCTCAACTAGCCTACCTGGTTAAATAAAGGTGAAATAAAATAAAAATATTACATGAGCAGTTTGTGAAGGTCATATTCTATTTTAGTCTATGGTCATTACATCAACTCCCTTTCATTCAGCTGTTTACACACTCCTCAGGTAAGATTGCTCCACTCCACTCCTACACACTGTTTATGTACCAGCATTATCTTCCAGTGGAGGAAAACAAGATCAGTAGTTAATCTGCAGCTAAGGAGGAAGTGGAGAAGAAAATAAATCTCACTGGCAGAGCACACACACACGCAATACACCTGAGCACTGAGAATACCAACAGTTGCTCAACAGCCTAACAACGCCCCCTCGCCCTCTCTCTCTCTCTCGCTCTCTCTTTCCCTCTCTCTCTCTCACACACACTACTGAAACACTATCTCACTCTCCCTACTTTCTGTCTCTGTGGAACACATCTGAAGATCAGGATGCTATGCTGTAGAGTGTGTGTCCTGGCTGTGCTGTTATCTCTTCTCATCCTCACACTCATCCCCTCCACACAATCAGGTCAGTTGGGTTCTGAGAATATGAAAATATACTTATTCATGTCACTTGGATGCAGTGCTGAGGTTTAGAGGGTCTGCACCAGAATTGAATGGTTATAGACAGAAGGTATGTAGTGTGTGCAATTAAGCTTTGAATGTGTTGAGTGCAGGGAAGCGATCACATGTGGCAGGCATTGATAAGGGGAGAGAGCCATGGATTAGTGATGGAAAGGGGTTGAGGTCAGGTCAGGTCACCTTAAGGGAGAAATAAAGGTTTATGGACCGTATCACTGGTGTCCTGCCCAGCAGTAAATAACGATGTTTGTACAGATGTGTAGGAGGAGACTCAGCCTATGAGGAACGGTAAAATTTCAGTCCTTGTGGAAAATGTATTTGTCTGAATGCAGCTGTACTGACCCTCTGAGAAGAATTAAACTTAGTGTCTGTTGAGTTTTTTACCCTGAGAATTAGAACGTAACAGTGCTAACACAAACACACCATACATCCACACACAAGCCATAGTAAAAACACAAACACACACACACACACACATACAGACACACACACACACATTGTCTTTCTTGCAGACACACATGCTCCCCCTATCTTACTGTTTAACTTGTGTGTGTGTGTGTGTGTGTGTGTGTGTGTGTGTGTGTGTGTGTGTGTGTGTGTGTGTGTGTGTGTGTGTGTGTGTGTGTGTGTGTGTGTGTGTGTGTGTGTGTGTGTGTGTGTGTGTGTGTGTGTGTGTGTGTGTGTGTGTAGCACATTGCTGTCTGAAGTACACTCGTCGTCCATTGCAATGCCGACGGCTGAAAAACTACACCCACCAGCCCATTACTTCCTCCTGTGACATCCAAGCTGTCATGTGAGTTATCCGCCAATCACAGCCAAGCACAATCTGTGTGCAGAATAGTCTTGTCTTTACCTTCTCCAATGCATTTTGAGGAAAAATCTTTGAGATTCACTCACTATTTGTGTATGTGTGTGTAACGTGTGTGTGTTCGTGTGTGTGTGTGTGTGTGTGTGTAATATGTGTTGACATAGTGCTGTGTTGTTGCAGATTCCACACTTGGATGGACAAGTTTGTGTGTGCCGACCCCTCTCAAGACTGGACCAAGAGGGTACAACGCTGCCTGCTGTGAGTACAACTGTGTGTGTGTGTGTGTGTGTGTTTTGCAAGTAAGTGTGCATGCATGTGTGTAGGTGTTTAAACTTTTAATGTTTGTTTAACGTTGTATGTGTGTGTGTGTTCTGTTCATAGCAAGCGTCAGGAGAATAAATCTAAACTGAAGAAAACTCTCTGATCTCATGACCAGGAGATGATGTGGAGAGGGTTTCATGACCAGGAGATGATGTGGAGAGGGTTTCATTACCTGGAGATGATGTGGAGAGGGTTTCATGACCTGGAGATGATGTGGAGAGGGTTTCATTACCTGGAGATGATGTGGAGAGGGTTTCATGACCTGGAGATGTTGTGGAGAGGGTTTCATGACCAGGAGATGATGTGGAGAGGGTTTCATGACCTGGAGATGTTGTGGAGAGGGTTTCATGACCAGGAGATGATGTGGAGAGGGTTTGGGTCTGGACAAATGTACAGCTCTACCTTTCATTATAGAACTATTATAGTATATATATATATATATATATATATATATGTGTGTGTGTGTGTGTGCGTGTGTGTGTGTGTGTGTGTGTGTGTGTGTGTGTGTGTGTGTGTGTGTGTGTGTGTGTTATTTACCCTATTTATGCTTTACAAACAGCTAAATATCTCAATATGTATAGAGACACTGTTTCAGGATGGTTCGTTTTTTAACCTGAGATTTCTGTATTCATACAAATCATTTAATATCTGTGGTTATTATTGTTCATCATATCTGTATTGATTCTGAAGGTGTTTGAGTTTCATATCAGTTTGTGTGTAACTCTATGTATCAATGTTGTTGGTCTGTTTCATAAACAGCAAGTGCAATATTCCTGATAAACATGAAAACATCTGTTTTCACAGAGTACAACAAAATATTTTGTGTTGTTTCATATCCTCTGTCCAATTGGATCCAGAGAAAACCTTTTTAATTTTGGCTTTTCAAAGTGTCCAAATGTATGTATAAGTTTTACAGAGGTGTAGTGAGTTGATGTAAGCTAAGAGCTATGAAATAGATAATAAAATATGTACTTGAAAAAACTGTGTGTTCTATTGTTATTGTACAGTGCCAGTCAAAAAATTGGACACACCTCCTCATTCAAGGTCTATCGAATTCACCGCATGAGGAGGCTAAAACAGACTTTCCTCCATCGCGACGTCCCTCTAAGGCCCTTCTGCTAGCTTGCTATGCCCGGCCTGCTAGCTTGCTATCCCCGGCCTGCTAGCTGTCTGAATCGCCGTGTCTCCAGCCAGCCCAACCACTCACTGGACCCCTATGATCACTTGGCTATGCATGCCTCTCCCTAATATCAATATGCCTTGTCAATTACTGTCCTGGTTAGTGATTATTGTCTTATTTCATTGTAGAGCCTCTATCCCTGCTCAATATGCCTTAACCAACCATTTAGTTCCACCTCCCACATATGCGGTGACATCACCTGGTTTAAACGTCTCTAGAGACAATATCTCTCTCCTCATTACTCAATGCCTAGGTTTACCTCCAATGTACTCACATCCTACCACACCTTTGTCTGTACATTATGCCTTGAATATATTCTATTGCGCCCAGAAACCTGCTCCTTTTACTCTCTGTTCCGAACGTACTAGACAACCAGTTCTGTTAGCCTTTAGCCGTACCATTATCTTAGTCATCCTCTGTTCCTCTGGTGATGTAGAGGTTAATCCAGGCCCTGCAGTGCCTAGCTCCACTCCTATTCCCCAGGTGCTCTCATTTGTTGACTTCTGTAACCGTAAAAGCCTTGGTTTCATGCATGTTAACATTGGAAGACTCCTTCCTAAGTTTGTTTTATTCACTGCTTAAGCACACTCTGCCAACTCAGATGTCCTAGCCATGTCTGAATCCTGGTTTAGGAAGACCACCAAAAAGCCTGAAATTTCCATCTCTAACTATAACATTTTCCGACAAGATAGAACTGCCAAAGGAGGCGGTGTTGCAGAGATAGCCTGCAGATTTCTGTCTTACTATCCAGGTGTGTATCTAAACAATTCGAGCTTCTACTTTTAAAAATCCACCTTTCCAGAAACAAGTCTCTGACCGTTTCCGCTTGCTATAGACCACCCTCTGCCCCCAGGTGTGCCCTGGACACCATATGTGAATTGATTGCCCCCCATCTATCTTCAGAGCTCGTGCTGCTAGGTGACCTAAACTGGGACATGCTTAATACCCCAGCCATCCTACAATCTAAGCTTGATGCCCTCAATCTCACACAAATTATCAATGAACCCACCAGGTACAACCCCAAATCCGTAAACACGGGCACCCTCATAGATATCATCCTAAC
Organism: Oncorhynchus kisutch; assembly: GCF_002021735.2. NCBI lineage: Eukaryota > Metazoa > Chordata > Actinopteri > Salmoniformes > Salmonidae > Oncorhynchus > Oncorhynchus kisutch. Next base: position 75,054,503 of record NC_034184.2, read on the forward strand.
CAACTTGCCCACCAAATAAACCACTGCTGTTTTCAACCAAGGTCTCAGCAATCACTGCCTCATTGCCTGCCTCTGTAATGGGTCTGCGGTCAAACAACCACCCCTCATCACTGTCAAACGCTCCCTAAAACACTTCAGGGAGCAGGCCTTTCTAATCGACCTGGCCCGGGTACCCTGGAAGGATATTGACCTCATCCCGTCAGTAGAGGATGCCTGGTTATTCTTTAAAAGTGCCTTCCTCACCATCTTAAATTAGTATGCCCCATTCAAAAAAAATTGAACCAGGAACAGATATAGCCCTTGGTTCTCTCCAGACCTGACTGCTCTTGACCAGCACAAAAATATCCTGTGGCGTTCTGCATTAGCATCGAATAGCCCCCGTGATATGCAACCTTTCAGGAAAGTTAGGAACCAATATACACCGGCAGTTAGAAAAGCTAAGGCTAGCTTATGTGTCGGGGGGCTAGGGTCAGTTTGTTATATCTGGAGTACTTCTCCTGTCTTATCCGGTGTCCTGTGTGAATTTAAGTATGCTCTCTCTAATTCACTCTTTCTCTCTTTCTTTCCCTCTCGCGGAGGACCTGAGCCCTAGGACCATGCCTCAGGACTACCTGGCATGATGACTCCTTGCTGTTCCCAGTCCACCTGGCCGTGCTGCTGCTCCAGTTTCAACTGCTCTGCCTGCGGCTATGGAATCCTGACCTGTTCACCTGTCCCAGACCTGCTGTTTTCAACTCTCTAGAGACAGCAGGAGTGGTAGAGATACTCTTAATGATCGGCTATGAAAAGCCAAAAGACATTTACTCCTGAGGTGCTGACTAGCTGCACCCTCGTTAACTACTGTGATTATTATTATTTGACCATGCTGGTCATTTATGAACATTTGAACATCTTGGCCATGTTCTGTTCTAATCTCCACCCGGCACAGCCAGAAGAGGACTGGCCACCCCTCATAGCCTGATTCCTCTCTAGGTTTCTTCCTAGGTTTTGGCCTTTCTAGCGAGTTTTTCCTAGCCACTGTGCTTCTACACCTGCATTGCTTGCTGTTTGGGGTTTTAGGCTGGTTTCTGTACAGCACTTTGAGATATCAGCTGATGTACGAATTGCTATAAAAATAAAGTTGATTTGATTTGATTTTTCAAACAGAAATTTGCATCCTGTAGCACAGACTCAAAAACGTTCTGTGACACTGTAAAGTCCATGGAGAATAAGAGCACCTCCTCCCAGCTGCCCACTGCACTGAGGCTAGGAAACACTGTTACCACCAATAAATCAACTATTATTGAGAATTTCAATAAGCATTTTTCTACGGCTGGTCATGCTTTCCACCTGGCTACCCATACCCTGGTCAACAGCCCTGTACCCCCCACAGCAACTTGCCCAAGCCTCCCCATTTCTCCTTCACCCAAATCCAGATAGCTGATGTTCTGAAAGAGCTGCAAATTCTGGACGCCTACAAATCAGCCGGGCTAGACAATCTGGACCCTCTCTTCCTAAAATTATCTGCCGAGATTGTTGCAATCCCTTTTACTAGCCTGTTAAATCTCTCTTTCGTATCGTCTGAGATTCTAAAAGATTGGAAAGCTGCCGCAGTCATCCCCCTCTTCAAAAGGGGAGACACTCTAGACCCAAACTGCTACAGACCTATATATATCCTACCCTACTTTTCTAAGGCCTTTGAATGCCAAGTGAACAAACAGATTACCAACCATTTCGAATCCCACCATACCTTCTCCGCAATGCAATCTGGTTTCAGAGCTAGTCATTGGTGCACCTCAGCCACGCTCAAGGTCCTAAACGATATCATAACCGCCATTGATAAGAGACATTACTGTGCAGCCGTATTCATCGACCTGGCCAAGGCTTTCGACTCTGTCAATCACCACATTCTTATCGGCAGACTCAACAACCTTGGTTTCTCAAATGATTGCCTCTCCTGGTTCACCAACTACTTCTCTGATAGAGTTCAGTGTGTCAAAAAGGAGGGCCTGTTGTCTGGTCCTCTGGCAGTCTCTATTGGGGTGCCACAGGGTTCTCGGGCCGACTCTCTTCTCTGTATACATCAATGCTGTCGTTCTTGCTGCTGGTGATTCTCTGATCCACCTCTACACAGATGACACCATTCTGTATACCTCTGGCCCTTCTTTGGACACTGTGTTAACTAACCTCCAGACCAGCTTCAATGCCATACAACTCTCCTTCCGTGGCCTCCAACTGCTCTTAAATGCAAGTAAAACTATATGCATGCTCTTCAACCGATCGCTGCCCGCACCCGCCTGCCTGTCTAGCATCACTACTCTGGACGGTTCTGACTTAGAATATGTGGACAACTACAAACACCTAGGTGTCTGGTTAGACTGTAAACTCTCCTTCCAACTCACATTAAGCATATTCAATCCAAAATTAAATCTAGAATCGGCTTCCTATTTTGAAACAAATCATCCTTCACTCATGCTGCCAAACATACCCTCGTAAAACAGACCATCCTACCGATCCTCAACTTCGGCGATGTAATTTACAAAATAGCCTCCAACACTCTACTCAACAAATTGGATGCAGTCTATCACAGTGCCATCCGTTTTGTCACCAAAGAAATTCCAAAAATGTACTTTTAACAAGGCACACCTGTTAATTGAGATGCATTCCAGGTAACTACCTCATGAAACTGGTTGAGAGAATGCCAAGAGTGTGCAAAACTGTCATCAAGGCAAAGGGTGGCAACTTTGAAGAATCTCAAATATTAAATATATTTTGATTTGTTTAACACTTCTTTCTTTACTACATGATTCCATGTGTAACGGATGTGAAACGCTAGCTTAGTTAGCGGTGGTTCGCGCTAAATAGTGTTTCAATCGGTGACGTCACTTGCTCTGAGACCTTGAAGTAGTGGTTCCCCTTGCTCTGCAAGGGCTGCGGCTTTTGTGGAGCGATGGGTAACGATGCTTCGTGGGTGTCAGTTGTTGATGTGTGCAGAGGGTCCCTAGTTCGTGCCTGGGTATGGGCGAGGGGACGGTCTAAAGTTATACTGCTGCATTGATGCTGTTGACCCGGATAACTGGTTGCTGCGGAAAAGGAGGAGGTCAAAAGGGGGGTGAGTGTAACGGATGTGAAACACTAGCTTAGTTAACGGTGGTTCGCGCTAAATAGTGTTTCAATTGGTGACGTCACTTGCTCTGAGACCTTGAAGTAGTGGTTCCCCTTGCTCTGCAAGGGCCGCGGCTTTTGTGGAGCGATGGGTAATGATGCTTTGTGGGTGTCAGTTGTTGATGTGTGCAGAGGGTCCCTGGTTCGCGCCCGGGTATGGGCGAGGGGACGGTCTAAAGTTATACTGTTGCACATGTGTGTTATTTCATAGTTTTGATATCTTCACTATTATTCTACAATGTAGAAAATAGTAAAAATAAAGAAAAACCCTTAAATGAGTAGGTGTGTCCAAACCTTTGACTGCTACTGTATGTGACAACATCTAAAACTGGAAATTCCATCATCGTCATCCACATTGATCCCGAGTGGTGCAGCAGTCTAAGGCACTATATCTAAGTGCTAGAGGTGTCACTACGGACCCTGGTTTGATCCTGGGCTGTATCACAACTGCCCGTGGTCGGGAGTCCCATAGGGTGGTGCACAATTGGCCCAGCATCGTCCGGGTTAGGGGAGAGTTTGGCTGGGTAGGCCATCATTGTAAATAGGAATTTGTTCTTAAACTGACTTGTCTAGCTAAATAAAGGTTAAATAAATCAAAAGCAAGGAAGGGATACCAAACACACCCGCATGCACGCACATTTTGAATAGACCTATCAATAGTATGCTTATTTTTGTTTTCTTGTGTCCTCCACAGCAGTCACTATTGTCACTGTAATAGCTAAAGATACTAAAGCACATTGTCAGGTGTGTGTGTTTTGGGAAAGAGGAATTGGGAGTGGTAATGTACGTGATCCCGGAAGTACCCCCAAGAACGCAGAGCAGGAGCAGCGCGTGAGTGTGACGGAGAACTGATAGTCAGCGGAGAAAGGTGACTGACTAGCTATAGTAGAAAGCTAGCTAACCAAAGGTAACACTAGAGGCTTTATTGCAATGTTTTACTGATAAGCTGTAGCAAAGATTGCTGAGCTAGCGACAACTGTCTGTCTGGCTGTAACGTTAGCTAGCTACAGTAGCCGACTTAAAACTCAACGATTTAATTAAATAAATACATCAAGTTGAGATTAATCGGCTACTAGCTAACGGTAGATAACTAAGTTACATCTATCATTTAATGGCTATAAGTCCCTTTCAAGTTGTCAATGATATTCGAAAATAAAAATATTGCTAGCTACACATTTTGGTCATTATTATTAGCTGGCTGGCCATAAAAGCATGTGAACAGGGCCTGACAGTCAATACGACTTCATAGCTTGACGTCAAACTGCTTCTTTTAACGTTAGTTAGCTAGTTCCTAAAACAGTATTGCAATGTTAAACTGTAAATTGGTGTAGAAGTCTTCCTAAGGGCATCTGGCAGATTTATCTTTGAACTAGTTATGGCTTCCTCGTCTGTTAAGTCATTGGCGACCAGCAGCAGCATAATATGAGAAGGATACAGTTGTGGCCTGCATCTGCACGAACCTCTCTTTATCCTTATATTGGTCCATTTGTAATTTGGTACAGGCAGGAGGCGGGCGCTCCATTACAGTAGGCCCAAGGAGGTGTGGTATATGGCCAATATAGCACTGCTAAGGGCTGTTCTTGGCAAGACGCAACACTGAGTGCCTGGACACAGCCCCTAGACGTGGTATATTGGCCTTATATTACAAACCCCCAAGGTGCCTTATTGCTATTATAAACTGGTTACCAAATGTAATTAGAGCAGTAAAAATAAATGTTTTGTCATTCCTGTGGTATATGGTCTGATATACCACGGCTTTCACGGCTCGAACCCCCCAGTTTATAATGCACGAAAAGGTTGGATGCCAGCTGCCGATAAACCCCACAGAAGAAGGGGCGGGGGTAACAATGGTAGCTAGCTAGCCGTACGGTCTCCCACCTGTCAGACACTGTTGTCCCGCAGTTCTCATAACAATGGCGAGGGAAGGTGTTCGGGAGCGAAGGACACTGCCTACCGGTGTCACTCCCGCTAGCTAGCAAGGAGGTCTCCAGTAGGCAGGGGTGAAAACTCAGATAATACTTTTATTTCCTGTGTGACACAAGCATTAATATGTCGTAAATGAGGGGGAATGCCCCAAATTGCGGGCTGCAGTTGCACACCGTGGCATAATATAAATCATCTCAGGGGATGTTAGCTTGCTAGCACCAATATGAAATATCATAAATAATGCAGCCATGAGTGACAGCTCACTATCGTTATTAGCTAGCTAGCTTGTCTAAGCTGGACATGATGGTGTGTGTTTGGTATTGGTGTTCTTCTTTAGAGCCTCTTTAAAAGCATCTGTGCTATTCCAGTATTCCCCACTTGTGATTCTCACATTGTGTGTGTGTGTGGAGGGAGATGGGGGGGGGGGGGGGGGGTAGAACTGGTTCTGAGGGCTGGTTGTTTTCTCTCTTCACTGAGTTTGGCTACTGCTCAGAGATGATTTAGAGATACATGATGTTCAGGTTCTGAGTTTCGTAACCTTGCCCCAGATCTTTTTTTACTCTACAGTCTTTGATGCTGTGACGCTCTGTGAATCCCAGACCACCCCCTCGCCTTTACCAACTCACTCGGAGGGCCTTCCATTGTCACGTGTTTCTGACTAAACTCCTAGGGTGACTTCCAGAGAGTGGCCAGGGGAACAATAAAACCAACTCTGGGACATACTTGTGACTTGAATGATGCAATTCATGTTCCATTTTTCAATAATAGAGTAAAAAACATGAGATGGCGCACACCCAGAAGTTATTTTATGTGGAGGTGCTGATGAGTAAACTATAAAAATAGAGTAGCACACTCCTTATATAATCTCCCAGTCATTAACAAGCATGACATTCAAATGAACAAATTCCTCCTGTTATTATGCAATATATACACCTCTGGTTCAGTTAAACATTTCATTTGGGAGGTATTTCATCTGTTAAGTGTCAAGCCTCGAAATCAGACAATGGGGCTAAGCCCCTACACTGTAGATCATTTTGACTTCCTCAGCTTTGGGACACTTGTGGTGGTGGTGTGTGAGGGGAAGGGGGTGATTTGGGATTCAGCTTCTGAGTTTCTCACTGTGTGTTGTAATAGCAGAGTGTGTGTTTTGGCTTCAGTGTGAGAGAACGCCAAGGTCCAGACTAGTGTTCAGTCTTAGCAAGAGTAGATGGGATATTATAGGAGGGAGGGAATGTATGTGTGTCTTTGTGTGTGTGATAATATCTTGTGTTGAGTGATTTGTGGTGTCGGTTGGTAGCAGAAATATTTCTGTGTCGGTTTGTGGCTTTGATTGTAATTCCTGCCTGAAGTAACCTGGGCTTGAAACACACCATAGGGGTATGTGTCACTTAAACCCTGTGTATTTACAGAGTAAATATTCCTGGGCCTGATGGTGTAACTCTGGTACAGTGAATGGCTGCTCTGTTTTGTGTTAAAAACACTGAATTGGTATAAGAAACATGATGGAAGCCAATCCAATGAAGTCCATGAGGGGGAGTGAAGAGGTGTACATTTCAGGGAGAAACAGAATGTGTATAACCTCAAAAATGACTTTAGACTAACCTGTTCTCGCTCTCTACGCCCTTTCTTAACCTCTTTCTTTCTTTCTCTCTCCCTCTTTCTTTCTCTCTCCCTCTTTCTTTCTCTCTCCCTCTTTCTTTCTCTCCTCTCCCTCCCTCCCTCTCTCTATTCCTCTCTCTTTCTCTCTCTCTAGCTTCATCATATCATGGCAGCAACTATCAATCAAGCAAGGTCGGCACTTTCAAAAATGGTGAGGGGTCTTTCTTTTTTCCTACATGTACTATGAGTCTGTAGAACACAAATGCACACCCTGCTATACAAACACATTCAGCTATATACTGAACAAAAAAAATAAATGCAAAGTGTTGGTCACATGTTTCATGAGCTGAAACTAGATGGTAACTTTACAAGTAAAGTTGGTGGGGCTAGCTAAAACTCTTTAAACGTTTGTGGTAGGGAAAGACGTATTAAAATGTTATTTTTAATTCCCATCGAAAGTCAGTAGATTTGGTCAGTAGTTATGTGGTTCAGTAGCAGTGGTCAGTAGTTATGTGGTTCAGTAGCAGTGGTCAGTAGTTATGTGGTTCAGTAGCAGTGGTTGTTGTCAGAAGTTGTTTGGATATGGTTAGTAGTTAAATGTGTGGTCAGAAGTTGTAATAGTGGGTTTGAGGTCAGGAGTTTTGTGGTTGTGGACACTAGATGTGGTCAGAATTTGATTGCGGTCAGAAGTTATGTGGATGAGGTATGTCATTCAATTCAAATCAAATGTATTTATAAAGCCCTTCTTACATCAGCTGATATCTCAAAGTGCTGTACAGAAACCCAGCCTAAAACCCCAAACAGCAAGCGATGCAGGTGTAGAAGCACGGTGGCTAGGAAAAACTCCCTAGAAAGGCCGGAACCTAGGAAGAAACCTTGAGAGGAACCAGGCTATGAGGTGTGGCCAGTCCTCTTCTGGCTGTTCCAGGTGGAGACAATAACAGAACATGGCCAATATGTTCAAATGTTCATAGATGACCAGCAGGGTCAAATAATAATAATCACAGTGGTTGTAGAGGGTGCAGCAAGTCAGCACCTCAGGAGTAAATGTCAGTTGGCTTTTCATAGCTGATCATTCAGAGTATCTCTGGCGCTCCTACTGTCTCTAGAGAGTTGAAAACAGCAGGTCTGGGACAGGTAGCACGTCCGGTGAACAGGTCAGGGTTCCATAGCTGCAGGCAGAACAGTTGAAACTGGAGCAGTAGGACAACCAGGTGGACTGGGGACAGCAAGGAGTCATCAGGCCAGGTGGTCCTGAGGCATGGTCCTAGGGCTCAGGTCCTCTGAGATAGAGAGGGAGAATTAGAGAGAGCATACTTAAATTCACACAGGACACCGGATAAGACAGGAGAAATACTCCAGATATAACAGACTGACCCTAGCCCCCGACACAAACTATTGCAGCATAAATAGTGGAGGCTGAAACAGGAGGGGTCGGGAGACACTAGCCCCATCCGATGATACCCCCGGACAGGGCCAACCAGGCAGGATATAACCCCACCCACTTTACCAAAACACAGCCCCCACACCACTGGAGGGATATCTTCAAACACCAACATACCATCCTGAGACAAGGCCGAGTATCATTGTGCGGTTGTGGTCACTAGATGTGGTCAGAAGTTGTGCGGTTGAGGTCAGTAGTTATGTGGTTCAGTAGTTATGTGGTTCAGTAGTTATGTGGTTCAGTAGTTATGTGGTTCAGTAGTTATGTGGTTCAGTAGTTATGTGGTTCAGTAGTTATGTGGTTCAGTAGTTATGTGGTTCAGTAGTTGTGAGGTGGTAAAAGGTTGTATGGATGGTAAGTAGTTAAAATGTGTTGTCAGATGTTGTGTGGTTGTGGTCACTAGATATGGTCAGAAGTTGTGTGGCTGTGGTATGTAATTGTGTGGTTGTGGTCACTAGATATGGTCTGAAGTTGTACAGTTGTGGTATGTAATAGTGTTAGTGGTAAAAACAGCAAATGCCAGATTTTGCCAGTAGACGAAGCTGGTAAGCTGCTCATTTTCTGTCTAAGTGGTTGCAAAGTGGAATTATTAGCTGATTTGGGTCAAAAGTTGCATGAGAAAATGACAGTTGGAAGTGATGATGTCACAATGGCGAGGATTTAAATCTTGAGAAATCCCATGCTGGCGGTTTTGGGCCAAAAAACGAATACAATTTAATAACGTAAAAAGTATAACAGATATCAAAACGTTGTTTACAAGCAACTCGATCCAGACCATTCTGCACAATCTGAAGTTGGAACGGCGTTTCTAGCATAAACGCTGTAGGAGGAGTAGGCGGCGGAATAATAGTAAGTATGTCGATTATCTAAGCTGGGCCTTCTGCCGCTAGCCCCTCCAATAAAATATCCCAGATATTTTCCATACACACTAAAAGCTTATTTCTCTCAAATGTTGTGCACAAATTTGTTTACATCCCTATTAGTGAGCATTTCTCTTTTGCCAAGATAATCCTTCCACTTGACAGGTGTGGCATATCAAGAAGCTGATTAAACAGCATGATCGTTACACAGGTGCACCTTGTGCTGGGGACAATAGAGGGCCACTCTAAAATGTGCAGTTTTGTCACACAACACAATGCCACAGATGTTTAAAGTTTTGAGGGAGCGTGCAATTGGCATGCTGACTGCAGGAATGTCCACGAGCTGAATTGATGTTAATTTCTCTACCATAAGCCGCCTGCAACATTGTTTTTTAGAATTTGGCAGTACGTCCAACCGGCCTCACAACCACAGACCATGTGCATGGCGTCGTGTGGGCGAGCAGTTAGCTGATGTCAACTTTGTTAATTAACCGAGTGCTCCATGGTGGGGGTATGGGCAGACAACCAACACAATTGAATTTTCTCTATGGCAATTTCAATGCACAGAGATACCATGACAAGATCCTGAGCCCATTGTCTTGCCGTTCATCCGCTGCCATCAACTCATGTTTCAGCATAATGCACGGCCCCATGTCGCAAGGATAAGTATACAATTCTTGGAAATTGAAAATGTCCCAGTTTTTCCATAGCCTGCATCGACGTGTACGACAGCGTTTTCCAGTTCCAATATCCAGCGACTTCGCCCAACCATTGAAGAGGAGTGGGACAACATTCCAGAGGCCACAATCAACAGCCTTTTTATTTTCATTTTATTTCACCTTTATTTCACCAGGTAGGCCAGTTGAGAACAAGTTCTCATTTACAACGGCGACCTGGCTAAGATAAAGCAGAGCAGTGCGACAAAAACAACAACAGAGTTACATCTACAAACACACAGTCAATAACACAATAGAAAAATCTATGTACAGTGTGTGCAAATGTAGAAGAGTAGGGAGGTAAAGGCAATAAATAGTAATAGGTAATAATTACAATTTAGCATTAACACTGGAGTGATAGATGTGTAGATGATGATGTGCAAGTTGAGATACTTGGGTGCAAAAAAATAAATAACAATATTGGGATGAGGTAGTAGGGTGTGCTATTTACAGATTGGCTGTGTACAGGTACAGTGATCGGTAAGCTGCTCTGACAGCTGATGCTTAGAGAGGGAGATATAAGTCTCCAGCTTCAGTGATTTTTGCAATTCGTTCCAGTCATTAGCAGCAGAGAACTGGAAGAACTGGAAGCCTGATCAACTCTATGTGAAGGAGATGTCGTGCTGCATGAGGCAAAAGATGGTCACACCAGATACTGACTGGTTTTCTGATCCACGCCCCTCTTTTTTTTTTTTAGGTATCTGTTACCAACAGATGCATATCTGTATTCCCAGTCATGTGAAATCCATAGATTAGGGCCTAATGAATTCATTTCAATTGACTGATTTCCTTCATAAGGAAATCAGTCAACAATTTCCTTATGAAATTCTTACAAGTTTTGTTTATATTTTTGTTCAGTGTGTGTGTGTGTGTGTGTGTGTGTGTGTGTGTGTGTGTGTGTGTGTGTGTAGTTTAACAGTGAGCGGTACAGCCACTTCACTCTGCAGTCGGACGAAGAGGGAGACGAAGGGAGCCACGTGGAGGTGAGACTGTCTGATGATGAAGTAGATGACCACGCCCCCTCTGAGCAGGTGGGCCAACCAGGAGGCTCGCCCTCATACAGGCCCCGCCCACAGCAAAACAACCGCAAAGTGTGTTATCTGGCTCTTGGAACCCTCTTCATCTTCATCATCGGTACATACTCTTCCTCATGCTCTTTTTTAAATTTCTTTGTCACACTCACCCTCTCTCCCTGGGCAAGTTTGTCTTGCATTGCCTGGTGCAGTTTACACATTTTAGACCCTTCCATTGGTCCTAAAGTGAAATCTCCAGCCACCTGGGGAACCAGGCAATGCAAAACGAATTCATCCACTCTCTCTTGTCTTACTCTCTTCACTTTCTTTGTTTTAGGTTATCTGATTGGCTATGTGAGCCACCACTCTCCCCGCAAGGAGCCAATCACTTGTGATTCTGAGCAGGAAGTTGGCGTAGCTGAGGAGGCTGTAGTAGAATCCTCTCTATCCTGGAATGACATCACCAGCTTGCTGGCACAAAGACTGACTCCTGACGCCTTCAACAGCAGACTGAGGTACGCGCACACACACACACACACACACACACACACACACACACACACACACACACACACACACACACACACACACACACACACACAGGGTTTTTGACCATATTACCGCCACACCGGCATTCACCAGTCATGACCGCATTCAAATTCACTGTGACCGTTGGTCACGGTAATCCTATCCAAAACTCCCAAATGAATGCTGCAGTCACTGGCTTTATCAATAAGTGCATTGAGGGCGTCGTCCCCACAGTGACTGTATGTACATACCCCAACCAGAAGCCATGGATTACAGACAACATTCGCACTGAGCTAAAGGGCAGAGCTGCCGCTTTCAATGAGCTGGACTCTAACCCGAAAGCTTCTAAGAAATCCTGCTATGCTCTGCGACGAACCATCAAACAGGCAAAGTGTCTATACAGGGCTAAGATTGAATCGTACTACACCAGCTCCGACGCTTGTCTTATGTGGCAGGGCTTGCAAACTATTACAGACTACAAAGGGAAGCACAGCCGCAAGCTCTCCATTGACACAAGCCTACCAGACGAGCTAAATCACTTCTATGCTCGCTTCGAGGCAAGCAACACTGGGGCATGCATGAGGGCATCAGCTGTTCCGGACAACTGTGTGATCATGTTCTCCGTAGCCGACGTATGACCTTTAAACAGGTCAACATTCACAAGGCTGCAGGGCCAGACAGATTACTAGGACGTGTGCTCCGGGCATGTGCTGACCAACTGGCAGGTGTCTTCACTGACATTTTCAACATGTCCCTGATTGAGTCTAATACCAACATGTTTCAAGCAGACCACCATAGTCCCTGTGCCCAAGAACACAAAGGCAACCTGCCTAAATGACTACAGACCCGTAGCACTCACGTCCGTAGCCATGAAGTGCTTTGAAAGGCTGGCAATGGCTCACATCAACACCATTATCCCAGAAACCCTAGACCCACTCCAATTTGCATACTGCCCAAACAGATCCACAGATGATGCAATCTCTATTGCCCTTTCCCACCTGGACAAAAGGAACACCTATGTGAGAATGCTGTTCATTTACTTTTTATTACTTCTAAACAAAATATATTTTGGGGCGTTCTAATGCGCTTACAATTATGTTTTGATTATTGCTTGACCTTTTGCTAAGATATTTGGTTGTGAGCTTTGCAAAATAACTATTTTGGATTAAGCATTTGTTAGCTAGAATGCTAATGCTCATTGACATTGGCTAGCTTTTGTTACAGCCTATGTGTTTTTGAAGTATAATTCAGTTGATTTGTGATGATGACACACATTATATTAAGCATGACATTCACGCAAGCTTTAAAATCCAATTATAATCCAAAAGTAGTGTGAAATACAGTCCACCCTCTCTCTCTGCAGTGATGTTGAACAGCCAGATCACGTGGCAGGGAGCAGTGCAGATGGCATTCTGGAATATCATGTGTTTGACAGCTTTAAGAGTCTGGAGATGGAGCCCTGGACTGACGTACACTATGTCCAACTACAGACAGCCAACAGGTACACACACACACACTGTCTCATACCCACACACCCTCTGTCTCATAATTCCACATTGCTTGTAACATTCTCCTCCCCAATCCCTTTACCCACAGTCAGAAGCCAAACCGTGTTATGATTGGCCAAGAGGAGGTGGGCCAGCCTAAGGGCTATCTGGCCTATAGTGCCACAGGAAAAGCTAAGGTCAGCCAATCGGATGTCCACATTGAATTATATTGACTGATCATCTCTTGATATTTTGGGCCAATATTTCATGAAATCTGAGCCAAAATAATCTGTTAAGGCTTGGAAAGTGGCATGTTTGTAACATATTTTCTGCCACATTGGATGTTTGCAATCACAGTTGTTGCCTGAATCTCACAAGGGGTAATTGTTTTGTGTGTCTGCAGGGCAAGGCGGTGTATGGTAACTATGGGAGTCAAGAGGATTTGATGCTGCTACAGACTCTGAAGGTTGAGCTGAATGGCACTGTGATTCTACTGAGAGCTACAGGACAGCTCAGCCTGGCACAGCAGGTAAGGTAGGTAGGTGTGTGTGTGTGTGTGTGTGTGTGTGTGTGTGTGTAGGTGGTTTTCAGTGTACTTCTGCGTGTCTGTGTTTCAGGTGGCTAATGTAGCAGCATTGGGAGTATCTGCTGTGTTGATTTACCTCGACCCTAAAGACTACAAGTTCCAACCAACTACTGAACTGTACGGACATGTGAGTACTCACAACACTACAAGGTGAATCTTACCGAGCCTGATTCAGAGATGCTTCTTCAACTACAACCATTTAACGTTCTATGTTCACGTTCTGTCTGGCGTTCTGTGATGTTCTCCTGTAGGTCCATCTAGGTTCAGGGGACCCCTTCACGCCAGGCTTCCCCTCCTTCAACCACACCCAGTTCCCTCCCACCAAGTCTTCTGGTCTGCCTACTGTACTGGCCCAAAGTATTACTGCTGCTAGTGCTGCCAAGATACTAACGTAAGACCACACACACACAAACTCTCTCACACACACACACACACACACACACACACACACACACACACACGTAACTGTCGATCTATCCCCAGGCGTATAGGTGGGCTTGAGTCCCCTCTCAGTTTTAAAGGCTCACTGGACAATGTGAAGTACACCCTGGGAGGGGCTAGTAGTGAAGATGTTACTGTGGAGGTGAACAACGTGCTGCAGGACACAGAGATCCACAACGTCTTTGGAGTCATCAAGGGCTTCACTGAGCCAGGTATGTGTCTGTCTGTGTAAGTGCATCCATTGTAGTGTATGTGACTCCAGCAGGAGTCAAGCCTAGAACCCTGGCATTGCTAACACCAAACTTTTTCCAACCAAGCCACACAGAACACTCCAAAACATTATCTTTGAACACTGTACATTTGAACAGTAATGTATAATCTCTATGCACAGTGTTTGTGTTTGTGAGTGGGTTTTGTGTTAATTTTACTGTTTGTGTGTAGATCGGTACGTGTTACTGGGGGCTCAGAGGGATGCGTGGGGTCCAGGCTACGCTAAAGCCACTGTCGGGACCACACTGCTACTGGAGCTGGCTAGAGCTGTGTCTGAGATGGTGCACACAGGTAACATCAATACATTAACACACACACATCAATAGATTAACACACACATCAATATATTAACACACACATCAATACATTAACACACACACATCAATAGATTAACACACACATCAATACATTAACACACACACACACACACACACACATCAATACATTAACACACACACACACACACATCAATACATTAACACACACACACACACATCAATACATTAACACACACACACACACACACACACACATCAATACATTAACACACACACACACACACACATCAATACATTAACACACACACACACACATCAATACATTAACACACACACACACACACACACATCAATACATTCACACACACACACACATCAATACATTCACACACACACACATCAATACATTCACACACACACACACACATCAATACATTCACACACACACACACATCAATACATTCACACACACACACACACACATCAATACATTCACACACACACACACACATCAATACATTCACACACACACACACACACACACATCAATACATTAACACACACACACACACATCAATACATTAACACACACACACACACATCCATACATTAACACACACACACACATACATTAACACACATCAATACATTAACACACACACGCAAACACACATCAATACATTAACACACACACACACACATTCTGACATCAGTGTGTGTGTGTAGATGGTTTCCGTCCCAGGAGGAGTCTGGTGTTTGCCAGTTGGAGTGCAGGAGAGTACGGCAGTGTTGGAGCTACAGAGTGGCTGGAGGTGAACTACACACACACCCCTTACAGTTCAACACACACACACCCCTTACAGTTCAACACACACACACACCCCTTACAGTTCAACACACACACACACCCCTTACAGTTCAACACACACACACACCCCTTATAGTTCAACACACACACACACACCCCTTATAGTTCAACACACACACACACACACCCCTTATAGTTCAACACACACACACACACACCCCTTATAGTTCAACACACACACACACACACCCCTTATAGTTCAACACACACACACACCCCTTACAGTTCAACACACACACACACCCCTTACAGTTCAACACACACACACACCCCTTATAGTTCAACACACACACACACCCCTTATAGTTCAACACACACACACACCCCTTATAGTTCAACACACACACACACCCCTTATAGTTCAACACACACACACACACCCCTTATAGTTCAACACACACACACCCCTTATAGTTCAACACACACACACCCCTTATAGTTCAACACACACACACCCCTTATAGTTCAACACACACACACACCCCTTATAGTTCAACACACACACACACCCCTTATAGTTCAACACACACACACCCCTTATAGTTGAACACACACACACACCCCTTATAGTTCAACACACACACACACCCCTTATAGTTCAACACACACACACACACCCCTTACAGTTCAACACACACACACACCCCTTATAGTTCAACACACACACACACACCCCTTACAGTTCAACACACACACACACCCCTTACAGTTCAACACACACACACACCCCTTACAGTTCAACACACACACACACCCCTTATAGTTCAACACACACACACACCCCTTATAGTTCAACACACACACACACCCCTTATAGTTCAACACACACACACACCCCTTATAGTTCAACACACACACACACCCCTTACAGTTCAACACACACACACACCCCTTATAGTTCAACACACACACACACCCCTTACAGTTCAACACACACACACACACACCCCTTACAGTTCAACACACACACACACCCCTTACAGTTCAACACACACACACACCCCTTATAGTTCAACACACACACACACACCCCTTATAGTTCAACACACACTGGGTGGAAAGTATTCAGGATATGTCAGTGTTCTAGCTAATGGTATTAGGCGATAATAATATGTTGCTGGAAGGCGCTGATTGGACCAGCCTCTACACTAGCAGGGTGGGGTATGTAATGTCGTGTGTGTTCCTCTCCAGGGTTTCTTCTCCTCTCTGGACAGAAGAGCTTTCACCTACATCAGTCTGGATGGACTGGTCACTGGTGAGTACACACAACCACAAAAATACTTCATACAAAGTATCCTTCTAATCTAATAGTGTGTGATCTTCAGGCCATGGTGAATTCAAAGTGTCTGCCAGTCCCCTACTCTACAGCCTTCTGGAAAGCACCATGAAGGAGGTGAAGAATCCCATTGGTTTTGGAGAGTCTGGGAAGTCTCTGTATGATAAGGTGTCTGGAGTCAACTTTGAGAAGGCAGTGTGAGTACACCTCACATATCACTCCAATGATAGATCACTCCAAAGATATGTGTGTACAATAGGCGTGTGTGCGTGTGTGTGTGTGTGTGTGTGTGTGTGTGTGTGTGTGTGTGTGTGATTAGGTTTGAGCCCATGAAGATGGAAGACTCTGCATATCCCTTCTTGGCCTTCTCTGGAATCCCCTCTCTCTCCTTCCGCTTCGTCTCTCAGGGGGTGAGACACACACCTTAACAAACACAATAACACACACACCTTAACAAACACAAACACACACACGCCTTAACAAACACACACACACCTTAACAAACACAATAACACACACAACTTAACAAACACAATAACACACACACCTTAACAAACACTAACACACACACACCTTAACAAACACTAACACACACACACCTTAACAAACACTAACACACACACCTTAACAAACACTAACACACCTTAACAAACACTAACACACACCTTAACAAACACTAACTAACACACACCTTAACAAACACTAACTAACACACACCTTAACAAACACTAACACACACACACCTTAACAAACACTAACACACACACACCTTAACAAACACTAACACACACACACCTTAACAAACACTAACACACACACACCTTAACAAACACTAACACACACACACCTTAACAAACACTAACACACACACACCTTAACTAACACTAACACACACACACCTAAACTAACACTAACACACACACACCTTAACTAACACTAACACACACACACCTTAACTAACACTAACACACACACACACCTTAACAAACACTAACACACACACACCTTAACAAACACTAACACACACACACTTTAACAAACACACTTTAACAAACACACACACACTTTAACAAACACTAACACACTTTAACAAACACTAACACACACACACTTTAACAAACACTAACACACACACACTTTAACAAACACTAACACACACACACCTTAACAAACACTAACACACACACACTTTAACAAACACTAACACACACACACTCTCAGGTTTCGATGTTTTGTTTACAGATAGTTTGATTTCGATAACTGTCTGTAATAGAATTGTCTGTCTTTGTCTCCCGTGTGTGTGTGTGCATGCGCGCGTGTTGCAGTCTGAGGCCTACCCGTACTACGGCACCTCTCTTGACAACAAGGATCACCTTGGTTACGCCACCGCCCATCGTCTTAATTCCCTAGCCACTGGGGCGGGATTGGTCGCAGGTCAGCTGGCGTTACGATTGGTCCACGACCACGTGCTACGTCTAGATGTGCAACGCTACAGGACGGTTCTCAGCCAATCTGTGGTCAAGATCAACCAGCGCCTCAAACAAGTCACCCGGGTTTGTTTATATGACATGATTGTTTTTGTTTGTTGTTGTTAGGTATAGTTCTAATGTTATTGTGTTGTTACAGGATGGTTCTGCTGAGAGTCTGTCAGCCCATTGGCTCATCATGGCCTTAGGATCCTACAGTAGAGCTGCTACTGACCTCAACACTGACCTACTCAACACCGACCTCACTGACACACTGGCTTGCCACAACATCAACGACCGCATCATGAGAGTGAGACGCAAACACACACACACACCCTTGTAATCTAACTGA
Organism: Oncorhynchus kisutch; assembly: GCF_002021735.2. Taxonomy (NCBI): domain Eukaryota; kingdom Metazoa; phylum Chordata; class Actinopteri; order Salmoniformes; family Salmonidae; genus Oncorhynchus; species Oncorhynchus kisutch. The sequence goes on from NC_034184.2 coordinate 75,072,757, forward strand.
TCAATGCCATAAGGCTCCAGTTTTATAGTGAACACAAGTCAATCAGTAGTGGCTCTGTCTTGATTCATAAACTAACACTTGGATTCTCCTCTCTCTCCCCCTAGGTGGAACACAACCTCCTTTCTCCATATGTCTCCCCCAAAGAGGTTCCATTCCGCCACCTGCTGTTTGGCCGTGGTTCCCACACCCTGGCAGCCCTGTTGGAGGGTGAGGACAGAGAGGTGCTGCGGACCCAGCTGGCCCTGGCCACCTGGACGCTACAGGGCTGTGCCAATGCTCTCTCTGGAGACGTCTGGGACAGCGACAACCAGATGTAACAGTGTGCGTCTGTCCGTCCTGGTTCACTGTAAAATCCAGGATGAGATGAAGACGGATTGGTCGGGGGTGACGATGTAATAAGAGACCAGGAACTACTGTCATTCCTTCCAGTTTCAGTTACTGGACTTCCTGAAGAATGTTGAGATTGATCGACCTCTAACCCCTCGACACAGAGGAGCCTATTCATATGTTATATATCTATCAGTCCACTATAAATGTTCTCTGTTTTAATGATGATAAAGTTCTTGTTTATTTTTATAACTTTTTTGGAAGCAGTGCCTTCAGACTTATGGCAGTTTCATGTTGTTAGTTTAGGTTAAGAGTTGATTTATTTTTCAGTGCCAGTGCTCACTATACATGTTTAAATGTCATTCATTTTGTTTTTGATAAAAAAGTTATCAGGAGCTGTGCCTTCCAGACTTGACAGCTATGTGTTTGTTCATTTGGTTTTTGATAAAGTTATCAGTTAATTTTATAAAGTTATCGGGAGCAATGTCTTCCATACTTATGGCAGTTATACTGTCTCTTACTACGGCATCTGCTGAAGCAACAGAGTCACGTATACAGACTGTGACCATCCAAGGTCCCATGACCTGTGGTTTAAATATTGCCTTTCAGTTTGCCTTGCAGTTGAAGTGAGAACAGAATCTAATGGGGGAAGAGAATTGAGACCGACACAATCGTTTTGACCCGGATGAAAGACTGTCCAGCTACAGATGGTCAGACTTCCGCTGTATACATGACTCTGTTAACAGAAATACATCACCGACTGCTCCCACACATTACTATGGAAACAGAAACCCCCAGCATCTGGGTATCACCACAGAAACATGGTAACTGACGGCAGCGGATGTCATGGAGTCCATGGTGAATTTACAAATTCTAAGCATGTTTTAGACATGTCGGGGAGGTAGCTATTTGGGTCACGTCTGTAATTACAATTTTATATATAGCCTTAAATGGCTCTGGTCAGAAGAAGTTAACTACATAGGTAATATGGTGTAATTTCTGATGCAGCATGGGCTCACCAAAACAAACATGCTAAATCTCGCCACTCTGAGCTGAACGTATAAAAATAATATTATCCAGGCAGCGAAAGAGTTATTTCTGTTAACCAGTGTTATTTTGGAGCAGTTTATATTTCTGATTTGAACTATTATCGGCAGCAGTGTCTTCCATAATGATAAGTGTTGGTGGTAGTTTTTGCCTACCAGTGTGTGTGGTTATCTATCGGGGACAGTGACTCCCATATTTCACTGAAGGGTGAAGTAATTTATTGGGTACAGTGTTTCCCAGAGTTATATATCTGTGTGTATCGGGGACAGTGACTCCCATATTTCACTAAAAGGGTGAAGTAATTTATTGGGTACAGTGTTTCCCAGAGTTATAGATCTGTGTGTATCGGGGGCAGTTACTCATATTTCACTGAAGGGTGAAGTCATTTATCAGGAAACAGTGTTTCTCAGTCATTTTTCTCTCTCTCTTTGTGTTGGGTTAGTATATCTGATCTGTGTGACCTAACACTCTTCTATTGTTCCTCTCTGAATTAGTTGTAATGGATACGTCCTATGGCATGTTACTGTGTTTTCCCTTACAAATGTTCCCATTCAGGTCAATAGGATTATCTTCCTAAATATTTTCCCATGCATATATTATCAGACACTGAAACTCCTGTTGTAGCCGTCTGCTAAATTGGGATTGTTCTCTTTTGATTATTGATCGCACTCCGTCAATCAGCTAACTAGTGGAACTGTTCTGACATTTCTGTTACAGACTTGTCAGTGCTGGGCTGAACCCATACATGTTCACCTGACTTTTCTACCACTCACTTGGTGTGTTACCATGCTGTAGAGGACCGGGTGTTTAGCCGTTTCTGTACCGTTGATGATGAGTTGTGTTTTTCTGCTGTGCTTCAATAAACCCTTTGGTTTAACGCACCAATACATAAACTGTGTGTGTGGTTATTGTTCATTGATGGGCTGATATAAATACTATGCATGCCAGTCTCTCTTGGCTAAGAGTTGAAGAGAGACTGACTGCATCAATTATTTTTATAAGAAACAATGTGTTTAAAATCGCAAATTGTTTGCATAGTCAACTTCCACACAGCTCTGACACACACACTTATCCCACCAGACTTTCCACCAGGGGTCTTTTCAATGCCTTTTTTTAATGTATGTAGTTCTGTCCTTGAGCTGGTCTTGTCTATTAATGTTCTGTATTATGTCATGTTTCATGTTCTGTGTGAACCCCAGGAAGAGGCGCTGCTGCTTTTGCAACAGCTAATGGGGATCCTAATCAAATACCAAATCGTCGTTGGACGCTAACTACCAAAAATCACCGATAGCCTATCCTTACCCAATAGATCATGCAATGTTTTAATGCAAATGTTTCAATGCAATGTTGGCGGCCTGGAACGTACGGTATCTCAATGTGCGCAAAACGCGGTGACGCCACGCCAGTAATCCCAGCAACACGCGACCAGGAATTACAGGAGAGGACAGGGAACAGACAGAAAACAACCGACTGCTTATTTTACCAAGAAAAAATGAAGGGTTCTGAAAACAACAATTGATTAAGGCGAGTTTTGGCGAGGTGGAGAAAATAGAGAGTCTGTCTTTCTCTCCCCATCTCTCTCTTTTTACATCTCTCGATGAGCGTCTGCATGAACTATACTGTTAGCTTGATTTGGGTCTCTGTCTCTGATGAGGTTACCGTTAATAGGCTAGTCAGTGTATGGATCAGTGATGCGACATGTCCCATTTAACATTTCAGTAGATTAGTTTAAAAAACGGATTCAATGCGCATATCTCTTAGCTTATTTAGCCTAGCTCAACAAGAGCTACTGTTTACTAGGAGAGAAAGGGAGGAGGGTTAGCGTAGGCTCGTTATGTAGTGTTTTCTCCCTATAGCAACAGTAGTCTGCACTGCAGTGCTGTTTTATAATGCAGAGAGAGAGGCTGAATCGGGGGTAATACAGGCTATATTTAAATGTCCATATTCAGAATTAAATTAAACAGAGTCACATAGAAAGCACTGTTTCTAGCTCTCTCTTCTCTCTCCGGGGATGTTGTATTATTCAACAGTAAACGGAGGATGTTGAGAGTCATAGGGAGAAAGGGATAGAGAGGTCAGAGAGGTGTGGAAGTGTCCTGTGTGTAGGGGTGAGTCAGCACAGATGGATAGAGAAAGGGACAGTTTATAGAAGGCTTAGCTTGGCTGATAGAGACAGGAGAGAGTGGTGTCAGATGTCTCCTGGTGTGTGTGTGTGTGTGTGTGTGTGTGCGCGAGCGCCTGTGTGTGTGTGTGCGCGAGTGCCTGTGTGTGTGTGTGTGTGTGTGTGTGTGTGTGTGTGTGTGTGTGTGTGTGTGTGTGTGTGTGTGTGTGTGTGTGTGTGTGTGTGTGTGTGCGCGAGCGCCTGTGTGTGTGTGTGTGCGCGAGCGCCTGTGTGTGTGTGTGTGTGTGTGTGTGTGTGTGCGCGAGCGCCTGTGTGTGTGTGTGTGTGTGCGAGCGCCTGTGTGTGTGTGTGTGCGCGAGCGCCTGTGTGTATGTGTGTATTGATTAGGCAGAAGGTCGTGAGGTTGAGGGGAGCTCAACACTGGGCAGACTTGCAGCAGAGTGACACAGAGAGGAACTGAGATGTACCACTGCTTTAACACACACAGCTGAAACCAGGACAAAACCATAGAGTATTGAAAGAGGGACGGCGGGTGAGGGGAGATTGGAGGACGAGTGTGGGGGAGCAGCAGCCATGGCAGAGAACTATATGTACCAGCGTCTGTCCTACGAGATAGAAGAGGAGGAGAAGGAAGAGAGGAAGGAGAGAGTGGGAGAAAACATGGTAAAGTCTTCTGTACTGTGTCAGACACTGGTTGATGTTGTTGTTGGTATGTTGACTGTGTGTGTGTGTAGATGACGGAGGAGGGGACAGAGTGGTTGATAGATCTGTTAACAGACGTTCAGCTGCAGCAGTACTTCCTGCGTGTCCGTGACGAGCTGAACGTGACCCGCCTGTCACATTTCGACTACGTCAAGAATGAAGACCTGGAGAAGATCGGCATGGGGAGGCCAGGTGTGTGAAGTCATATCCTATTTTAAAGTGTAAAAAGATCAAGGAAAGCTATAGTAGTGGATTTACCATGTCTATTCCTCTAGAAATGGTCCCAATCGCAGTCACAACGTGGTCATGTCACAGTCACAATGTGGTCATGTCACAGTCACAATGTGGTCATGTCACAGTCACAATGTGGTCATGTCACAGTCACAATGTGGTCATGTCACAGTCACAATGTGGTCATGTCACAGTCACAATGTAGTCATATCACAGTCACAACGTAGTCATATCACAGTCACAACGTAGTCATATCACAGTCACAATGTAGTCATATCACAGTCACAATGTAGTCATATCACAGTCACAACGTGGTCATATCACAGTCACAACGTAGTCATATCACAGTCACAATGTAGTCATATCACAGTCACAACGTAGTCATGTCACAGTCACAATGTGGTCATGTCACAGTCACAACGTAGTCATATCACAGTCACAATGTAGTCATATCACAGTCACAACGTAGTCATATCACAGTCACAAGGTAGTCATAACACAGTCACAGAGTCCTGTCTCTCCTCAATCTATTTTCCTATTTCTATGTCCTGTAGCGATCCAAGATGTCACATACATAGACGATGGGGTGGCAGTGTGTCAGAGGGAGGCTGACAGTATGTAATGTATTCTCTGTGTGTTGCAGGACAGAAGAGGCTGACGGTGTGTAATGTATTCTCTGTGTGTTGCAGGACAGAGGAGGCTGACGGTGTGTAATGTATTCTCTGTGTGTTGCAGGACAGAGGAGGCTGACAGTGTGTAATGTATTCTCTGTGTGTTGCAGGACAGAGGCTGACGGTGTGTAATGTATTCTCTGTGTGTTGCAGGACAGAGGCTGACGGTGTGTAATGTATTATCTGTGTGTTGCAGGACAGAGAAGGCTGACAGTGTGTAATGTATTCTCTGTGTGTTGCAGGACAGAGGCTGACGGTGTGTAATGTATTCTCTGTGTGTTGCAGGACAGAGGCTGACGGTGTGTAATGTATTCTCTGTGTGTTGCAGGACAGAGAAGGCTGATGGTGTGTAATGTATTCTCTGTGTGTTGCAGGACAGAGAAGGCTGATGGTGTGTAATGTATTCTCTGTGTGTTGCAGGACAGAGGAGGCTGACGGTGTGTAATGTATTCTCTGTGTGTTGCAGGATAGAGGCTGACGGTGTGTAATGTATTCTCTGTGTGTTGCAGGACAGAGGCTGACGGTGTGTAATGTATTCTCTGTGTGTTGCAGGACAGAGGAGGCTTTGGGAGGCAGTCAAGAGAAGGAGAGCTCTCTGTAAACGCAAATCCTGGATGAGCAAGGTACAGCACACAGTGAGTTTGAATTCCTCTTAGCTGTGTGTGTGTGTGTGTGTGTGTGTGTGTGTGTGTGTGTGTGTGTGTGTGTGTGTGTGTGTGTGTGTGTGTGTGTGTGTGTGTGAACGTGCATGCGGGCATGCATGGCTGAGTGTGTGTGTCACGATCGTCGTAATTAGCGGACCAAGGCGCAGAGTGATTGAAGTTCCACATCTTTATTACGGTGAAACTAAAAAAAAAACAATAACGAAACGTGAAAGTAGTGAAAGTAGTGGTGGTGCACAAACACAAAACAATATCCCACAAACACAGGTGGGGCAAATGGCTACCTAAATATGATCCCCAATTAGAGGCAACGATTACCAGCTGCCTCTAATTGGGAACCATACAAAACACCAACATAGAAATATTGAGCTAGAACACCCCCTAGTCATGCCCTGACCTACTACACCGTAGAGGACCAAGGGCTCTCTATGGTCAGGGCATGACAGTGTGTGTGTGCATGTGTGCGTGTGCGTGCATGTGATTAGTGTACATGTGTGTGTACGTGGTAAAGTCTCTCTAAGCTGTAGTCTCTGTGTTTGGGCCAGCAGGTATTTCCAGGGAAAAGACCTGACTCTGACTCCGACCCACAGCAGCCCCGGGGGGCATCGCCCACCTTGATGACTCCAGGTGTGTGGGTGTTTGACATATTCTTTACATTATCCCAACTCCAGGCTTATCATTTTTGAGATTTTGACCTACTCAAATCAAATGTATTTATAAAGCCCTTCTTACATCAGCTGATATATCAAAGTGCTGTACAGAAACCCAGCCTAAAACCCCAAACAGCAAGCAATGCAGGTGTAGAAGCACGGTGGCTAGGAAAAACTCCCTAGAAAGGCCAGAACCCAGGAAGAAACCTTGAGAGGAACCAGGCTATGAGGGGTGGCCAGTCCTCTTCTGACTGTGCCGGGTGGAGATTATAACAGAACATGGCCAAGATGTTCAAATGTTCATAGATGACCAGCAGGGTCAAATAAAAATAATCACAGTGGTTGTCGAGGGTGCAGCAAGTCAGCACCTCAGGAGTAAATGTCAGTTGGCTTTTCATAGCCGATCATTCAGAGTATCTCTACCACTCCTGCTGTCTCTAGAGAGTTGAAAACAGCAGGTCTGGGACAGGTAGCACGTCCGGTAAACAGGTCAGGGTTCCATAGCCGCAGGCAGAACAGTTGAAACTGGAGCAGCAGCACGGCCAGGTGGGACTGGGGACAGCAAGGAGTCATCATGCCAGGTAGTCCTGAGGCATGGTCCTAGGGCTCAGGTCCTCCGAGAGAGAGAAAGAAAGAAAGAGAGAAAGAGAGAATTAGAGAGCATACTTAAATTCACACAGGACTGCGGATAAGACATGAGAAGTACTCCAGATATAACAGACTGACCCTAGCCCCCCGACACATAAACTACTGCAGCATAAATAGTGGAGGCTGAGACAGGAGGGGTCAGGAGACACTGTGGCCCCATCCGACGATACCCCCTGACAGAGCCAAATAGGCAGGATATAACCCCAGCCACTTTGCCAATGCACAGCCCTCACACCACTAGAGGGATATCTTCAACCACCAACTTACCATCCTGAGACAAGGCTGAGTATAGCCCACAAAGATCTCCATTAGTGACCTGTAAACAGTATTGTTTTAATTAGGAGTTGTTGTTGGAGTATGTTAACTCACATAATTATATGTATATGAACTATTGTTTAAAGGCTTAACCCCGTCCAGCGATGGGCCGTCGTCGGGGGCAGCCCTGACCTGTCTGATCCGGGAGGCAGAGCTTCAGCTGTGTGAACGACTGGGAGACGGAACCTTTGGAGTCGTCAGGAGAGGAGAGTGGACCGGACCGACTGGACAAGTGGTGAGTGAGTGGGTGGGTTTGGGTGGGTGGGTGGGTGAGAGAGAGAGAGAGAGAGAACCAGAAAGTAAATCTATTTTACCAACAAAATATTAGAGAATGATTTCATCTGACAGCTGGTTCACAAAGTAAAACATGTCATTCTCTCTTTCTCTCCCCTTCCTCCCTCCATCCCTCCCTCCATCCCTCCCTCCATCCCTCCCTCTCTCTAGCTGTCAGTAGCGGTGAAGTGTCTGAAGACAGACAGTGTGTTAGACACTGAGGGGTTGGATGATTTCATCAGAGAGGTGAACGCCATGCACTCCCTCAACCATCAGAACCTCATACGGCTCTACGGAGTGGTGCTCACTCACCCCATGAAGATGGTGAGATACACACACACACACACACACACACACACACACACACACACACACACACACACACACACACACACACACACAAACACACACACACACACCCACACACCCACACACACACACACACACACACACACACACACACACACACACACACACACACACACTCATTGAATACGTTGTATTAATTAATGTGTCTCTAACGTGTGTATGTATATTGTCTCTAATGTGTGTGTATGTGTGTGTGTGTGTGTGTAGGTGACAGAGCTGGCTCCTCTTGGTTCTCTGTTGGATCGTCTGAGGAAGCGACAGGGACACATCCTCATCTCCTCTCTGTGTGGCTACGCTGTACAGGTCAGTGGGGGACACATCCTCATCTCCTCTCTGTGTGGCTACGCTGTACAGGTCAGTGGGGGGGGGGGGACATCCTCATCTCCTCTCTGTGTGGCTACGCTGTACAGGTCAGTGGGGGGGGGAGGACATCCTCATCTCCTCTCTGTGTGGCTACGCTGTACAGGTCAGTGGGGGGGGGGGGACATCCTCATCTCCTCTCTGTGTGGCTACGCAGTACAGATCAATGGGGGGGGGGTGTAACAGTGATGTTACTGCATGATTAGCTAGCGCTCACTAGCAAGTTAGTTCACATCTGCCGTGTGTGTGTGTGTGTGTGTGTGTGTGTGTGTAGGTGGCGTGTGGCATGGCATATCTAGAACAGAGGCGGTTCCTCCACAGAGACCTGGCTGCAAGGAACGTCCTGCTGTCGACCAATGAAATGGTGAAGATCGGTGACTTTGGCCTGATGAGGGCACTGCCGTCACACCAGGATACATATGTGATGGAGGAGAGTCACAAGGTGCCCTTCGCATGGTGAGTGACTAGGTGGCGGTTCTCACTGCCTGATCCTGTACTAAACAATATGATCTCTTTCTATCCTCTCCATTCCTCACTCCTCTTTCTTCCTCACTCCATCTCTCTCTGTCTCTCTCTCTCTCTGTCTCTCTCTGTCTCTCTCTCTCTCTATGTCTGTCTCTCTCTCTGTTTGTCTCTCTCTCTGTCTCTCTCTCTGTCTCTCTCTCTGTCTCTGTCTCTCTCTCTGTCTCTCTGTCTCTCTCTGTCTGTCACTCTGTCTCTCTCTGCCTCTCTGTCTCTCTCTCTCGCTCTCTGTCTCTCTCTCTCTGTCACTCTGTCTCTCTGTCTCTCTTTGTCTCTCTCTCTCTCTCTGTCGCTCTCCCTCTCTCTTTTTGTGTGTCTCTCTCTCTCTCTCTTTCTCTCTTTGTCTCTCTCTCTCTGTCTCTCTCTGTCGCTCTCCCTCTCTCTTTTTGTGTCTCTCTCTCTCTTTCTCTCTTTGTCTCTCTCTGTCTCTTTGTCACTCTCTCTCTGTCTCTCTGTCTCCCTCTCTCTCTCTGTCTCTCTCTGTCTCTCTGTCTCCCTGTCTCTCTCTGTCTCTCTCTGTCTCTCTCTGTCTCTCTCTCTCTGTCTCTCTTTGTCTCCCTCTGTCTGTCTCTCTTTGTCTCCCTCTGTCTCTCTGTCTCTCTGTCTCTCTCTCTCTCCCTGTGTCTCTCTCTTTCTGTCTCTGTCTCTCTCTGTCTCTCTTTGTCTATCTCTCTCTTTGTCTCTCTGTCTCTGTCTATCTCTCTCTGTCTCTCTTTGTCCCTATCTCTCTCTGTCTCTCTCTCTGTCTCTTTGTCTCTCTCTCTCTGTCTCTCTCTCTGTCTTTCTTTCTCTGTCTCTCTCTCTATGTCTCTCTTTGTCTCCCTCTGTCTCTGTCTTTCTCTCTCTCTCTCTCTCTCCCGCTGTCTGTCTCTGTCTCTAGGTGCGCTCCAGAGTCATTGAGAAGCAGAAGTTTCTCTCATGCTTCAGACACCTGGATGTTTGGAGTCACTCTGTGGGAGATGTTTACACATGGACAGGAGCCATGGTTAGGACTCAATGGCAGCCAGGTACGAACACACAAACACACCCTCACACAGACACACCCTCACACAGACACACACCGACACACCCTCACACCGACACACCCTCACACAGACACACACAGACACACCCTCACACAGACACACACTCACACAGACACACACTCACACAGACACACCCTCACACAGACACACAGACACACTCACACAGACACACACTCACACAGACACACACTCACACGCAATATGTGTTTGACGGTAGTACTTGAAAAGTTTGTGTGTGTGTGTGTGTGTGTGTGTGTGTGTGTGTGTGTGTGTGTTTCTGTGTGTGTGTGTGTGTGTGTGTGTGTGTGTGTGTCTGTGTGCAGATTCTCCATAAGGTGGATGTGGAGGGGGAGAGGCTGGTGAAGCCAGATGACTGTCCCCAGGATGTTTACAACATGATGCTGCAGACCTGGAGCCCTCAGCCTGATGACAGACCAACATTCACCGCCCTCAGAGACTTTCTATTGGAGGTAGACACACATTCAATTCATGGTTCACCAAGTGACCAGCAGAGGGCACTGTAGCTACATGAGTGATTGCAAGACCGAAGCTACCCACCTAGTGGTAATAATGATTGTGTGTGTGTGTGTGTGTGTGTGTGTGTGTGTGTGTATATGTGTAGACCATGCCTACAGACATGAAAGCGCTGCAGGACTTTGAGGAACCGGACAAACTCCAGATCACCATTAATGACATCATCACCATCATCGAGGGCAGGTCAGTGGGTGTGTGTGGGTGGGGGAGGGAGGGAAGAATGATGTTTCTGAAAGTCAGATAGCTATGTAGAACAGACATGCTTCTCTGTAATGTGGAAGAGGGAATCATATCAATGTCTCTGTGTCTCCAGAGCAGAGCTCTATTGGTGGAGAGGTCAGAACAGAAGGACGTTGCGCATGGGACAGTTTCCTCGCCACGTGGTCACGTCGGTCAGCGGCCTGTCGGCCCAAGACATCAGCAGACCCCTCACACACTCCTTCATTCACACTGGACACGGAGACACTGACCCACACAGGAGCTGGGGGCACGCTGACCGCATAGACAGGTGCACACACACACACACACACACACACACAAACACACATTCCTGGCTGTTACCTGCAAGTACAGTGCCTGACCACTAGAGTGAGGCAGAGCGCTGTCAGTTGTGCTCTTGTTCTTTAGATGTCAGGCCCAATGGAACCAATTGGAAAAGAACCCAAAGAGCAAACTGCATGTCATGTAAGTTTTATAAAGACAATTTGAAGTACTGTGTTTACGCTGCACTACATCCCTGGCCTCTACCCCCCTCAGCTTGTACTTGGGAAACCCCATGGACCCCCCTGATGTTATGGGAATGGATCCTTCCACTGCCCGGCCCACCAAACTACCCAACCGCACCAGGAGTGAGTAGGCTACACACACACACACACACGCACACACACACACACACACACACACACACACACACACACACACACACACACACACACACACACACAGAGAGTTATTCTCTCCTTACAGTGTCTTCTTACCTCGTTATTTTTTTATTCATTCCTAAACTCTCTCCGTCTTTCTCTTTCTGTCCATCAGAGCAGCCTCCTCCTCGTCCTCCCCAGCCTGCTGTCTTGATCCAGAGTAAGTCTGTCTCTCACGCTGAGTGTTTATTTAGCTGTCTATGTTGAGCTGACTATGACTCTCTGATGATAATGATGACGTTGTGTGTGTGTGTGTGTGTGTGTGTGTGTGTGTGTGTGTGTGTGTGTAGAGCCGTTCTATGACTCTGTGTTAGATGAAGATGATGAATATGAAGGTGCTTCGTTGGGGCTGAAAAAAATGGGTGTGGCTATGGGCCTTAAACTCCGCCCGTGGGAGGGGCCAGGTGTAAGGTCGGCCAAAAGCGAGGTCTCGCTCATCGACTTCACCGATGACAGCTTTAGCTCGGCCACGTCCTCCCCTCTCACTGAGACATGCCTACCTGACCAGGACACACTCAAGGTACGTACACACACACACACACACACTGCGTGGGCAAAATAACAGTCTTCTCTTCTCTTTCTCTCTCCAGGACCTTCCTTCCATCCTAGACTGGCCCCTCCCTCTTCCTGCCTATGACGAGGTTGCCACGGAAGCTGAGGGCCAATTGGCAGACATGGAGGTTCGATCTATCACTGGATTGGCTGAGGGGATTTTAGCTCCGCCCAGCACCGATGCAGAGGGGAGGGGCTTAACACAGTCAGCTGATCTGTTCCAGGAGCTGCAGAGAGAGGTACGCTTTTATTTCTTTCATCACATTCCCAGTGGTTCAGAAGTTTACATACACTCAATTAGTATTTGGTAGCATTGCCTTTAAATTGTTTAACTTGGGTCAAACGTTTTGGGAAGCCTTCCACAAGCTTCCCACAATAAGTTTGGTGAATTTTGTCCCATTCCTCTTGACAGAGCTGGTGTAACTGAGTCAGGTTTGTAGGCCTCCTTGCTCGCACACGCTTTTTCAGTTCTGCCCACAAATGTTCTATAGGATTGAGGTCAGGGCTTTGTGATGGCCACTCCAATACCTTGACTTTGTTGTCATCAAATCATCAAATGTATTTATATAGCCCTTCGTACATTAGCTGATATCTCAAAGTGCTGTACAGAAACCCAGCCTAAAACCCCAAACAGCGGGTGTAGAAGCACGGTGGCTAGGAAAAACTCCCTAGAAAGGCCAAAACCTAGGAAGAAACCTAGAGAGGAACCAGGCTATGTGGGGTGGCCAGTCCTCTTCTGGCTGTGCCGGGTGGAGATTATGACAGAACATGGCCAAGATGTTCAAATGTTCATAAATGACCAGCATGGTCGAATAATAATAAGGCAGAACAGTTGAAACTGGAGCAGCAGCACGGTCAGGTGGACTGGGGACAGCAAGGAGTCATCATGTCAGGTAGTCCTGGGGCATGGTCCTAGGGCTCAGGTCCTCCGAAAGAGAAAATTAGAGAGAGCATATGTGGGGTGGCCAGTCCTCTTCTGGCTGTGCCGGGTGGAGATTATGACAGAACATGGCCAAGATGTTCAAATGTTCATAAATGACCAGCATGGTCGAATAATAATAAGGCAGAACAGTTGAAACTGGAGCAGCAGCACAGCCAGGTGGACTGGGGACAGGAAGGAGTCATCATGTCAGGTAGTCCTGGGGCATGATCCTAGGGCTCAGGTCCTCCGAGAGAGAGAAAGAAAGAGAGAAGGAGAGAATTAGAGAACGCACACTTAGATTCACACAGGACACCGAATATGACAGGAGAAGTACTCCAGATATAACAAACTAACCCTAGCCCCCCGACACATAAACTACTGCAGAATAAATACTGGAGGAGGGACAGGAGGTGTGTGGCCCCATCCGAGGACATCCCCGGACAGGGCCAAACAGGAAGGATAAACCCCACCCACTTTGCCAAAGCACAGCCCCCACACCACTAGAGGGATATCTTCAACCACCAACTTACCATCCTGAGACAAGGCTGAGTATAGCCCACAAAGATCTCCGCCATGGCACAACCCAAGGGGGGGGCGCCAACCCAGACAGGATGACCACATCAATGAATCAACCCACTCAGGTGACGCACCCCTTCCAGGGACGGCATGAGAGAGCCCCAGCAAGCCAGTGACTCAGCCTCTGTAATAGGGTTAGAGGCAGAGAATCCCAGTGGAAAGAGGGGAACCGGCCAGGCAGAGACAGCAAGGGTGGTTCGTTGCTCCAGAGCCTTTCCGTTCACCTTCCCACTCCTGGGCCAGACTACACTCAATCGTATGACCCACTGAAGAGATGAGTCTTCAGTAAAGACTTAAAGGTTGAGACCGAGTTTGCGTCTCTGACATGGGTAGGCAGACCGTTCCATAAAAATGGAGCTCTATAGGAGTGTTAAGGGAATTTTGATCAATGATGACTAATTATGTATACATTTCAATCAGGACTGACTAGTCCAAATGCTATTATATACTGTACATATATTAATTTTCTCTCTTGCTCCCTTTTCCCAATTGTATATAATATAGTCAGGAGTTTAGTAACAATGACAGTCTGTTCCTTTGTACAAATGAATGAACTATCTCCAGATGGCAGGGACGGACTATCTCCAGACTGTCTAGAATGCTGATTTACAATGACTGACCTTGGCTTCAGGCGAGGAGGGAAGGCTCGAGAACTATAGGGCCTCTCTACTAGTGTCATGAAGAGATAGAACATTTAGAAAACGCTGACGTCATTTTCAGTTTATAACCTTTATAACCTTGAATTAAACGCTGTTACCTGACTTTTAAGACCGGGGCTCTGTCCATTCTTATAAAAATATAGGGTCTTACAAGCCCTTCGAATGCATTGACAGAGTGATGAATTCTGATTGGGAAACAATACAGAGGAATTTAGAATTCCTTCGACAAGGAAAAAGCCCTGCCTCCAGCTGTTTGCTTAGAAATTCTAGGGACAATTAGGAGGCCTGCGTCTTGTGAGCGTAGCGTACGTGTAGGTATGTACGGCAGTACCAAATCAGAGAGATAGGTAGGAGCAAGCCCATGTAATGCTTTGTAGGTTAGCAGTAAAACCTTGAAATCAGCCCTTGCTTTGACAGGAAGCCAGTGTAGGGAGGCTAGCACTGGAGTAATATGATAAAAAAATGTGGTTCTAGTCAGGATTCTAGCAGCCGTGTTTAGCACTAACTGAAGTTTATTTAGTGCTTTATCCAGGTAGCCGGAAAGTAGAGCATTGCAGTAGTCTAACCTAGAAGTGACAAAAGCGTTGTCCTTAAGTCATTTTGCCACAACTTATGCTTGGGGTCATTGTCCATTTGGAAGACCCATTTGCGACAAAGCTTTAAATTGCTGACTGATGTCTTGAGATGTTGCTTCAATATATCCACATAATTTTCTTGCCTCATGATGCCATCTATTTTGTGAAGTGCACCAGTCCCTCCTGCAGCAAAGCAGCCACACAACATGATGCTGCTTGCAGCTTGCAAGACCCCTTTTTCCTCCAAACATAACGATGGTCATTATGGCCAAACAGTTCTATTTTTGTTTCATCAGACCAGAGGACATTTCTCTAACAAGTACGATCTTTGTCCCCATGTGCAGTTGCAAACCGTAGTCTAGCTTTTTAATGGCGGTTTTTGAGCAGTGGCTTCTTCCTTGCTGAGCGGCCTTTCAGGTTATGTCGATATAGGACTCGTTTTACTGTGGATATAGATACTTTTGTCCCTGTTTCCTCCAGCATCTTCACAAGGTCCTTTGCTGTTATTCTGGGATTGATTTGCACTTTTCACACCAAAGTACGTTCATCTCTAGGAGACAGAACGCGCCTCCTTCCTGAGCGGTATGACGGCTGTGTGGTCCCATGGTGTTTATACTTGTGTACTATTGTTTGTACAGATGAACGTGGTACCTTCAGGTGTTTGGAAATTGCTCCCAAGGATGAACCAGACTTGTGGAGGTCTACAATTTTTTGGTAGATTTTTTTTGATTTTCCCATGATGTCTAGCAAAGAGGCACTGAGTTTGAAGGTAGGCCTTGAAATACATCTACAGGTACACCTCCTATTGACTCAAATTATGTCAATTAGCCTATCAGAAGCTTCTAAAGCCATGACATACATTTCTGGAATTTTCCAAGCTGTTTAAAGGCACAGTCAACTTAATGTATGTAAACTTCTGACCCACTGGAATTGTGATACAATGAATTTTAAGTGAAATAAACTGTCTGTAAACAATTGTTGGAAAAATGACTTGTGTCATGCTCAAAGTAGATGTCCTAACCGACTTGCCAAAACTATAGTTTGTTAACGAGATTTGTGGAGTGGTTGAAAAGACGAGTATGTAAACTTCCGACTTCAACTGTAGATTTTTTTCTCTTCCTGCTGACCTGCAGGTGATGGTGAAACTGCGTGTTCCCATGACAGCCGGCCGTTCCCTCCCCTCCTCCCCCCTCCCCCTCTCCCTGGCCCCCCCGGCCCCTCACAGACAGATCTACCTTCCTCCCCCCTCCTCCTCTTCTTCCTATGAGGACAGACCCATGCTACCTCCACGCTCCCCCATCCCACCCCTCCGCTCCTCCAAACGCATTTCCATAGGTGAGAGGGATGACACGCCCCCTCAGATCCCTCCCAGAGACCACGCCTTCTCTCAACCCTCCTCCCGCTCCGCTTCCCCCCTTCCTTTAGTTCCTCCCCTCTCTGTCTCCCCTCTCTCCTCCTCCCCCCTTTGTCTCCCACCCCCTCCCCTCTCCGTCTCCCCTCGTCAGAGGACAGGGCTGTATGGTGTTGTTGGTCCTCTCGGCTCTCTAGTCTCCTCCTCCCCCTCTTCCTCTCCTCCCTCCTCCATCTATTCCTCCAGGCTCACTGCTGCCCCTCCTCCCAGCGCTTCATTGGATCCCCTTATTGACAGCTCTCAGAGTTCTGAACGCCCCGCCTACCTGGAGAGATATGGAGCTGCCAAAATGGCCACTGTCCGACCCATGATGAAACAGCAACCAGGTGGGGGTGGGGCAAGGCCTAACACCTCTTTCAACAACAACAACCACAGGACTCAACATTTAACTACAGCTCCCAGCAGGCAATGGGAGAACAGCCTCATTCAGGTTAGAGATGTTCAGAACAAGCAGTGTAGAATGTGGCTGCATTCAAGGTGCTCTTTGTGTTTACCTGTTTATCTTGTCAGAAATACATTTAAATGCTTTTTGAAGTCGCAGGACTTCGGAACCTAATGAGATCCTACAACTGTGTGTGTGTGTGTGTGTGTAGGTGCAGGGGGCAGTGCATGGTGTGACAGCAGAGGAGTGTGAAGTGGCTCTGGAGACTCACAGCTGGAATATCCCTCAGGCCATATGCCAACTAAAGGTACACACATACAGACACACACACATACTCTCTCTCTCTCTCTAAGATCTCTCTCCCTCTCTCTCTTAGATCTCTCTCTCTTAGATCTCTCTCTTAGATCTCTCTCTCTCTCTAAGATCTCTCTCTTAGATCTCTCTTAGATCTCTCTCTAACATCTCTCTCTAAGATCTCTCTCTTAGATCTCTCTCTTAGATCTCTCTCTAACATCTCTCTCTCTCTAAGATCTCTCTCTTAGATCTCTCTCTAACATCTCTCTCTAAGATCTCTCTCTAACATCTCTCTCTTAGATTGCTCTCTTAGAGAGAGATCTAAGAGAGAAATCTAAGAGAGACATGTTAGAGAGAGATCTTAGTGAGAGAAAGATGTTAGAGAGAGAGATGTTAGAGAGAGAAAGGTGTTCGAGAGAGATCTTAGAGAGAGAGATGTTAGAGAGAGATCTAAGAGAGAGATCTAACATCTCTCTCTCTCTCTAAGATCTCTCTCTTAGATCTCTCTCTCTCTCTAACATCTCTCTCTCTCTAACATCTCTCTCTCTCTCTCTCTCTCTCTGTTATAGGTTGAACAGTTGTTTCGCCTGGGTCTGCGTTCTAGATCAGAGTGCCAGGAGGTTCTAGAGCGTTGCCAGTGGAACCTAGAACAGGCAAGCATCCTGCTTCTGGACTCTTATGGGAAAGTAGGCTGAGACAGACTCCAGGACTACTGACCTATAACCCCACAGATCTAAACCTACAGACCAGAAACTGCATACATTTCCCTGTAAATACATACATTTAACCCTACAGACAGGAAACTACAGACATTTCCTTATAATTACAGACCTCGAACCTACAAACTGGAAACTACAGACATTTCCCTGTAATTACATACATTTAACCCTACAGACCTAAACCTACAGACAGGAAACTACAGACGTTTTCCTATAATTACAGACCATTAACCACCGATCTAAACCTACAGACCAGCCCACCTGTGTACTAGAGAACTGGGCAGGCCATAGAAATATACTTAATAGAACAGACATGGCTGAGTCCTACGAAGGGAAACACTGGACAAGCACACAACTGCATGCTCAGTAGTTAAGTTATTACAGTGCCTTGCGAAAGTATTCGGCCCCCTTGAACTTTGCGACCTTTTGCCACATTTCAGGCTTCAAACATAAAGATATAAAACTGTATTTTTTTGTGAAGAATCAACAACAAGTGGGACACAATCATGAAGTGGAACGACATTTATTGGATATTTCAAACATTTTTAACAAATCAAAAACTGAAAAATTGGGCGTGCAAAATTATTCAGCCCCTTAAGTTAATACTTTGTAGCGCCACCTTTTGCTGCGATTACAGCTGTAAGTCGCTTGGGGTATGTCTCTATCAGTTTTGCACATCGAGAGACTGAAATTTTTTCCAATTCCTCCTAGCAAAACAGCTCGAGCTCAGTGAGGTTGGATGGAGAGCATTTGTGAACAGCAGTTTTCAGTTCTTTCCACAGATTCTCGATTGGATTCAGGTCTGGACTTTGACTTGGCCATTCTAACACCTGGATATGTTTATTTTTGAACCATTCCATTGTAGATTTTGCTTTATGTTTTGGATCATTGTCTTGTTGGAAGACAAATCTCCGTCCCAGTCTCAGGTCTTTTGCAGACTCCATCAGGTTTTCTTCCAGAATGGTCCTGTATTTGGCTCCATCCATCTTCCCATCAATTTTAACCATCTTCCCTGTCCCTGCTGAAGAAAAGCAGGCCCAAACCATGATGCTGCCACCACCATGTTTGACAGTGGGGATGGTGTGTTCAGGGTGATGTGCTGTGTTGCTTTTACGCCAAACATAACGTTTTGCATTGTTGCCAAAAAGTTCAATTTTGGTTTAATCTGACTAGAGCACCTTCTTCCACATGTTTGGTGTGTCTCCCAGGTGGCTTGTGGCAAACTTTAAATGACACTTTTTATGGATATCTTTAAGAAATGGCTTTCTTCTTGCCACTCTTCCATAAAGGCCAGATTTGTGCAATATATGACTGATTGTTGTCCTATGGACAGAGTCTCCCACCTCAGCTGTTGATCTCTGCAGTTCATCCAGAGTGATCATGGGCCTCTTGGCTGCATCTCTGATCAGTCTTCTCCTTGTATGAGCTGAAAGTTTAGAGGGACGGCCAGGTCTTGGTAGATTTGCAGTGGTCTGATACTCCTTCCATTTCAATATTATCGCTTGCACAGTGCTCCTTGGGATGTTTAAAGCTTGGGAAATCTTTTGTATCCAAATCCGGCTTTAAACTTCTTCACAACAGTATCTCGGACCTGCCTGGTGTGTTCCTTGTTCTTCATGATGCTCTCTGCGCTTTTAACGGACCTCTGAGACTATCACAGTGCAGGTGCATTTATACGGAGACTTGATTACACACAGGTGGATTGTATTTATCATCATTAGTCATTTAGGTCAACATTGGATCATTCAGAGATCCTCACTGAACTTCTGGAGAGAGTTTGCTGCACTGAAAGTAAAGGGGCTGAATAATTTTGCACGCCCAATTTTTCAGTTTTTGATTTGTTAAAAAAGTTTGAAATATCCAATAAATGTCGTTCCACTTCATGATTGTGTCCCACTTGTTGTTGATTCTTCACAAAAAAATACAGTTTTATATCTTTATGTTTGAAGCCTGAAATGTGGCAAAAGGTCGCAAAGTTCAAGGGGGCCGAATACTTTCGCAAGGCACTGTATATAGTTATATTATTTAGTTATATATATATATATATATTTGATTAATATCATGGTTAGTATTACACAGTCGCTCACAGGGTCAAATATGAAGTCTGAATATTTATTGTTTGGATGTCTAGGGATTATTTTTGTTGCTGTAATGACTTCAGCTCTCAGAGTGTGTGTGCTCGTGTGTGTGTGTGTGTGTGTGTGTGTGTGTGTGTGTAAATACCTGCTGTAAATGCTGTTGATTGTACTGGTGGTGATCTGCTGTGATCAGGGATATAAACCACATTCTGCTGTACCTGTAGCACTTTTCATGACTTCAACACTTGAGTCCACATGTAGTGTCCTGCACAGATATAACGTGTCATTAGAAAGCATGATGATGTTGTTGTATTGTAGATAATGTACTATTGTGATGTTAATATTACATGGAATACAAGTATATATGGGTTGATAAGTCCTGTAAACAGTATAGTGTTTAATGGTGTGTGACAGACAGAAGATTTTAAGATGATAAGAATAATGATAATCATGAAGATGCTGCGTGTGTGGGTGTGTGTGTGTGTGGGTGGGTGCACGCACACGCATGCTCGTGTATGTGAGTGTGTGCATGTGAAAGAGTTTGTGTGTGTGTGAATAGTGATTATAATTACACGCAATCATACACCATATTACAGACCTATCCACGGGGAGGTACAGATACTGCAAGGTGTGTGTGTGTGTGTGTGTGTGTGTGTGTGTGTGTGTGTGTGTGTGTGTGTGTGTGTGTGTGTGTGTGTGTGTGTTTGTGTGTGTGTGTGCTGGCTCTAGCTGGTAGTGCTATAAACTGATGGTAGTAATATTGGCTGGAGGACAAAAGATCTGTAATACAACATGTCTGATATTTTGTAATAAACTGATTTTTGGATCAACTCTGGATTATATTCTGGTTTCCTGCTTATTTCCTACAGGACAACACACAGAATAACAAACAATCAACAAGATAATAGGGAAAGGGAGATGATGAGAAAGAGAGAACAAAGAAAAGGGTAAGAGAGAAAGAGAAAGAGAAAAAGGAGAAAGTGACATCCTTGAACTGGACAGAAATCGATGGGATCAAGTGGAGGGGAAAAATGTCTTCCCTGAGGAAGGGAAGGAGAGAGGTTAGAGAAGAGAGGGGGAAGGGAAGCTGTGACAGAAGAGAGGAAGAGGAGATGTCAGGGAGGAGGGAAGAAGAGGAAGAGGAGGACTAGAAGTGAGGAGTGGAGGAGGGAAGAAGGGGGAGAGGGAGGAAGAGGAGGACTAGAAGTGAGGAGTGGAGGAGGGAAGAAGGGGGAGAGGGAGGAAGAGGAGGACTAGAAGTGAGGAGTGGAGGAGGGAAGAAGGGGGAGAGGGAGGAAGAGGAGGACTAGAAGTGAGGAGTGGAGGAGGGAAGAAGGGGGAGAGGGAGGAAGAGGAGGACTAGAAGTGAGGAGTGGAGGAGGGAAGAAGGGAGAGGGAGGAAGAGGAGGACTAGAAGGAGGACTAGAAGTGAGGAGTGGAGGAGGGAAGAAGGGGGAGAGGGAGGAAGAGGAGGACTAGAAGTGAGGAGTGGAGGAGGGAAGAAGGGGGAGAGGGAGGAAGAGGAGGACTAGAAGTGAGGAGTGGAGGAGGGAAGAAGGGGGAGAGGGAGGAAGAGGAGGACTAGAAGTGAGGAGTGGAGGAGGGAAGAGGGAGGAAGAGGAGGACTAGAAGTGAGGAGTGGAGGGAAGAAGGAGGAGAGGGAGGAAGAGGAGGACTAGAAGTGAGGAGTGGAGGAGGGAAGAGGGAGGAAGAGGAGGACTAGAAGTGAGGAGTGGAGGAGGGAAGAATGGGGAGAGGGAGGAAGAGGAGGACTAGAAGTGAGGAGTGGAGGAGGGAAGAAGGAGGAGAGGAAGGAGGAGGAGGACTAGAAGTGAGGAGTGGAGGAGGGAAGAAGGGGGAGAGGGAGGAAGAGGAGGACTAGAAGTGAGGAGTGGAGGAGGGAAGAAGGGGGAGAGGGAGGAAGAGGAGGACTAGAAGTGAGGAGTGGAGGAGGGAAGAAGGGGGAGAGGGAGGAAGAGGAGGACTAGAAGTGAGGAGTGGAGGAGGGAAGAGGGAGGAAGAGGAGGACTAGAAGTGAGCAGTGGAGGAGGGAAGAAGGGGGAGAGGGAGGAAGAGGATGACTAGAAGTGAGGAGTGGAGGAGGGAAGAAGGGGGAGAGGGAGGAAGAGGATGACTAGAAGTGAGGAGTGGAGGAGGGAAGAAGGAGGAGAGGAAGGAAGAGGAGGACTAGAAGTGAGGAGTGGAGGAGGGAAGAAGGGGGAGAGGGAGGAAGAGGAGGACTAGAAGTGAGGAGTGGAGGAGGGAAGAAGGGGGAGAGGGAGGAAGAGGAGGACTAGAAGTGAGGAGTGGAGGAGGGAAGAAGGAGGAGAGGAAGGAAGAGGAGGACTAGAAGTGAGGAGTGGAGGAGGGAAGAAGGGGGAGAGGGAGGAAGAGGAGGACTAGAAGTGAGGAGTGGAGGAGGGAAGAAGGAGGAGAGGGAGAAAGAGGAGGACTAGAAGTGAGGAGTGGAGGAGGGAAGAAGGAGGAGAGGGAGGAAGGCATAATGGGGCTGGGTTTACCTCTACAGTTCTTGAAACCATCAACCATACTGCTGTACATATCATTCTTAGTATTTAAACTGCTGTACGTATCATTCTTAATATACAGTACCTTGCGAAAGTATTCGGCCCCCTTGAACTTTGCGACCTTTTGCCACATTTCAGGCTTCAAACATAAAGATATAAAACTGTATTTTTTTGTGAAGAATCAACAACAACTGGGACACAATCATGAAGTGGAACGACATTTATTGGATATTTCAAACTTTTTTAACAAATCAAAAACTGAAATATTGGGCATGCAAAATTATTCAGCCCCCTTAAGTTAATACTTTGTAGCGCCACCTTTTGCTGCGATTACAGCTGTAAGTCGCTTGGGGTATGTCTCTATCAGTTTTGCACATCGAGAGACTGAAATTTCTTCCCATTCCTCCTTGCAAAACAGCTCGAGCTCAGTGAGGTTGGATGGAGAGCATTTGTGAACAGCAGTTTTCAGTTCTTTCCACAGATTCTCGATTGGATTCAGGTCTGGACTTTGACTTGGCCATTCTAACACCTGGATATGTTTCCATTGTAGATTTTGCTTTATGTTTTGGATCATTGTCTTGTTGGAAGACAAATCTCCGTCCCAGTCTCAGGTCTTTTGCAGACTCCATCAGGTTTTCTTCCAGAATGGTCCTGTATTTGGCTCCATCCATCTTCCCATCAATTTTAACCATCTTCCCTGTCCCTGCTGAAGAAAAGCAGGCCCAAACCATGATGCTGCCACCACCATGTTTGACAGTGGGGATGGTGTGTTCAGGGTGATGAGCTGTGTTGCTTTTACGCCAAACATAACGTTTTGCATTGTTGCCAAAAAGTTCAATTTTGGTTTCATCTGACCAGAGCACCTTCTTCCACATGTTTGGTGTGTCTCCCAGGTGGCTTGTGGCAAACTTTAAACAACACTTTTTTATGGATATCTTTAAGAAATGGCTTTCTTCTTGCCACTCTTCCATAAAGGCCAGATTTGTGCAATATACGACTGATTGTTGTCCTATGGACAGAGTCTCCCACCTCAGCTGTAGATCTCTGCAGTTCATCCAGAGTGATCATGGGCCTCTTGGCTGCATCTCTGATCAGTCTTCTCCTTGTATGAGCTGAAAGTTTAGAGGGACGGCCAGGTCTTGGTAGATTTGCAGTGGTCTGATACTCCTTCCATTTCAATATTATTGCTTGCACAGTGATCCTTGGGATGTTTAAAGCTTGGGAAATATTTTTGTATCCAAATCCGGCTTTAAACTTCTTCACAACAGTATCTCGGACCTGCCTGGTGTGTTCCTTGTTCTTCATGATGCTCTCTGCGCTTTTAACGGACCTCTGAGACTATCACAGTGCAGGTGCATTTATACGGAGACTTGATTACACACAGGTGGATTGTATTTATCATCATTAGTCATTTAGGTCAACATTGGATCATTCAGAGATCCTCACTGAACTTCTGGAGAGAGTTTGTTGCACTGAAAGTAAAGGGGCTGAATAATTTTGCACGCCCAATTTTTCAGTTTTTGATTTGTTAAAAAAGTTTGAAATATCCAATAAATGTCGTTCCACTTCATGATTGTGTCCCACTTGTTGTTGATTCTTCACAAAAAATACAGTTTTATATCTTTATGTTTGAAGCCTGAAATGTGGCAAAAGGTCGCAAAGTTCAAGGGGGCCGAATACTTTCGCAAGGCACTGTATACTGCTGTACGTGTAAACTCATCCTGTGTATATACGTATATAT
This sequence comes from Oncorhynchus kisutch, assembly GCF_002021735.2. NCBI lineage: Eukaryota > Metazoa > Chordata > Actinopteri > Salmoniformes > Salmonidae > Oncorhynchus > Oncorhynchus kisutch. The sequence continues at coordinate 75,096,569 of NC_034184.2, forward strand.
TGCATTTGGATTCATGTTACTATTTGGGTTGTTAATTGGATTTCTTGTAAAAAAATCTATAATAATACCTTGATTGTTTGTGTACTTGTTTGACATTTTACTGCATTGTTAGGAGCTAGTAACGTAAGTATTTCGCTGCACCTGCTATATTATCTGCTAAACTGTTTAAACGACCAATAAACAGATTTTATTTGTTACGTTTCCCAGCAAGAAAACTAAAAATTGTCGCTCAAACAGGAGGAACTAACCAAGCATCACTGACAACAACCAAAACAAAGCAGGTGGGGGTTTTAGGGTTCTGAAAGACACTCATGGGGAGACCACTGAAAGTTGACCAACAACAACTGGGTCCTAAAAGACACCCACCCTGAGCGCCCACTAAATTTGCTAAACTTAAAGACGGGAAGCAAAACAGGGAAGATCAAATAAAGGATTGTTTTTCTAGAAATCAAGTAGGGAGAGCCAACTAAAGGTGTTAACAGTCCACGTCTCTCAAGACCACTGGAGCACACATGTCTCATGGCCATTTTAGGGATGTGGCAATCCTTTCAGAGTACAATATACATCCACCTTCTTTCTATTGAAAGGCGGTACAAGTCGTCTGTTCCGACCAAGATAAAACTCTGTGTGCAGGATGGCCTGACTAGAATCTGAGTGCTTCCAGATCTATCTCTTACTTTCCTTGTGCTCAAGCTCTAATTTCTGTCGTTACTATTTTGCCTTTAGTTCTACCAATCTCAGTCGCACATCAATGGGATGTTCTCAACCACCCGTAGGTACTTTCCAACATCCTCCCTCTCCGGGAGCATTTCCTCCTCCACCAAAGCAGTGTAAACGAAATATTTCACTACTGCTTTCAAATCAACATGTGCAACTTTGATATCATAATGATTTGCCTTCGTACATTTATATAGCATGTCCCATGTAGGGGTTTTCCACAAATGCTTCCAACTTAAAGTCCATGTTTTTGTTAGACTGTGTGTTTATGCAACCTTCAAAATGCTTCCACCAGTCTGATGACCCCTCAGGGTGGATGTCAGTCACCCTGAAGGAGGCACAGTGATGCGGAAACATTGGTGATTTACCCTATAAATGATTGGGAGTTTATATATAGGGTGTGTGACTGTCTTTATTTTTTATAGCTTATAGTTTTTTCCCCGCTAGTCAGCACCTCTACATCAAATCATTTTCTGGCAGAAACTCTACCACAGAAGTGGATTTTGAACACTCCAAATCTGGGCACAGCAGAGCTTCAGAGTAGGTGACTTATGGAGACTACTATACTCATGGGAAACAAGATCCCAAACGAGCCCCCATTTTGTTATGTTCCCCACCAAATTATCCCTCTCATCTCTCCAATTCTCACCTTTTTCTACTTGTCCCTTGTCAGTAGGGACAGTCCTCTGATGTTTCAGCTCTAAGTGTGTATTTGTGTGTGTGTGCGTGTGTGTGTGTGCGTGTGTATGTGTGTCAGTGTTTGTGATTGTGATTGTGATAGATGTGTGTAATGGTGTGTGTAAATGGATACTGATGTGTCTCTGAATTCAGGCCCTCACTCACTCACAGCTCAACCAGTCCCTTGACAAGGGTAGGAGAGAGGGGGAGAGAGAAAACAAGAAGATAATTACTTGACACATTGGAAAGAATTAAGCAAAAACAGAGCAAACTAGAATGGTACTTGCCCCTCAACAGAGAGTACACTGTGGCAGAATACCTGACCACAGTGAGTGATTGACCCAAAATTAAGGAAATCGTTGACTATATCTAGCCTTGCTATTGAGAAAGGTAGCCAGACCTGGCTCTTAAGAGAAGACAGGCTATGTGCTCACTGCCCACAAAATGAGGTGGAAACTGAGCTGCACTTCCTAACCTCCTGCCCAATGTAGGACCATATTAGAGACACATACAGTGCATTCAGAAAATATTCAGACCCCTTGACTTTTTCTTTTGTTACGTTTTTATTTCATTATCACATTCACATAAGTATTCAGACCCTTTACTCAGTACTTTGTTGAAGCGCCTTGTTGAAGCACCAGCCTCCAGTCTTCTTGGGTATGACACTAGAATCTTGGCACACCTGTATTTGGGGAGTTTCTCCCATTCTTCTCTGCAGATCCTCTCATGCCTGATATGTCTTTCTCATTTTGGAACTTTTGTGAGTGTAATGTTTACTGTTAATTTTATTGTTTATTTCACTTTTGTTTATTATCTACTTCACTTGCTTTGGCAATGTTAACATATGTTTCCCATGCCAATAAAGCCCCTTAAATTGAAATGAAATTGAGAGAGAGAGGGAGGAGAGAGAGAGAGGGAGGATAGAGAGAGAGGGGGGGGGATAGAGAGAGCGAGATACTCTTAACAATAAATGCAGGTCCTTCACCAGCCTGTGTCTCTCTCTCTATCCTCCCTCTCTCTCCCTCCCCTCTCTCTATCCTCCCTCTCTCTCTCTCCCTTCCCCTCTCCCTCCCTTCTCTCTCTATCTTCCCTCTTTCTCTCTCCATGTATTTCCACAGTGCTGTATTAGCAGGACAGCTAAAGGACAATGTTACCAGAGAGACACAAACATAACAGCTGGTGATATTTTTATATTTCTCCTTCTCTGTCACTTTGTCTCCTCCCTCTCTCTTTCTCTCTTTTATTTGATCTTTCTTTTTAAAAATCTCTGACCCTGAGTTCCGGGTAGACAACAGTCTAGAAAACGTGTGTGTGTGTGTGTGTGTGTGTGTGTGTGTGTGTGTGTGTGTGTGTGTGTGTGTGTGTGTGTGTGTGTGTGTGTGTGTGTGTGTTAGTGTGTGTGTGTGTGTGTGTGTGTGTGTGTGTGTGTGTGTGTGTGTGTGTGTGTGTGTGTGTGTGTGTGTGTGTGTGTGAGCGTCCGTATGCATGAGCTAAAGGGTATTAGCTTTGGGAGCTAACACAAGTCTTCAAAATAACAACTCACTCTGCCCTGATAAATGTGTGTGTGTGCTTTTCTGTATGTCCAGCCCAATAGCATTGATTTCCCAGTGCTCTGACAGTGAATTACATAGGCTGACCTAACCCAATCAGAATAATCTCTCTAGCTACTGCTTTTCTATTGCCCCTGAATTTGTTTTCCCTTATAATAATAACTAGAGGAAGTCGGATCAGAAATCACTGTTTCAGAGAATCAAAAATCTGGCTTTGATACATCCATCAAACGTCCTGCCTGAAGGGTGCTGTCCAATGTGCTGAAATGTGTAGGCTACATCACATCGACCAAGTATCTGTCGTCTATGTAGGTACAGTATGTTTGCTTTGAAGAACAACAGGTTGGTGGGAACCCCAATTCATTAGAGAGGAGAATGAATATGGCAGGTCTGGAGAGAAGCATTTTCAGTTTCCTGTTTTATTGAAAGGATATATCAACAACAAACACCAGTTTTATGAATATCATTTTCTCTCTTATTAGCGTTGGGCCAGTAACTAAGGTCACTGGTTCGAATACCTGAGCCGACAAGGTGGAAAATCTGTCGATGTGCCCTTAAGCAAGACACAACCCTAATTTGCTCCAGGGGCGCCATACTACTCAACTAATATGGCTGACCCTGTAAAATAGCATATTACGCTGCACCTATTCGGTGAATGTGACAATGAAACATCATTATTATTTATATTATTATGAAATGACCACTTATGCTGCCATGTGCGCCCTTCCCAACCAATCCTTTCCCTTACACTCTCTTGCATCAGGATATGTAACGTCACACCTTTAAAAGCGCGAGAAGACTCCCGGTGGCGGGCAGAGCAAGATGACCTCCGAGTACACACGGTGGACCACGGGGAGGGAAACACACATATCCTTCACTGAGAGTTAACTGAACTTTACGCAGCCAGTCGGTGAGAGGGGCGCAGGAGAGGACTTCCGTTTCTACCCAGTGGAATTCGGAGTTGCTTCACCTGATGAAGGGATGTTGTTTTCAGCTAACAGTGAACGAACATTCACTTTTTTAGTGGTGTCCTTTTTCTCTCCAGCCCATGAGCAGAGTTGGATGTGAGTAAACACTACAATGTTTCACGCGGCTGTTTGTGCTCCTCTCGTGATGGGCTGACAGAGACAGAGAGACCGAACCAAATGGATTATCTTTCATCCAAACTCCACCGGCCACCTGTAGAGTAACTAACGGGCCGGTATGATAGTGTCTAACGTTAGTCTGAGCTGCGGCGTGAGCTGCCCATGGGAAGTCAGTGACGGTAAAACGGTGGTCACGCAGGGAGGAGGCTCAGGTTCTCTGAGTCCTACGGGACATCTCGTGGTGGCAGTGTGTCTGGGGTTCATAGGTACATTCGGTTTCCTCAACAACCTCCTGGTGTTAACGTTATTCTGCCGGTACCATACGCTGCGCTCGCCCATCAACGTCCTGCTGTTGAGTGTGTGTGTTTCGGACCTGCTGGTCTGCGTGCTCGGGACACCGTTCAGCTTCGCTGCTGCCACGCAGGGCAGGTGGCTGATCGGTAGGGCGGGATGCGTCTGGTATGGCTTCATCAACTCCTGTTTGGGTGAGTAGCCTAGTGTGGGTGTGTGTGTCATATTTATCGACTAAACTTAGCCTACCACAACCCCAAACCCTAACCTTAACCAATTGAAATAATTTCCTTTTGCCAACAAACGCAGCTCAGCTGAAAGTATTCACTAAATGTGTTTGATATCATTTTGCAAACAATGTAATTCAATGGAGTTAATAAAGCCGCATACAAATGTGGTCTTTTTTTTCTCTTTCCTGAGTAAGGCAGCTTCAAAATGCAGGTGTTTCAGCGTAGCTCAGTGCTTTCTGTGGTGGTGGTGGGGTGGGAAATACGGGTGTGTAGGGGTTGGTAATGTTCTCTAGTTGCGCTGTGATTGGCTCACTGTTCTGTCACTCTTGGGGACACTAAGTCACTGCCAAATGTAAGGGTAGAGCTCGCAAATTCAAGCCTCATGGGTGCTGCCATAGAGTTACATTAGAAGTGCCCATCCAAGAAAGCTCAAGGTTATTGGCCACAGTTGAAAATAACGTCAAACCACGTTATATGTACAGTAGCTTTGATTGGACTGATCATGTCAACATCATACTTTCAAAATCTTAGTTTGTTAGCTAGCAGTCATCATCATGAATCAAGTCGACAATCTACTAGCAAATCATTTTTAATCCTTGTCATATGAAGAGAAATAATGAAGAGAAATTGTAGATAAAATGTACCTGTGCTCATCGGCCATTGGACATAAACATTTAAAAACAAGATGGAAATCGCAAATTCAACAATGAGTGGTTTGGAAGGAATCAGTGGCTAACTGCAAGCGTTGCAAAGCAATCACTAGCCTACTATTCAGTGGAGTGGTCCTGAGTCTGGGTTTAAGGGTCTCTTTTCCAAGTTTAAAATGATAAACATTCAACATTGGCCATGCTGTCAATCCAACATGACTTCTGCCGCGCTCAAAATAATTGGAAACTCAGGACCTGAAAATCTGACTTCAGTAAGTTCAAGACAACTGGGAACTCAGAATTTTTTTTGAAAGGTCATCCAACGCAGAATCGCACGTTGGGAACTAGGCCTCTCTTTAGAGCTTGACCTGAAGATCACTGATGTCACCATGATTCGACCTTGTTTTTTTACGAGTTCCCAGTTGTTTTGAATACACCATAAATCCAGAGAATGCCAGAATTTTATAACAAAGTTTGATGACACAATTTGTCCACGAAAGACCGTCACACCACCTTCCTGTTCAAGTGAGAACAGCACAACAAGGTGAGTCCAGGAATGTCTTGTATACTGCTGCAAAATAATGTAATATGCCGGGGAGATATGTACACTGTAGCTAAGAAATTAATACTAAGTGTATGTTATGTTGTGGGCTCCCGAGTGGCGCAGTGGTCTGAGGCATTGCATCTCAGTGCTTGAGCCGTCACTACAGACACCCTGGTTCGAATCCAGGCTGTTTCACAACCAGCTGTGATTGGGAGTGTAACGGTTTTCTTCTGGTGAAAGAGAGGCGGACCAAAATGCAGCATGGTGGTTATTCATGTTTAATTATTAAAGACACTATACATGAATAAACTAACAAAAACAATAAACGTGCAAAAACCTAAACAGCCCTATCTGGTGCAAACACAGAGACAGGAACAATCACCCACAAACTCACAGTGAAACCCAGGCTACCTAAATATGGTTCCCAATCAGAGACAGTGACTAACACCTGCCTCTGATTGAGAACCATATCAGGCCAGACATAGAAAACAAAATCAAATCAAATTTATTTATATAGCCCTTCGTACATCAGCTGATATCTCAAAGTGCTGTACAGAAACCCAGCCTAAAACCCCAAACAGCAAGCAATGCAGGTGTAGAAGCACGGTGGCTAGGAAAAACTCCCTAGAAAGGCCAATACCTAGGAAGAAACCTAGAGAGGAACCAGGCTATGTGGGGTGGCCAGTCCTCTTCTGGCTGTGCCGGGTGGAGATTATAACAGAACATGGCCAAGATGTTCAAATGTTCATAAATGACCAGCATGGTCGAATAATAATAAGGCAGAACAGTTGAAACTGGAGCAGCAGCACAGACAGGTGGAAGTTGAAACTGGAGCAGCAGCATGGCCAGGTGGACTGGGGACAGCAAGGAGTCATCATGTCAGGTAGTCCTGGGGCATGGTCCTAGGGCTCAGGTCAGTTGAAACTGGAACAGCAGCATGGCCAGGTGGACTGGGGACAGCAAGGAGTCATCATGTCAGGTAGTCCTGGGGCATGGTCCTAGGGCTCAGGTCCTCCGAGAGAGAGAAAGAGAGAAGGAGAGAATTAGAGAACGCACACTTAGATTCACACAGGACACCGAATAGGACAGGAGAAGTACTCCAGATATAACAAACTGACCCCAGCCCCCCGACACATAAACTACTGCAGCATAAATACTGGAGGCTGAGACAGGAGGGGTCAGGAGACACTGTGGCCCCATCCGAGGACACCCCCGGACAGGGCCAAACAGGAAGGATATAACCCCACCCACTTTGCCAAAGCACAGCCCCCACACCACTAGATGGATATCTTCAACCACCAACTTACCATCCTGAGACAAGGCTGAGTATAGCCCACAAAGATCTCCGCCACGGCACAACCCAAGGGGGGGGCGCCAACCCAGACAGGATGACCACAACAGTGAATCAACCCACTCAGGTGACGAACCCCCTCCAGGGACGGCATGAGAGAGCCCCAGCAAGCCAGTGACTCAGCCCCTGTAATAGGGTTAGAGGCAGAGAATCCCAGTGGAAAGAGGGGAACCGGCCAGGCAGAGACAGCAAGGGCGGTTCGTTGCTCCAGAGCCTTTCCGTTCACCTTCCCACTCCTGGGCCAGACTACACTCAATCATATGACCCACTGAAGAGATGAGTCTTCAGTAAAGACTTAAAGGTTGAGACCGAGTTTGCGTCTCTGACATGGGTAGGAAAACAAGACAAACAAGACATCCAACATAGAATTCCCACCCAGCTCACGTCCTGACCAACACTAAAACAAGGAAAACACATACGAACGATGGTCAGAACAAGGTGCGGACTCCGAACGCACAACCTAAACATATAGGGTTGGGTCTGGGTGGGCATCTGTCCGCGGTGGCGGCTCTGGCGCTGGACGTAAACCCCACTCCATAATTGTCTTAGTCCACCTCCTTAGCGTCCCTTGAGTGGCCCTCGCCGCTAACCTTGGCCTAGGAAACCAAACAACGGGCCCCACTGGACTGAGGGGCAGCTCCGGACTGAGGTAGCTCAGGACTGAGGGGTAGCTCAGGACTGAGGGGTAGCTCGGGACTGAGGGGTAGCTCGGGACTGAGGGGAAGCTCGGGACTGAGGGGAAGCTCGGGACTGAGGGGAAGCTCCGGCAGGTTGATGGATCTAGCAGATCCTGGCTGGCTGGTGGTTCCGGCAGATCCTGGCTGACTGGCAGATCCTGGCTGAATGGCGGATCCTGGCTGACTGACGGCTCTGGCAGACCCTGGCTGACTGGCGGTTCCTGGCTGATTGGCGGATCATGGCTGACTGGCGGATCCTGGCTGACTGGCGGATCTAACTGATCCTGGCAGACTGGCGGATCCTGGCTGACTGGCGGTACTGGCGGTTCCTTGCAGACTGGCGGCTCCTGGCTGACTGGCGGCACTGGCGGCTCCTGGCTGACTGGCGGCACTGGCGGCTCCTGACTGACTGGCGGCACTGGCGGCTCCTGGCTGACTGGCGGCACTGGCGGCTCCTGGCTGACTGGCGGCACTTGCGGCGCTGGGCAGACTGGCGACTCTGATGGCGCTGGGCAGACTGGCGGCGCTGGGCAGACGGGAAGCTCCGACAACGCTGGAGAGATGGGTAGCTCAGATGGCGCTGGGCAGACGGGAAGCTCCGGCAACGCTGGAGAGGAAGGCTCTGGCAGTGCTGGACTAAGGAGCTCTGGCGCCTCTGAAATGAGGGGCTCTTGCGAACAGGCGGGAGACTCCGGCTGCGCTGGAGAGGAGGAAGGCTCCGGCAGCGCTGGACAGGCGGGACGCACTGTAGGCCTGATGCGTGGTGCTGGCACTGGTGGTACTGGGCCGAGGACACGCACAGGAAGCCTGGTGCGGGGAGCTGCCACCGGAGGGCTGGTGTGTGGAGGTGGCACTGGATGGACCGGACCGTGAAGGCGTACTGGAGATCTTGAGAGCAGGGCTGGCACTAACCGCCCTGGCTGGATCTTCACCCTAGCAGACTGGCGGCGCTGGGCAGACGGGAAGCTCCGACAACGCTGGAGAGATGGGTAGCTCAGATGGCGCTGGGCAGACGGGAAGCTCCGGCAACGCTGGAGAGGAAGGCTCTGGCAGTGCTGGACTAAGGAGCTCTGGCGCCTCTGAAATGAGGGGCTCTTGCGAACAGGCGGGAGACTCCGGCTGCGCTGGAGAGGAGGAAGGCTCCGGCAGCGCTGGACAGGCGGGACGCACTGTAGGCCTGATGCGTGGTGCTGGCACTGGTGGTACTGGGCCGAGGACACGCACAGGAAGCCTGGTGCGGGGAGCTGCCACCGGAGGGCTGGTGTGTGGAGGTGGCACTGGATGGACCGGACCGTGAAGGCGTACTGGAGATCTTGAGAGCAGGGCTGGCACTAACCGCCCTGGCTGGATCTTCACCCTAGCCCGGCAGATGTGGGAAGCTGGGATGTAGCGCACCGGGCTAAGCACTCGTACTGGGGACACCGTGCGAACCACCGCATAACACGGTGCCTGACCAGCACCACGCTCGCCACGGTTAGCACTGCTAGGAGCACTGTAGTGCTGAGATGGCACAGGACGTGCAAGGCTAGGGAGATGCACAGGAGGCGTGGTACGTGAGGCTGGCACAGTCTTCACCAGACCCCTAGCACGCACCTCAGGATGAGTATGGAGAGCTGACCCAGGTGCCATTAAATCCCTGACACGCTCCGTCAGGCGAATGTCGTGCCTCATGCACCAAACCAGCAACTCCCTCATATCTCTCTCCTCCAATTTCCCCATTAACTCCTTCACAGTCTCTGATTCGCTCACCTCCAACACCAGCTCTGGTTCTGAGCTCCTCCTTGGCTCCTCATGATAAACGGGGGGAGTTGGCTCAGGTCTGACTCCTGACTCTGCCACACTCCCCCTGTGCCCCCTCCCAAGAAATGTTTGGGGCTTCCGTGCCCCCTCCCAAGAAATGACTCTCGGGCTTCCGTCCGCGCCGCCTGCTTGCTTCGCCAACCTCATTCTCCTGTAACCTTCCGCGCACTGCTCCATCGAATCCCAGGCGGGCTCCGGCACTCTCCCTGGGTCGACCGCCCACCTGTCTATTTCCTCCCAAGTAGTATAGTCCATATTCTTGCCGTCCAAACCGTCCTCCCATGTCCATTCCTCTTTTCGCTGCTGTTGCCCGTTACCACGCCGCTTGGTCCTGTTGTGGTAGGTGATTCTGTAACGGTTTTCTTCAGGTGAAGTAGAGGCGGACCAAAACGCAGCGTGGTTATATTGATTCATGTTTAATAAAAAAAAGATAAACACAAACACTACAAAACAATAAACGTGAGAAAACTTAAACAGCCCTATCTGGTGCAAACACAGAGACAGGAACAATCACCCACAAACACACAGTGAAACCCAGGCTACCTAAATATGGTTCCCAATCAGAGACAATGACTAACACCTGCCTCTGATTGAGAACCATATCAGGCCAGACATAGAAATAGACAAACAAGACATCCAACATAGAATGCCCACCCAGCTCACATCCTGACCAACACTAAAACAAGGAAAACACATACGAACGATGGTCAGAACGTGACAGGGAGTCCCATAGGATGGCACACAATTGGCCTAGCGTTGTCCGGGTTTAGCCGGTATAGACCATCATTGTAAATAACAATTAGTTCTTAACTGACTTGCCTGGTTAAATAAAAATAAATAGTAAGTTGTTAGTAGCCAATGTTCCTCACCCTAATAATTTGGTCCCTTTCCCCCTCTTAATTTTGCCTACTGACTTGGTGGTGCACATGTAGCCTATAGCCTGTTTTAGAGAAATGTAATCATTGAATATTGTAAGAGCTTTCCCTGTCTGCTTATATTCCCCCTTTACTTATCCTACGGTTCTGACTTGGTGTACAGGGAGAACACTAAGAACGGCCCATGTTCTGAATTCTGTCGCTGCACATTTCAAAAGTGCTGAACAAGTAGTTATATTGATTACGTCCTAGCTCGTTCATTAATGTCTTAATCAAAATAATGGATGGCCTCTTATCCAGTCGTCATCCCCTTATGCCGTAGTTTGTACATCTCAAATTTCAGTAGAAACCACATTTGTTTAAGCAAGTCAGCCATGTTTTTTTAAAAGGCAGTAAATGAGGCTGAATTAACTGTTTCGCTGCCAAACAAGGCTCCGCTGATAGCCAGGTGTAGCAGTGGTAAGGTGTTGGGACTCTGCTGTTGGGACAGCTTTATGTAGGCCCTAACAGCTTGTGGGCAGTTAATGTATTGTTGTGTTGTGGCTTTTCTGGCATGCATCTACACATTTTTTGTTGTTGTTGCCCCACCAAGATTTACATGCTAAAATCACCACTGCCAGGTCTAATGTTTTAATGTTCAGCAGAGCTGCATCACAACTTTTGTCGGGATCCTGAGTAAGACAGTAGCCTAAAGTGATTAAACATACAAATAATTAATGTTGGGGTTTAAATCTCCCTCTTATTCTCCAGACACTTGTGCGTGTGTTCCAGGTATCGTGTCTCTGATCTCCCTGGCAGTGCTGTCCTATGAGCGTTGCTGTACCATGCTGTGTCGGATGCAGGCGGATGGTACTGACTTCGGTACAGCGGTGGCCGGAGTGTGTTTCTCCTGGGTCTACGCCCTGGCCTGGACACTGCCCCCGCTGCTGGGCTGGAGCAGCTATGGCCCCGAGGGACCAGGTGCGTGCGTGCGAGTGTGTGTGTGCATGTGTGCGTGTGTGTGTGTGTGTGTGTGTGTGTGTGAGTGAATGTGCAATAAGAAGTCTTCCATTCAAAGAAAATCTGTTGGCATATGGAACTACAGTATTTATTACCTAGTAACAGTATTCATAGTAAACGTATTCATAGTAACAGTAACAGTATTTATAGTTACAGTCTTCATAGTAACAGTATTCATAGTAGCAGTAACATTGTTCATAGTAAAAGTATTTATAGTTAAAGTATTCATAGTAACAGTAACAGTATTCATAGCAACAGTAACAGTATTCATAGCAACAGTATTCATAGTAACAGTAATAGTATTCAGAGTAACAGTATGCATAGTAACATAAACAGTATTCATAGTAACAGTATTCATAGTAACACAAACAGTATTCATAGTAACATAAACAGTATTCATAGTAACAGTAACAGTATTCATAGTAACAGTAGTCATAGTAAGAGTATTCATAGTAACATTAACAGTATTCATAGTAATATTAACAGTATTCATAGTAACAGTAACAATATTCATAGTAACAGAAACAGCATTCATAGTAACAGTACTCATAGTAACAGTAACAGCATTCATAGTAACAGTATTTACAGTAACAGTATTCATAGTAACAGTATTCATAGTAACCGTATTCATAGTAACAGTATTCATAGTAACAAAAACAGTATTCATAGTAACAGTACTCATAGTAACAGTAGCAGTATTCATAGTAACAGTATTTATAGTAACAGTATTCATAGTAACAGTATTCATAGTAACAGCAACCGTATTCATAGTAACAGTATTCATATTGACAGTGTGTATTGTTGTACTGTGTTCTAGGAACCACCTGTTCAGTGGACTGGAGGACCCAGACACCCAACAACATCTCCTACATCGTCTGTCTGTTCACCTTCTGTCTGTTACTGCCTTTCTCTGTCATAATGTACAGCTACGGCAAGCTGCTCAGCGCTATCAAACAGGTAACTAACCCCCGACCTCTGACCTATTCTAACCCTTCACTCAGTTTACAGTTTAGAGAGTTGAGTTTAGAGCTAAGTGCCTGGGGTTTATGTAACTGTAGCACCACCACCTGCTGAACATATACTCTCCATGTACGTGTCAAATCCTCACCCCACTACTATTTTGACACACACTTCTCTCCTTCTCTTCTCACCAAAAATGTTATTTCCCCATGCTTATAAAACAAGTTTAGAGCTTAGAGAGTTAAGAGATGTGACAGTTTAGTTGAAAAAAAACCATCTAGCCGTCTGAACATTTAGCTTGGATACCATCACCCACTGTGGACTTAATGATGATATTTCAGGTTCTGAATCACTACAGGCAGTACAGATGCTACTCAGTCCAGGACTTTTATTATCTTCATCACCACCACATGTAGTAATCACACAGACATCATCTTCCTTTACATTAGGAATGGAACTTGTGGTTCTGATATGGAGGACCAAAGCTGCCATAATTAGAATTAAATGAATAAATAAATACATGCACACGTAATTAGGTAAATAAATACATGGATGAATGATTGCACACATAAATAGATAAATACTCATTTTAAAAAATTATCCCACTTTAATTGTATTCATTTATATTATTTCTTTATTTCTTTATTTATGTATTTTTCCTCCAGTATGATGATAAAGGGGTGATCAAGCAAACGTATGTGGGTGGTATCTAACACACCACTGGTTGATCAATGCCATGGCGTGATGATCGATTACATTTGCCTGGGCTGCATTCAGTATGACAGAACGTGTTCAAAGTTTAAAGGCCATGTTTCACCTAGCTGCACAGCTATTTTCAGGTCTCTCCAGAGGTGTTCGATCGGGTTCAAGTCTGGGCTCTGGCTGGGCCACTCAAGGACATTCAGAGACTTGTCCAGAAGCCACTCCTGTGTTGTCTTGGCGGTGTGCTTAGGGTCGTTATCCTGTTGGAAGGTGAACCTTCGCCCAGTCTGACGTCCTGAGCACTCTGGAGCAGATTTTCATCAAGGATCTCTCTGTACTTTGCTCCGTTCATCTTTCCATCGATCCTGGCTAGTCTCCCAGTCCCTGCCACTGAAAACATCCCCACAGCATGATGTTGCCACCACCATGCTTCACCATAGGGATGGTGACAGGTTTCCTTCTGGAAGGTTTTCCCATCTCCACAGATGAAATCTAGAGCTCTGTCAGAGTGACCATTGGGTTCTTGGTCACCTTCCTGACCAAGGCCCTTCTCCCCCGATTGCTCAGTTTGACCGGGCGGCCAGCTCTAAGAAGAGTCTTGGTGGTTCTAAGCTTCTTCCGTTTAAGAATGATGGAGGCCATTGTGTTCTTGGGGACTTTCAATGCTGCAGACATTTTTTGGTACCCTTCCCCAGATCTGTGCCTCGACACAATCCTGTCTCGGATGCTCTATAAACAATTCCTTTGACCTTATGGCTTGGTTTTTGCTCTGACATGCACTGTCAACTGTACGACCTTATATAGACAGGTGTGTGCCTTTCTAAATCATGTCCAATCAATTGAATTTACCACAAGTGGACTCCAATCAAGTTGTAGAAACATCTCAAGGAACTCTAGACCCTTTGCTATAAGACTCAGAATAGAGCTCAGGGGCATCCTGTTTCCAGGTAAGACCCTTGCGTTCAGTACAACTGAAGGCCACAGTCCTCAGTCTGGCAGCTTGAAGATGTGGCACCATCCAGGCCCATGTCACAGCAAGCCTGATAGAGAGATGACAATAAATGCATTATCTACCTTTCATCACCAAAGCTGTGTTAGCATTTACTGCACATGTTGCTGAACAATTCAACCCTTTTGTTAGTGTCATTGATATATGGAAATTCACATAGAATATTTAGTTCTGTCTCTAGGGCATGGAACCCTGGTCCTGGAGTACTGCAGGCACTTCATGTTGAGTAACTGGGTGGTAGCCTGCTATTTATGGCTATTTAACAGTCTGATGGCCTTGAGATAGAAGCTGTTTTTCAGTCTCTCGGTCCCAGCTTTGATGCACCTGTACTGACCTCGCCTTCTGGATGGTAGCTGGGTGAAAAGGCCGTGGCTTGGGTGGTTGTTGTCCTTGATGATCTTTTTGTCCTTCCGGTGACATCGGGTGCTGTAGGTGTCCTGGAGGTCAGGCAGTGTGCCCCCAGTGATGCGTTTGGCAGACCCCACCCCCTTCTGGAGAGCCCTGCGCTTGCGGGCATTGGAGTTGCTGTACCAGGCAGTGCTACAGCCTGACAGGAGGCTCTCAATTGTGCATCTGTAATTGGATACCACGGATACCACGGAAAAGGGGGCAACAAAAAAAATAGTGTATCTGTTTGGACTTATTGTGGTCAATATGCAATATGCCAATTATTTGTAGTGTTCTGGCCCCCTGAGCATCTGCTTAATAAATAATTGGCCCATGGCTTAATCTAGTTGATGATCCCAAATCTCTATACAATAACCATCTCTAAATGATACTATCTTCTGCATGAATACCTGTGCAATCAATTTGAAACTGGCACTCAATATAAACAACATACACATGGAGTATCTGAAATATATTTCAACTGCAGAATAGCAGCAGTGCTATATAATACAGCTACAGATGTAACAGAGTAACTAAAGATCATTCATTGTCGTCGATCATCAACCCCAAAACTTACTTTCTTGGTTGAACCCACAATCTTCCTTAAGAAGAGTACAGGATGAAGAAAGTTGAGGATTCCTGGGGATTGAGGTTGTTAGGGAGACTTCTGAGGCTCATTAATGTATAGACTTTAACTAGCTTGTGTTTCTTTCTAAATTGAGAATGTGTTAACAAGCTAGTTAAAGTCTATGTGTGTGTGTGTGTGTCTTCCCTCCAGGTGAGCAATGTGAGCACGGCGGTAACCCGTCGTCGTGAGCAACGTGTGCTGGTGATGGTGGTAACCATGGTAACGTGTTACCTGTTGTGTTGGCTGCCGTACGGTGTAGCGGCCCTGCTGTCGACCTTTGGCCCTCGCAACCTTTTGACCCCTGAGGTCACCATAGTCCCCTCTCTGCTGGCCAAGACATCTACAGTCATCAACCCTGTTATATACATCTATATGAACAGACAGGTACACACACTCACACACACACACACCCTGAACTCCTGTGTGGCGTTGTCAGTCTTCAGTTCCTCCCAGCCGTATCCATGGTGACAGTTAGTTGAGAGGAGCTGAAGACTTAAAAGGCTGCGCGGACTGCCACAGAGAGCGTGTGTGTTGTCTGTAAAATAACCTGCAACCTGTGCCTGTGTTTTGAAAGCATCCCTGCGACCAAAGACAATGTGCCCTATCGCACGCACGCATTCAACATGCCCTATCGCACGCACCCATTCAACGTGCCCTATCGCACGCACCCATTCAACGTGCCCTATCGCACGCACCCATTCAACGTGCCCTATCGCACGCACCCATTCAACATGCCCTATCGCACGCACCCATTCAACGTGCCCTATCGCACGCACCCATTCAACGTGCCCTATCGCACGCACCCATTCACAACAATGTAGAGATGCAGATTGTTCGTCAGCAGATACTACATCCCAACACAACCACCACATAATGTTGTCTCAGTGTTGAGGTCGGATTTGTCCTGGGTAAAATGTAGTAGACTACAAGTATACGTGTGGAACTGAAAAGTATACCAAGTACACTATGTTCATTCAGGTGTTATGCACCCTGCTTGTATGTTGTGCGTGTTAGTTTATGTACTGTGTATGTGTCTTTGCGTGGCCGTGCATGTGTGTGTGGGGGGGGGGGGGGGGGGGGTTGAGAGAGCGAGAGAGGTGTGTGTGTGTGTGGGGGGTTGAGAGAGCGAGAGAGGTGTGGGTGTGTTCTTGGATGATACAATAATGCTAGATTGGATTTGATTTGAAAATTCTCCCGTCCCTTAATACTTAACATTAGCATAATATAATCATTTGCACCGATCCAAACACACTCTGTGATGTGCTCTGACTCTTTGATTTGACCCTCAGATCAGTTCTCAATGCAGCAATCAATGTGTGATTACTTTGTGTGCATTTCTGTGTTCATGCGATGTTGCTGTGCGTGTGTTTCTCTCTCCCCCTCTCTCCATCTCTCTATCTCTCTCTCTCCCTCTCTCTCCCTCAATCTCTTCCTCTCTCTCTCTCTCCATCTCTCCCTTTCTCCATCTCTCTCTCCGTCTCTCTCTCTCCGTCTCTATCTCTCTCTCTCTCTCTCTCTCTCTCTCTCTCTCTCTCTCTCTCTGTCTCTCTCTCTCTCTCTCTCTCTCTCTCACCCTCTCACTCCATGTTTCCCCCCCTCTCTCTCTCTCTCACCCTCTCACTCCATGTCTCCCTCTCTCTCTCTCTCTCTCCCTCTCTCTTTTTCTCAGTATAGTGTTGCACAATGAAATCTCCAATGAAAACTAATATAGACAGAGAGTGTGGCAGTGATGATATGAGCAGCATATGACAGGCCCTGACTTATGGGACCCAATCATATTACATTTGACTGATGGCCCTTTGAGATCTAGAATAATCTGACCAGACAACAACATACACAGTTCTTATGACAGGTTGGCACAGTCAGAATAGGACTGGCCACCCCTCATAGCCTGATTCCTCTCTAGGTTTCTTCCTATGTTTTGGACTTTCTAGGAAGTTTTTCTAGCCAGCGTGCTTCTACACCTGCATTGCTTGCTGTTTGGGGTTTTAGGCTGGGTTTCTGTAGCACTTTGAGATATCAGCTGATGTAAGAAGGGCTTTATAAATACATTTGATTTGATTTGATTTGATAAAGGCTGAATAATTGCAGATAAAGATGTGAAGACTGTTTAGTGGCTGAAACACAGCTGACTGCATTGATGCGGTGTGTGTGTGTGTGTGTGTGTGTGTGTGTGTGTGTGTGTGTGTGTGTGTGTGTGTGTGTGTGTGTGTGTGTGTGTGTGTGTGTGTGTGTGTGTGTGTGTGTGTGTGTAGTTCTACAGGTGTTTCAAGGCTTTGCTAAGATGTTCTACTCCTGACCGAAGCTCCAGTTTGAAGGCGTCGTCACCGGCGACCAAAACTCTCGGGACCGTTCGCAATGGAAACGGACACGGCGTGCCGGTTGTTTTGGCGTCAGTAGGCCCTCCCACTCCGACTGACTCTGCCAACAGTTCCTTAGTGGTAGCGGATAACCTGCCACTGTCACCTCCCAAAATCCCTCCCCGGGTCCAAACCACACCCCCTCTCCAAATCACTCCCCCGGTCCAAACCACGCCCCCTCTCCAAATCACTCCCCCTGTCCAAAACACGCCCACTGCCACTCCCAAACCAAGACTGACCCTCGTAGCTCACTACAATGGATAGAGAGAGAAAGGCTTTGTGTTCCCAAGACATGATGTACGTTAGGAGTAAGAAGGAGATATGTCATGGTAAGATGGAGGTCTCTCTGAGTAGTAGTCATTTGAAGCTGTGCAGTAGGTGGTTTTGTTCTTATCAATGTGAATGATCAGAAGTCTGACAGATCTGTGGTGAGGATAAAGTCCCTAGGAGTCACACACACACACACACACACACTGGCACGTATATACACAGTAACCAGTGGAATTATTTGTAAATGAATTGTTGATTAGATCAATGATGGTGAATTTTTTTATTTTGAGCACAAAATGATTTCTCTGATGGCTCAGGTCAGGAACATTGTTCCAGGGTAAGCTGATCCTAGATCTGTGGCGATGAGCAACTTCAACCTGAAGTAGTCTCTCTAGACAGACGGGTTGCCTCCCACAATGTACAGTGCCTTGCGAAAGTATTCGGCCCCCTTGAACTTTGCGACCTTTTGCCACATTTCAGGCTTCAAACATAAAGTTATAAAACTGTATTTTTTTGTGAAGAATCAACAACAAGTGGGACACAATCATGAAGTGGAACAACATTTATTGGATATTTCAAACTTTTTTAACAAATCAAAAACTGAAAAATTGGGCGTGCAAAATTATTCAGCCCCTTTACTTTCAGTGCAGCAAACTCTCTCCAGAAGTTCAGTGAGGATCTCTGAATGATCCAATGTTGACCTAAATGACTAATGATGATAAATACAATCCACCTGTGTGTAATCAAGTCTCCGTATAAATGCACCTGCACTGTGATAGTCTCAGAGGCCCGTTAAAAGCGCAGAGAGCATCATGAAGAACAAGGAACACACCAGGCAGGTCCGAGATACTGTTGTGAAGAAGTTTAAAGCCGGATTTGGATACAAAAAGATTTCCCAAGCTTTAAACATCCCAAGGAGCACTGTGCAAGCGATAATATTGAAATGGAAGGAGTATCAGACCACTGCAAATCTACCAAGACCTGGCCGTCCCTCTAAACTTTCAGCTCATACAAGGAGAAGACTGATCAGAGATGCAGCCAAGAGGCCCATGATCACTCTGGATGAACTGCAGAGATCTACAGCTGAGGTAGGAGACTCTGTCCATAGGACAACAATCAGTCGTATATTGCACAAATCTGGCCTTTATGGAAGAGTGGCAAGAAGAAAGCCATTTCTTAAAGATATCCATAAAAAGTGTCGTTTAAAGTTTGCCACAAGCCACCTGGGAGACACACCAAACATGTGGAAGAAGGTGCTCTAGTCAGATGAAATCAAAATGGAACTTTTTGGCAACAATGCAAAACGTTATGTTTGGCGTAAAAGCAACACAGCTCATCACCCTGAACACACTATCCCCACTGTCAAACATGGTGGTGGCAGCATCATGGTTTGGGCTTTTCTTCAGCAGGGACAGGGAAGATGGTTAAAATTGATGGGAAGATGGATGGAGCCAAATACAGGACCATTCTGGAAGAAAACCTGATGGAGTCTGCAAAAGACCTGAGACTGGGACGGAGATTTGTCTTCCAACAAGACAATGATCCAAAACATAAAGCAAAATCTACAATGGAATGGTTCAAAAATAAACATATCCAGGTGTTAGAATGGCCAAGTCAAAGTCCAGACCTGAATCCAATCGAGAATCTGTGGAAAGAACTGAAAACTGCTGTTCACAAATGCTCTCCATCCAACCTCACTGAGCTCGAGCTGTTTTGCAAGGAGGAATGGGAAAAAATTTCAGTCTCTCGATGTGCAAAACTGATAGAGACATACCCCAAGCGACTTACAGCTGTAATCGCAGTTTTTGATGTGTTAAAAAAGTTTGAAATATCCAATAAATGTCGTTCCACTTCATGATTGTGTCCCACTTGTTGTTGATTCTTCACAAAAAAATACAGTTTCATATCTTTATGTTTGAAGCCTGAAATGTGGCAAAAGGTCGCAAAGTTCAAGGGGGCCGAATACTTTCGCAAGGCACTGTACCAATGTTCAAGCTTAAAATGCCTGTTTGTATACAACATCAGTTTGACATAGAGGAAAGGGCCATTCGGGCTTTCTTACAAATCTAATCAAATCAAATTGTATTTGTCACATGCGCTGAATACAACAGGTGTAAACCTTACGGTGAAATGCTTACTTACAAGCCCTTAACCAACAATGCAGTTTTAAGAAAAATATGACTAGGGCTGCTGGAGTCTTTGACAATTTTTAGGGCCTTCGTTTGACACCGCCTGGTATAGAGGTCCTGGATGGCCGTAGTCACTGCCTTATCCCCTTGTTGCCCTTCCGTAAACATCCCCCAGACACGAAATGGTAGCCAGCAAGATGGAGTTCTGGGAGTTTTTTTTTAATGAGGGCATTTTGCAAGGGGCTAGTTTGCATCAACTACCTTCACTAAAACCACTGCAAAGGTTTTGCCTGCAAACTTTGTTTTCGAATCGGGACGTTCTGGCATGTCTGCCTCGTGATTTGTTGGGAGAGTTGTCTGTCTGAAGACGACCGTCCCCCGATAGTTTTCCTTTTTTTTGTTTTCTTGAGGTTTACCAAGAGAGTCCGTCATTAATCCCAGTGCTGTTGCTGCCCTTTGTCTGAGATTTCCGAGATTAAACCTGAAGTGAAGGATTAGCATGTTAGCATTTGGTTTCGAGAGTAAGCATGCTAGCAACAAGACAAGCATTAGCGCATTAGCCTGTTTGTATTGGGCTTGAATGGAGAATTAGTATGCCAGCAATGAAACAAGCGTGAGTCTGTTTGTATTAGATTTGAATGGAGAAATAGCATGCTAGCAATGACAAAAATAACAATTTGCTTTGGGTTTGAATGAATGATTAGCATGCTAGGGGTAGACCTTACAGTCAGAGATGGGGAATCAGCACACCAGCAACTGAGAGGATTTAATTAAAAAACACATTAGCTATGTCACAACAACAAATTACACCAAGCTACAAAAATAGGGCAAGCTTGTTATTTTATTCACTATTAGCTACATTAATTAATAGTATGTTTTAGCTATGCAGGAACATTTCAGAGAGACACTGTTTTTTGGCAGAGAACATATTATTTGATTAGGTTTTTGATTATGTTTTGTTGCCTAAAGAGCAGGATATTCTGTGCATTTAGTTGATATAAGGATTATTGATGGGTTCTCTGACCCTGTTTCCATGCTTCGTACAGAAGCACTGATTGAAGATTTGATACACAAGGGGATTTGATACAGTGTGTTAAGCATTTCATAATAATATAATTTGAAGTAACATTTTGTGCAATTATAAATGTTTATATATACTGTATATATATATATCCCAGAGAGAAGAAGATAAGTCTGTCTCTACAGCCTCTTACAGAGGATTGGAGAAGGGAAGAGAAGCGGGGAGAGGAGAAGAGAAGAGACGAGACGAAGGAGAATAGAAAAGGAGAGGAGAGGAGAGGAGACGAGACGAAGGAGAATAGAAAAGGAGAGGAGAGGAGAGACAAGGAAATGTTCTCGTTCCCTATCACCCCTCATCTCTTTCAAATATATTCCTCTCCACTCTTTCTTTCTGCTTCCTCTCTTATTTGAATTCACAGCTGTCAGATTAAACCATGCATTATTAACTGAGTTACAGTATAGGGAAGAGAATACATGAAATGCCCCATCGGGGCATAAAGTAGATAATGTAGTAGATACTATAGTAGATAATATAGTACATAATATAGTAGATAATATGGCAGATAAGATAATATAGTAGATACTATAGTAGATAATATAGTATATAATATAGTAGATACTATAGTACATAATATAGTACATAATATAGTACATAATACTGTATAATAGATAAGATAGTAGATACTATAGTAGATAATAAGGTAGATAATATAATAGATACTATAGTAGATAAGATAATATAGTAGATACTATAGTAGATAATACTGTATAATAGATAAGATAGTAGATACTATAGTAGATAATATAGTAGATAATATAATATATACTATAGTAGATAATATAATAGATAAGATAGTAGATAATACAGTAGATAATATAGTAGATACTATAGTAGATAATATAGTAGATAATATAATAGATACTATAGTAGATAATATAGTAGATAATATAATAGATACTATAGTAGATCATATAGTAGATAATATAATAGATAAGATAGTAGATAATATAATAGATAAGATAGTAGATAATACAGTAGGTAATATAGTAGATAATATAGTAGATAATACAGTAGATAATACAGTAGATAATATAATAGATAAGATAGTAGATAATACAGTAGGTAATATAGTAGATAATACAGTAGATAATACAGTAGATAATACAGTAGATAATATAGTAGATAATACAGTAGATAATACAGTAGATAATACAGTAGATAATATAGTAGATAATACAGTAGATAATATAGTAGATAATACAGTAGATAATACAGTAGATAATACAGTAGATATGTGTTTGTCGTCTGGTTATCTGTTAGCATCTTTGACTGTTAATATTTGTCGTTACTGCTGACTGTGTATTGACTCAGCAACGTTTTATCCCGCTTTTTACATGCCAATAAAGCTGGTTTGAATTTGGAAGTGAGTGTGATTTCATAATTCTGTCAGGTTTCACTAGCCGAACCCACAGACTTCTATTAACAACTCAGGAGTGTGGAGGTGAACGGCGTTCGAGATGACGGACTCACAGTAACGTTAATGCTAATATTCAGCAAATTACAAGTTGCATAACCAGTGCTTAGTTGGGTTTACGGTCCACTACATCCCTGTTTAGTTGGGTTTACGGTCCACTACATCCCTGTTTAGTTGGGTCTACGGTCCACTACATCCCTATTTAGTTGGGTTTACGGTCCACTACATCCCTGTTTAGTTGGGTTTACGGTCCACTACATCCCTGTTTAGTTGGGTTTACGGTCCACTACATCCCTGTTTAGTTGGGTTTACGGTCCACTACATCCCTGTTTAGTTGGGTTTATGGTCCACTACATCCCTGTTTAGTTGGGTTTACGGTCCACTACATCCCTGTTTAGTTGGGTTTATGGTCCACTACATCCCTGTTTAGTTGGGTTTATGGTCCACTACATCCCTGTTTAGTTGGGTTTATGGTCCACTACATCCCTGTTTAGTTGGGTTTATGGTCCACTACATCCCTGTTTAGTTGGGTTTATGGTCCACTACATCCCTTTTCTCTCTGAATAGAGATGACATACAGAAGTATAACGCTTACATTTTATTTTCTATCTCTGTGATAATAAAGCAATTGACCTGTACAGATGTTTGTTGTGCGATATTACTTGAATAAATGACTTAATTATAGTATACAAACCATTGATTGGTCTTCACTTTAACAACTTAGAGCATGGGTCAGACAGTTAAGAGCACAGGCTATTAGTGTCACCATGGCGATGATAATAAATGTAGATACACTATAGTGGATGATGCACACCAGATATGAGTCATACAAGAGTAATGGTTCAATTAACAGCACACTCTATAAACATGTATTTGAACATCTACAGTCGGAAATGAAAGAGAACGCATGTAGAGCTGTGTCCACTGCCCCCTACCCCCTACCCACCACCCTCCCCCCTCTGTCTCTGTGTGGGCCAACAGCCGGTGCTGCTGAGCTCAGTTGTTTTAGGTGTCAATTAGAGATTAAACACACAGGCCACAGCATGTGTATGGAGTTGTGTGACATTGCTTTAATCACTCTCTTCTCCCTCCATGTCTCCTCACCTCCGCTCTCATCTTTTTCTCTGAGAGATGTTAGTGGGTGAGGGTCAACACACACACACACCGCCCCAGGAATAGGTAGCTGAACCATCTGTTGCTACTAAGGCAGCTGCTCACTCTCTCACACACACATGAACACACATACGCACACACAAACACACACAAACACACACATGAGCACACATACGCACACGCAAACACACACACAAACACACACCTCAGGCCTAATTTTTAATAGTCATGTAGCCACTCACTAGAACATAAAAATCTGTTTGATCTAAATATTGGAATAAGGGAGGAGTGGAGGAGAGAGGGTGGAGGAGAGGGGAATAAGGAAGGAAGAGAGGAGGGAATAAGGGAGGAGAGGGGAGGAGAGGAGAGGAGAGAAGAGAAGAGAAGAGAAGAGAAGAGGAGAGGAGAGGAGAGGAGAGGAGAGGAGAGGAGAGGAGAGGAGATTTATCATGGAGCAGCAGGTGGTCACTCACATACACATGAACACACATACACACAAACAAACACACACGCACGCACCCACACCTCAGGCCTAATTCCTCTCTAATCGTGTAGCCATTCACTAGAATATGAAAATCAGTTTGATCTAAATATCTGTAAAAAGAAATAACAAAGTTCTGAAATGTGTGTGGAGAGGAGAGGAGAGGAGAGGAGAGGAGAGGAGAGGAGAGGAGAGGAGAGGAGAGGAGAGGAGAGGAGAGGAGAGGAGAGGAGAGGAGAGGAGAGGAGAGGAAAATACGGGAGGAGGAGAGGAGAGAGGAATACGGGAGGAGAGAGGAGAGGAGAATAAGGGAGGAGAGGAGAGGAGAGAGTGGAATAAGGGGAGAGGAGAGGAGAGGAGAGGAGAGGAGAGGAGAGGAGAGGAGAGGAGAGGAGAGGAGAGGAGAGGAGAGGAGAGGAGAGGAGAGGAGAGGAGAGGAGAGGAGAGGTTTATAATTGAACAGCAGTTGGTGGAAGGGGGAAGTGGAGGAAAATCAAATTATTATTATTATTATATTTAATATAGGGATCGGTGGTGTAGTGGAGGTTAAACGACAACATCACCAGTAGGGATATGTTTTTTTTCAGAGAGAGATGGAATATGAAACAAGAGAGAGAGAAAGAGAGAAGAAAAGATAGTGAGGCAGAGAGGGAGAAAGACAGGTTTTCTTTCCTGATCTCTTTTAACCTTTGTTTATAATCTGCAACGTGAGCCTGAATATTCTCGGAGAAACATTGTCCTTTACACACACACACACGGATGTCACACTGCAGGTGCCCCACTGTCACACCCAGTGAGAATGGACTCTTTCAGCAGTGCTGACCTGTCTCGCTCTCTCTCTGTGTGTCTCTCTCTGTCTCTCTCTCGCACGCTCTCTCTCTATATATATTCAGTAACAGTCAAAAGTTTGGACACCTACTCATTCAAGGGTTTTTCTGTATTTTTACTATTTTCTGCATTGTATAATAATAGTGAAGACATCAAAATGATAAAATAACACATATGGAATCATGTAGTAACCAGAAAAGGATTATACAAATCCAAATATATTTCATATTTGAGATTCTTCAAAGTAGCCAAACTTTTCCTTGATGACAGCTTTGCACACTCTTGGCAATCTCTCAACCAGCTTCACCTGGAATGCTTTTCTAACAGTCCTTGAAGGAGTTCCCACATATGCTGAGCACTTGTTGGCTGCTTTTCCTTCAATCTGCGGTTCAACTCATCTCAAACCATCTCAATTGGGTTGAGGTCAGGTGATTATGGAGGCCAGGTCATCTGATGCAGTACTCCATCACTCTCCTTCTTGGTCAAATAGCCCTTACACAGCCTGGAAATGATAGTCCCACTAATCACAAAGCAGATGGGATGGTGTATCACTACAGAATGCTGTGGTAGCCATGCTGGTTAAGTGTACCTTGAATTCTAAATAAACAACTGACAGTGTCACCAGAAAAGCACGCTCACACCTCCTCCTCCATGCTTCACGGTGGGACCACACATGCGGAGATCATCCGTTCACCTCCTCTGCGTCTGTGGAACCATCAATCTCAAATTTGAACTCGTCAGACCAAAGGACAAATTTCCACCGGTCTAATGTCCATTACTCGTGTTTCTTGGCCCAAGCAAGTCTCTTATTATTGGTCCTTTAGTAGTGGTTTCTTTGCAGCAATTTGGCCATGATTCACACAGTCTCCTCTAAACAGTTGATGTTGAGATGTGTCTGTTACTTGAACTCTGTGAAGCATTTATTTGGGCTGCAAAGTCTGAGGCTGGTAACTCTAATGAACTTATCCTCTGCAGCAGAGGTAACTCTGGGTCTTCCTGTGGCGGTCCTCATGAGAACCAGTTTCATCATAGGGCTTTATGTTCTTTGCAACTGCACTTGAAAACTTTCAAAGGTCTTGAAATGTCCCACATTGACTGATCTTTAAGTAATGATGGACTGTCATTTCTCTTTGCTTATTTGAACTGTTCTTGCCATAATATGGACTTTTACCAAATAGGGCTATCTTCTATATACCCACCCTACCCCGTCACAACACAACTGATTGGCTCAAACGCATTAAGAAGGAAATACATTTCACAACTTAACTTTTAAAAAGGCACACCTGTTAATTGAAATGCATGGTTGAGCTGGTTGAGAGAATGCTATGCGTGTGCAAAGCTGTCATTAAGGCAAAGGGTGGCTACTTTGAAGAATTTGTTTTATAGTGTTGATGTCTTCACTATTATTCTATATATAGAAAATAGTACAATTAAAGAAAAGCTCTTGAATGAGTAGGTGTGCCCAAACGTTAGACTTGTACTGTATATATATCTCCCCCTCTCTCTATCTCATTCTTCCTCTCTATCTCATTCTTCCTCTCTATCTCATTCTTCCTCTCTGTCTCATTCTTCCCTCTCTCTCTCATTCTTCCTCTCTCTCTTGAGGGCTAATGTGGATAGTACTAGGCTTCTATAGCATAGTAAAATATTGCCTTGACCAAGACGGGGGCAGAAGATAGTTGTGTGTGTGTGTGTGTGTGTGTGTGTGTGTGTGTGTGTGTGGTGTGTGTGTGTGTGTGTGTGTGTGTGTGTGTGTGTGTGTGTGTGTGTGTGTGTGTGTGTGTGTGTGTGTGTGTGTGAGTGTATACACACTCAGTCAGACATAGATAGGCAGTGCAAATCACACTAGCGCACACACAGACATGCACACACACAGACATGCACACACACAGACATGCACACACACAGACATGCACACACACAGACATGCACACACACAAGGACAAGATAGATTTAGGAGAGAGGGATGTAGTGAGAGGGATGTCAGTGAGAGATTGGAAAGAGGGACGGCAGGGAGAGACAGGAGAGAGGGACGGCAGGGAGACAGGAGAAGGGACAACAGGGAGAGACGGGAGAGAGGGACGGCAGGGAGAGACGGGAGAAAGGGACAACAGGGAGAGAGGGAGAGAGGGACGGCAGGGAGAGACGGGAGAGAGGGACGGTAGGGAGACAGGGAGAGAGGGACGGCAGGGAGAGAGGGACGGCAGGGAGAGACGGGAGAGAGGGATGTCAGGGAGAGACGGGCGAGAGGGACAACAGGGAGAGACGGGAGAGAGGGATGTCAGGGAGAGACAGGAGAGAGGGACGGCAGGGAGAGACGGGCGAGAGGGGACGGCAGGGAGAGACGGGAGAGAGGGACAACAGGGAGAGACGGGAGAGAGGGACGGCAGGGAGAGACGGGAGAGAGGGACGGTAGGGAGAGACGGGAGAGAGGGACGGCAGGGAGACAAGAGAGAGGGACGGCAGGGAGAGACGGGAGAGAGGGACGGCAGGGAGAGACGGGAGAGAGGGACGGCAGGGAGAGACGGAGAGAGGGACGGCAGGGAGAGACGGGAGAGAG